>NC_058081.1:1463991-1823442 GCF_014858855.1 Bufo gargarizans | reverse complement strand
CTCTCTCCTGTAGAGTGTAAGCTCTTATGGGCAGGGTCCTCTCTTCTGTAGAGTGTAAGCTTTTATGGGCAGGGTCCTCTCTCCTGTAGAGTGTAAGCTTTTATGGGCAGGGTCCTCTCTCCTGTAGAGTGTAAGCTTTTATGGGCAGGGTCCTCTCTTCTGTAGAGTGTAAGCTCTTATGGTCAGGGTCCTCTCTCCTGTAGAGTGTAAGCATTTATGGGCAGGGTCCTCTCTTCTGTAGAGTGTAAGCTTTTATGGGCAGGGTCCTCTCTCCTGTAGAGTGTAAGCTTTTATGGGCAGGGTCCTCTCTTCTGTAGAGTGTAAGCTCTTATGGTCAGGGGGTTCTGTGTAGTTACCACTCGTTACTTGTTCTGTATGTACTGCTCTGCGGTATACGTCTCAGCGCAGACACACAGGTTTTTACGTTCTACCTGCACATTCCTGTCCTGTATGGACGTGTTGAGCCTGCAGGGGCCATGATCCATCACACCGGGTGTCCAGCCTGTCAGCTGCCGAAAATAACAGGGTCCAGTGGGTGCCCTGGGGGTGGGGCAGGGCTGGTGCAAGACCCATTATAGTCCATAGGGATCCAGCAAAGATCTGCAGAATCCGGCAATGCTGGATCCGGTGAACTCTGCCAGAAACACTCACTGGAGATGCTTCTTCCAGGATGATCCTTCTTTTTAAGGCCTCATTCACACGTCAGTTTTTGGTCAGTGATTTCTATCAGTGATTGTGAGCCAAACCCAGGTGCAGGTCCTCAGCACAGACCAGGAGCAGCTCACAATCACTGATGGAAAACACTGACGTGTAAATGAGGCCTGGCATCTGGGGGTCCGGACGCAGAGCACAAACCCCTCACAGCCATCCTGATGCCCTATGCGCCCTCACAGACCAGGATGGCGGAACGTGGGGGAGAACGGTTAGTTATTACAACATCTGTGGTCTGACTGTCACCCCATATCATAAGAAGCTCACCCAGACGCCCTGTGATTTGTGACCCCTGAAAGGTACATCCTGGTGATAGGGTGATTACCACAGGGGGAGGGGCAGGCTCATAGCTCTCCTCTGTCTGTATCACCCTGCAGGAGGAGGGGCGGGCTCATAGCTCTCTTCTGTCTATATCACCCTGCAGGAGGAGGGGCAGGCTCACAGCTCTCTTCTGTCTGTATCACCCTGCAGGGGGCGGGGCAGGCTCATAGCTCTCTTCTGTCTGTATCACCCTGCAGGAGGAGGGGCAGGCTCATAGCTCTCTTCTGTCTGTATCACCCTGCAGGAGGAGGGGCAGGCTCATAGCTCTCTTCTGTCTGTATCATCCTGCAGGAGGAGGGGCAGGCTCATAGCTCTCCTCTGTCTGTATCACCCTGCAGGAGGAGGGGCAGGCTCATAGCTCTCTTCTGTCTGTATCACCCTGCAGGGGGAGGGGCAGGCTCATAGCTCTCTTCTGTCTGTATCACCCTGCAGGAGGAGGGGCGGGCTCATAGCTCTCTTCTGTCTGTATCACCCTGCAGGGGGAGGGGCAGGCTCATAGCTCTCTTCTGTCTGTATCACCCTGCAGGAGGAGGGGCAGGCTCATAGCTCTCTTCTGTCTGTATCACCCTGCAGGAGGAGGGGCAGGCTCATAGCTCTCTTCTGTCTGTATCATCCTGCAGGAGGAGGGGCAGGCTCATAGCTCTCCTCTGTCTGTATCACCCTGCAGGGGGAGGGGCAGGCTCATAGCTCTCTTCTGTCTGTATCACCCTGCAGGGGGAGGGGCAGGCTCATAGCTCTCTTCTGTCTGTATCACCCTGCAGGAGGAGGGGCAGGCTCATAGCTCTCTTCTGTCTGTATCACCCTGCAGGGGGAGGGGCAGGCTCATAGCTCTCTTCTGTCTGTATCACCCTGCAGGAGGAGGGGCAGGCTCATAGCTCTCTCTTCTGTCTGTATCACCCTGCAGGAGGAGGGGCAGGCTCATAGCTCTCTTCTGTCTGTATCACCCTGCAGGGGGAGGGGCAGGCTCATAGCTCTCTTCTGTCTGTATCACCCTGCAGGAGGAGGGGCAGGCTCATAGCTCTCTTCTGTCTGTATCACCCTGCAGGGGGAGGGGCGGGCTCATAGCTCTCTTCTGTCTGTATCACCCTGCAGGGGGAGGGGCAGGCTCATAGCTCTCTTCTGTCTGTATCACCCTGCAGGGGGAGGGGCAGGCTCAGCTCTCTTCTGTCTGTATCACCCTGCAGGGGGAGGGGCAGGCTCATAGCTCTCTTCTGTCTGTATCACCCTGCAGGAGGAGGGGCAGGCTCATAGCTCTCTTCTGTCTGTATCACCCTGCAGGGGGAGGGGCAGGTTCATAGCTCTCTTCTGTCTGTATCACCCTGCAGGGGGAGGGGCAGGCTCATAGCTCTCTTCTGTCTGTATCACCCTGCAGGAGGAGGGGCAGGCTCATAGCTCTCTTCTGTCTGTATCACCCTGCAGGAGGAGGGGCAGGCTCATAGCTCTCTTCTGTCTGTATCATCCTGCAGGAGGAGGGGCAGACTCATAGCTCTCTTCTGTCTGTATCACCCTGCAGGAGGAGGGGCGGGCTCATAGCTCTCTTCTGTCTGTATCAACCTGCAGGGGGAGGGGCGGGCTCATAGCTCTCTTCTGTCTGTATCACCCTGCAGGGGGAGGGGCAGGCTCATGGCTCTCTTCTGTCTGCATCACCCTGCAGGGGGAGGGGCAGGCTCATAGCTCTCTTCTGTCTGTATCACCCTACAGGAGGAGGGGCAGGCTCATAGCTCTCCTCTGTCAGTATCACCCTGCAGGGGGAGGGGCAGGCTCATAGCTCTCTTCTGTCTGTATCACCCTGCAGGGGGAGGAGCAGTCTCATAGCTCTCTTCTGTCTGTATCACCCTGCAGGAGGAGGGGCAGGCTCACAGCTCTCTTCTGTCTGTATCACCCTGCAGGGGGCGGGGCAGGCTCATAGCTCTTTTCTGTCTGTATCACCCTGCAGGAGGAGGGGCAGGCTCATAGCTCTCTTCTCTCTGTATCACCCTGCAGGAGGAGGGGCAGGCTCATAGCTCTGTACTGTCTGTATCACCCTGCAGGAGGAGGGGCAGGCTCACAGCTCTCTTCTGTCTGTATCACCCTGCAGGAGGAGGGGCAGGCTCACAGCTCTCTTCTGTCTGTATCACCCTGCAGGGGGCGGGGCAGGCTCATAGCTCTCTTCTGTCTGTATCACCCTGCAGGGGGAGGGGCAGGCTCATAGCTCTCTTCTGTCTGTATCACCCTGCAGGGGGCGGGACAGGCTCATAGCTCTCTTCTGTCTGTATCACCCTGCAGGGGGCGGGACAGGCTCATAGCTCTCCTCTGTCTGTATCACCCTGCAGGAGGAGGGGCAGGCTCATAGCTCTCTTCTGTCTGTATCACCCTGCAGGAGGAGGGGCAGGCTCATAGCTCTCTTCTCTCTGTATCACCCTGCAGGAGGAGGGGCAGGCTCATAGCTCTGTACTGTCTGTATCACCCTGCAGGAGGAGGGGCAGGCTCATAGCTCTCTTCTGTCTGTATCACCTTGCAGGAGGAGGGGCAGGCTCACAGCTCTCTTCTGTCTGTATCACCCTGCAGGGGGCGGGGCAGGCTCATAGCTCTCTTCTGTCTGTATCACCCTGCAGGGGGAGGGGCAGGCTCATAGCTCTCTTCTGTCTGTATCACCCTGCAGGGGGCGGGACAGGCTCATAGCTCTCTTCTGTCTGTATCACCCTGCAGGGGGCGGGACAGGCTCATAGCTCTCCTCTGTCTGTATCACCCTGCAGGAGGAGGGGCAGGCTCATAGCTCTCTTCTGTCTGTATCACCCTGCAGGAGGAGGGGCAGGCTCATAGCTCTCTTCTGTCTGTATCACCCTGCAGGAGGAGGGGCGGGCTCATAGCTCTCTTCTGTCTGTATCACCCTGCAGGAGGAGGGGCGGGCTCATACCTCTCTTCTGTCTGTATCACCCTGCAGGGGGAGGGGCGGGCTCATAGCTCTCTTCTGTCTGTATCACCCTGCAGGGGGAGGGGCGGGCTCATAGCTCTCTTCTGTCTGTATCACCCTGCAGGAGGAGGGGCAGGCTCATAGCTCTCTTCTGTCTGTATCACCCTACAGGAGGAGGGGCAGGCTCATAGCTCTCCTCTGTCTGTATCACCCTGCAGGGGGAGGGGCAGGCTCATAGCTCTCTTCTGTCTGTATCACCCTGCAGGGGGAGGAGCAGGCTCATAGCTCTCTTCTGTCTGTATCACCCTGCAGGAGGAGGGGCAGGCTCACAGCTCTCTTCTGTCTGTATCACCCTGCAGGGGGCGGGGCAGGCTCATAGCTCTTTTCTGTCTGTATCACCCTGCAGGAGGAGGGGCAGGCTCATAGCTCTCTTCTCTCTGTATCACCCTGCAGGAGGAGGGGCAGGCTCATAGCTCTGTACTGTCTGTATCACCCTGCAGGAGGAGGGGCAGGCTCACAGCTCTCTTCTGTCTGTATCACCCTGCAGGAGGAGGGGCAGGCTCACAGCTCTCTTCTGTCTGTATCACCCTGCAGGGGGCGGGGCAGGCTCATAGCTCTCTTCTGTCTGTATCACCCTGCAGGGGGAGGGGCAGGCTCATAGCTCTCTTCTGTCTGTATCACCCTGCAGGGGGCGGGACAGGCTCATAGCTCTCCTCTGTCTGTATCACCCTGCAGGAGGAGGGGCAGGCTCATAACTCTTCTCTGTCTGTATCACCCTGCAGGAGGAGGGGCGGGCTCATAGCTCTCTTCTGTCTGTATCACCCTGCAGGAGGAGGGGCAGGCTCATAGCTCTCTTCTGTCTGTATCACCCTGCAGGAGGAGGGGCAGGCTCATACCTCTCTTCTGTCTGTATCACCCTGCAGGGGGAGGGGCGGGCTCATAGCTCTCTTCTGTCTGTATCACCCTGCAGGGGGAGGGGCGGGCTCATAGCTCTCTTCTGTCTGTATCACCCTGCAGGAGGAGGGGCAGGCTCATAGCTCTCTTCTGTCTGTATCACCCTGCAGGAGGAGGGGCAGGCTCATAGCTCTCTTCTGTCTGTATCACCCTGCAGGAGGAGGGGCAGGCTCATAGCTCTCTTCTGTCTGTATCACCCTGCAGGGGGAGGGGCAGGCTCACAGCTCTCTTCTGTCTGTATCACCCTGCAGGGGGAGGGGCAGGCTCACAGCTCTCTTCTGTCTGTATTACCCTGCAGGAGGAGGGGCAGGCTCACAGCTCTCTTCTGTCTGTATCACCCTGCAGGAGGAGGGGCAGGCTCACAGCTCTCTTCTGTCTGTATCACCCTGCAGGAGGAGGGGCAGGCTCATAGCTCTCTTCTGTCTGTATCACCCTGCAGGAAGAGGGGCAGGCTCATAGCTCTCTTCTGTCTGTGTCACCCTGCAGGAGGCGGGGCAGGCTCATAGCTCTCTTCTGTCTGTATCACCCTGCAGGAGGAGGGGCAGGCTCATAGCTCTCTTCTGTCTGTATCACCCTGCAGGAAGAGGGGCAGGCTCATAGCTCTCTTCTGTCTGTGTCACCCTGCAGGAGGAGGGGCAGGCTCATAGCTCTCTTCTGTCTGTATCACCCTGCAGGAGGAGGGGCAGGCTCATAGCTCTCCTCTGTCTGTATCACCCTGCAGGGGGCGGGGCAGGCTCATAGCTCTCTTCTGTCTGTATCACCCTGCAGGAGGAGGGGCAGGCTCATAGCTCTCTTCTGTCTGTATCACCCTGCAGGAGGCGAGGCAGGCTCATAGCTCTCTTCTGTCTGTATCACCCTGCAGGAGGAGGGGCAGGCTCATAGCTCTCTTCTGTCTGTATTACCCTGCAGGAGGAGGGGCAGGCTCATAGCTCACTTCTGTCTGTATCACCCTGCAGGAGGAGGGGCAGGCTCATAGCTCTCTTCTGTCTGTATCACCCTGCAGGAGGAGGGGCAGGCTCATAGCTCTCCTCTGTCTGTATCACCCTGCAGGAGGAGGGGCAGGCTCATAGCTCTCTTCTGTCTGTATTACCCTGCAGGAGGAGGGGCAGGCTCATAGCTCACTTCTGTCTGTATCACCCTGCAGGGGGAGGGGCAGGCTCATAGCTCTCTTCTGTCTGTGTCACCCTGCAGGAGGAGGGGCAGGCTCATAGCTCTCCTCTGTCTGTATCACCCTGCAGGAGGAGGGGCAGGCTCATAGCTCTCTTCTGTCTGTATTACCCTGCAGGAGGAGGGGCAGGCTCATAGCTCTCCTCTGTCTGTATCACCCTGCAGGAGGAGGGGCAGGCTCATAGCTCTCTTCTGTCTGTATCACCCTGCAGGAGGAGGGGCAGGCTCACAGCTCTCTTCTGTCTGTGTCACCCTGCAGGGGGCGGGGCAGGCTCATAGCTCTCTTCTGTCTGTATCACCCTGCAGGAGGAGGGGCAGGCTCAGAGCTCTCTTCTGTCTGTATCACCCTGCAGGGGGCGGGGCAGGCTCATAGCTCTCTTCTGTCTGTATCACCCTGCAGGAGGAGGGGCAGGCTCATAGCTCTCTTCTGTCTGTATCACCCTGCAGGAGGAGGGGCAGGCTCATAGCTGTCCTCTGTCTGTATCACCCTGCAGGAGGAGAGGCAGGCTCATAGCTCTCCTCTGTCTGTATCACCCTGCAGGGGGAGGGGCAGGCTCATAGCTCTCTTCTGTCTGTATCACCCTGCAGGAGGAGGGGCAGGCTCATAGCTCTCTTCTGTCTGTATCACCCTGCAGGGGGCGGGGCTTGTAGTCGGTGTTGTACGTTGCGCTCGGGTGTCAGTGTGATTGTCTCACCACTTCCTCACGTTGCAGTATTATTTTGCTGCGTTGTTGTTTCTGTTCACAATGTGTGAGAATTTATAAAGTGCATGTGAAGGGTTAACAGCGCAGGTCACAGGGCGAGAAGTGGAAGAAGAAAAGATGAAAGAGGAAGACGTGAGGGGGAGGGGGAAGGAAGTGGGGGGGGGGGGGGTGAGAACATAGGTATGTGCCAGATAACATCACCCACAAAGAGAGGAGCACCCTGCCCCAATATCCTGCAGATTATTACACCTCTAAAGACCTGCAGAACATCGCTCTGCCCTCTCTACCTCCTGACAGATACACAGTGATATATCCTGCAGATTATTACACCACTGACTTCTCTAGAGATCTGCAGATCATCGCTCTGTCCTTTCTACCTCCTGACAGATACACAGTGATATATCCTGCCGATTATTACACCTCTGACCTCTCTACAGTCTGCAGAACATCGCTCTGTCCTCTCCACCTCCTGATAGATACATAGTGATATATCCTGCAGATTATTACACCTTTGACCTCTCTAGAGATCTACAGAACATCGCTCTGCCCTCTTTACCTCCTGACAGATACACAGTGATATATCCTGCAGATTATTACACCTCTGACCTCTCTAGAGATCTGCAGAACATCGCTCTGTCCTCTCCACCTCCTGACAGATACACAGGGATATATGCTGCAGATTATTACACCACTGTCCTCTCTAGAGATCTGCAGAACATTGCTCTGTCCTCTCTACCTCCTGACAGATACACAGGGATATGATATATGCTGCAGATTATTACACCACTGACCTCTCTAGAGATCTGCAGAACATTGCTCTGTCCTCTCTACCTCCTGACAGATACACAGGGATATATCCTGCAGATTATTACACCTCTGACCTCTTTAGAGATCTGCAGAACATCGCTCTGCCCTCTCTACCTCCTGACAGATACACAGTGGTATATCCTGCAGAGTATTACACCTCTGACCTCTCTAGAGATCTGCAGAGCAACGCTCTGCCCCCTATACGAGGTGATTTATGATGTTCTGGGGTCAGTCGTCTTTGGGGGGGGAATGCTGCTGCAGGGGAGGAGGGGGATGCTGCTGCAGGGGAGGAGGGGGGATGCTGCTGCAGGGGGGGATGCTGCTGCAGGGGAGGAGGGGGGGATGCTGCTGCAGGGGAGGAGGGGGGATGCTGCTGCAGGGGAGGAGGGGGGGATGCTGCTGCAGGGGAGGAGGGGGGGATGCTGCTGCAGGGGAGGAGGGGGGGATGCTGCTGCAGGGGAGGAGGGGGGATGCTGCTGCAGGGGAGGAGGATATTGAGGAGCAGCGACCTGATTGGTCAGTGTACACTTGTCCTTCCTCTTGTCTGGACTTTGTGCTGTGTACATCTGACACCCCCTACATTATAAAGAGAGTGTAATACACCTAGTTGTCAGAGGCCTGCAGATACCAGCTACGTGTGCTGCCACCTGGAGGCCAGTACAGAGATTACACTATAGGAGATATCCGGAGTACAGAAGTCACACCCCCATCATTTCTGCATCATCCCCTGATCGTCTGCGGCCTCCGAACTTAATAGAGAAGAACGTTAAAGACAAGTAAAACTGAGACTGAAGATTCCATGAGCCGGAAGCCGAAATTTCCTGCCAGAAGGCCTTGCAGAGACATGTCTGATCAGTCCATGTGTAGTCCCCCGACCTGGTGGTTACCACAAACTTGTTCTGCATTATGTATTTTTTGTGCTTCTGTAGCCACCAGCAAGGAATGGATGACAAAGTGTTCAGTCTTCCTACACGTTCCCACAGTGCGCAGTCCGACATTCAGCATAAACCATTACTGTCTTCCAAATAAGAGGACTGTTCTCTGTAGTCTAACTGGTTTATTGGTGAAGCAGGAGTAATTGATTAATTGATAAAAGTATAAGAATACAAATAACATGTATAAGTATAACCTATAGAATAGCGTGTACAGTAACACTTGCATAACACTGAAGCACATGGTAAAATGGCCGCCTAACATAGGATTACATGTCTAACCTCTAACAGTTGTAACTCCCTGAATAACAATAACAAGTGACTGAACAGCTCCGCATAACACAATATCCCTGAAACAAAGGTAGATCTCTCACCGGATATGCTTTCACAAGGATGGTGGAGCTTGAGAAGGAGATATTCATAGGACAGCGCTGTACTGTGTCCTGGAGACGTCTCTTTCCCAGAATGCTTCTCACTCCCACAATGCAGCAGTCTTTGTAACAGGAAAAACAAAGTGTAATACAATGTAACACCGCTAGATGGTGCTATAACCGCACTAATCACTACAGAAATACCAAAGCTGAGGCAGACGTGACCTGTGATGATTCTCTAACTCCGCTGGGCAGAACACTCCCCGTCTGGCGTCAGACGCCTCTACTGAATCTTTATTTCTTAACAACCCATTTTGGTCAATGATAGGATCAACCTTCTTCAAAGCGCTATCCTTGGAGACTGACCTTTGCTGAGGTAGTCTATTTCCTTAGCATAACATTCATGTTGTATAATGCGAATTATTATGTTTTTGGCGGTTTCTAAATTACCAGCGGTAAAGGCGTGTTTGCAGTGATGCCAACCTTTGCGGTAATGTTGATTTGTAAGACTGAGCTATCTGAAGTAGAAAGGCTATAGCATGAACGAGCAACATCCAGGTGGAGAACCTGTATGCTACGGCTGCAATCGCCTTGACTGAAGCATCGCAGAAGATATACAGTCTTTGCATCTTGACTTCAGTAGATGGCATGGGAGCATAGGGTCGTGCCACGTGAAGGCTGATAAAAGCTTCGAGAGACTTCTTCCAACCTGTCCACAGGTCCTTTGTCTCTGTGGGAAGTGGGTCATCCCAATCAGATATCTCTGTGGTGAAGTCTCTTAGCATCATTTTCCCTTGGATAGTAATAGGAGCTACGAATCCTAGAGGATCATATAAGCTGTTTATGGTGGACAGAACTCCTCTACGTGTGAAGGGCTTTTCTTCCTTGCTGATTTGGAAGGTGAATGTGTCTGCCTTTGAATCCCAAAGCAAACCGAGGCTCCACTGTATGGGAAGGGAGTCGGTGCTAAGATCCAAGTCCTTTAGATCACTTGAATGGTCTTGGGGTGAGAAGGCCTCCATTAACTCACGGCTGTTTGAGGTGATTTTGTGCAACCTCAAATTAGGTAGAGCGAGCATTTCTTGAGCCTTTTTCAGGAGACTGCGGTCTCGTTCGTGGGTGGATTTCAAACAGTCGTCCACGTAGATATCTTTTTACACAAAGGATCTGACATCTGACCCATACTTTGCTTCACCCTCTCGGGCTGAATGTCTGAGACCATAGATAGCGACTGCAGGGGAAGGACTGTTTCCGAAGATGTGCACTCTCATTCGGTATTCTACAATGTCTTCATTGGGGTCGTTGTTGCGGTACCAGAAGAACCTCAAGTAGTTTTTATGTTCTTCCTTGACGAGAAAGCAGTGGAACCTTTGTTCGATGTCAGCCATAAATGCTACAGAATCTCTGCGGAAGCGAAGTCTGTTGTTAAGGTCTGGACCAGACAGTAAGACATCATTTAGCGAGATGCCTTCGCACCTGGCGCTCGAGTCGAATACTACTCGTCTCTGCCATGGTTTTTTAGGATGATACACACTGAATATGGGTAGGTACCAACACTCCTCGGAGTCTTGGAGAGTGGGTGCCATTTCTGCATGGTTGTTCTGGAATATTCTTTCCATAAAGGTAAAGAAATGTTCTCTTGTCTCCTCTGAAGTTTGTGTTTAAGGGAGATGAATCGACTGTAGACAAGTTCTTTGTTGTTAGGTAAGCTTTGTCTCTGGGGTTTAGGGTTAGGGTAACGGTAAA
The DNA here is from genome assembly GCF_014858855.1 of Bufo gargarizans. Taxonomy (NCBI): domain Eukaryota; kingdom Metazoa; phylum Chordata; class Amphibia; order Anura; family Bufonidae; genus Bufo; species Bufo gargarizans. Next base: position 1,812,836 of record NC_058081.1, on the reverse strand, counting down.
GGTACGATCCAGCTTTTTGACTTGTCTTTTACTATTCCTTGATCCATGATCTCCGAGAACAGCCTGTCTTCTATGGACATTGCTATCTGTTGTCTTCTCTTGTCCTGTGGAAGACTGTGCACCCTAAGTGATCTTGCTCACCATCGCAGGCATGGTCTTCACAGGAGGGGTCAGTGAAAGGACAAGACACAGGAGCTCTGTGTGGCAGTTCTTTCATCAGGAAACTACTGTGACATGGCTGGAAAAGTGAAGGACGTCCATTTTCAAGGTTGTTGGTGAGCATACTGTTGACTGAGGTTGGCTTGTGTGCTCCTCCTAGACAGACGTTTCCTATGATGACCCATCCTAGGTCAAGTCTCTGGGCATATGGAGTGTTTTGGGGTCTGTTATGAACTCGTAGTATGTCACTTCCAAGGAGTAAGACTATTGGAGCTTCTGGGTCAAGTTCTGGTATCAGACGAGCTATATGCTTCAGGTGAGGGTAGTATGTCGCTACCTCTGGTGTAGGTATCTCAGATCGGTTGTCAGGCATGTGATTGCTCTCCAGTATGGTTGGAAATAACAAGCAGGTCTGACCATCTATGGACTCCACCTTGTACCCAGTTGCTTTCCTCCCCGCCGTCTCAACGGTACCAGCACATGTCTTTAAGGAGTAGGGAGAACCGGGCCCTATGATGTTTAAGGTGTTGAAAAGGTGGATTTAGCTAAAGACCTATTGCTTTGATCATCTAAGATTGCATATACCTTGATCACCTTATCTCGGTGATCGGCCTGATAAACTCTGACAAGACAGATTTTTGAGCAGGACTTCCCTCCTGCGAGTCCTTTACAGATCTCAGTACAGTGAGAAGTGACTACTGCGGGGTCTACGTCAGTGTCTTTCTGCTTCCCATCATGCTCCTCTGCCTGGGGTGATACCTGAGAGGGTGGTCCTGGGTGTAAAGCCATGTTGTGTTTTGTACTACCGCATTCTGTGCATGTCACACTGATCTTACAGTTCCTGGCGAAGTGCGATGTTGTAGCGCAGCACCTGAAGCAGATGTTGTTTTCTTTGAGGAATTCTTTGAGGAATTCTTTTTTCTCCCTGAAGGCTCTGCATTTTAGTAGAGAATGTGGTTTCTTGTGCAGGGAGCATTCTTTGGTAAGATCTTTGAGTTTGTTCTCTTCTTGAGGAGACTTAAGCGGCCTGTAAGGAGAACCTGTGGAGGCAACATTAGTTTTGTGGACTGCCACTGGTGTTTTATGAGGTTTGACACCAGCGGTAGTGGGACATGACAATGTAAAATCAAAACTGGGATTATTTCTAATCCTCGCCTGTTAAGTAACAAAGTCTACAAACACCACAAAGGGGGTGAATGGTACATTGTGAACCTGTTTATAACGGGAACCATGCGTGATCCACTTCTCCTATAGATTATAACAGAGTTTTTGGACAATCGGATTGACACCTCTGGTGGTGTCCAGGAATGCTAGCCCTGGCAGATCTCCTTCTGCCTGAGCAACCTGTACCTCTATCAACAAGTCACTGAGTTCCCTGAGCTTCTGGTAACCCCTACCCACTATTCTAGGAAAATTATCAATTCTCTTATATAAAGCATTTTCTATAGCTTCTATTGACCCATAACACTCATCAAGTCTTTCCCACAACGTCTTCAGGCCTTTGCCCGGATAGTTTATGTTAATGTCTCTGATTCTTTTGGCATGTTCAGCAGACTCGTCTCCAAGCCACTTTACCAAGAGATCTAACTCCTCACTACAGGAAAGATCTAAGTCCCTTATGGCGCTCTGGAAGCAGGCTCGCCATGCCCTGTGGTACTCGGGGCAATCGGTGAACTTCATAAGTCCTTTGGTAATATCACAGCTAAGACTATAACCCTTCAGATGGTAAAGTTACTACAGGTAGTATATACACTCACCTAAAGAATTATTAGGACCACCATACTAATACAGTGTTGGACCCCCTTTTGCCTTCAGAACTGCCTTACTTCTACGTGGCATTGATTCAACAAGGTGCTGATAGCATTCTTTAGAAATGTTGGCCCATATTGATAGGATAGCATCTTGCAGTTGGTGGAGATTTGAGGGATGTACATCCAGGGCACGAAGCTCCCGTTCCACCACATCCCAAAGATGCTCTACTGGGTTGAGATCTGGTGACTGTGGGGCCATTTTAGTGCAGTGAACTCATTGTCATGTTCAAGAAACCAATTTGAAATGATTCGAGCTTTGTGACATGGTGCATTATCCTGCTGGAAGTAGCCTTCAGAGGATGGGTACATGGTGGTCATGAAGGGATGGACATGGTCAGAAACAATGCTCAGGTAGCCCGTGGCATTTAAACGATGGCCAATTGGCACTAAGGGGCCTACAGTGTGCCCAGAAAACATCCCCCACACCATTACACCACCACCATCAGCCTGCACAGTGGTAACAAGGCATGATGGATACATGTTCTCATTCTGTTTACGCCAAATTCGGACTCTACCATTTGAATGTCTCAACAGAAATCGAGACTCATCAGACCAGGCAACATTTTTACAGTCTTCAACAGTCCAATTTTGGTGGAGCTCGTGCAAATTGTAGCCTCTTTTTCCTATTTGTAGTGGAGATGAGTGGTACCCGGTGGGGTCTTCTGCTGTTGTAGCCCATCCGCCTCGAGGTTGTGCGTGTTGTGGCTTCACAAATGCTTTGCTGCAGACCTCGGTTGTAACGAGTGGTTATTTCAGTCAACGTTGCTCTTCTATCAGCTTGAATCAGTCGGCCCATTCTCCTCTGACCTCCAGCATCCACAAGGCATTTTCGCCCACAGGACTGCCGCATACTGGAGGTTTTTCCCTTTTCACACCATTCTTTGTAAACCCTAGAAATGGTTGTGCGTGAAAATCCCAGTAACTGAGCAGATTGTGAAATACTCAGACCGGCCCGTCTGGCACCAACAACCATGCCACGCTCAAAATGGCTTAAATCACCTTTCTTTCCCATTCTGACCTTCAGTTTGGAGTTCAGGAGATTGTCTTGACCAGGACCACAACCCGACATGCATCGAAGCAACTGCCATGTGATTGGTTGACTAGATAATCGCATCAATGAGACATACAACAGGTGTTCCTAATAATTCTTTAGGTGAGTGTATACTTCACAGACTACCACCCAAATTAAAATGTAGACTTTAATAAATATTCCATAAAAAGTACCGTAACCCACAATCAAAAGGAAATAGATGATAAATGAAAACAAAATAGTAAATCCGCAATGGAGATTAGGGCAGTTTTGTAGGTATAGGTGTAGGCCACTAGATGAAGACGTTCCCGAGTACTGGCCCTATGCTGTAGGCCCTTCCTACAGAACGGAATGGCCGCCCCGATAGGGGCAATTCCGTATTCAGGATCCTCCTTAATGGCCCTGAAAGGGAGGCGGCCCACCATAGTAGTGTGGCCTGGAGCAGGTTTATCAAATGACCTAACATAAATGCCAAAAACAAAAAATTATAGATACAAGAGATATTCAATAATAAAATGTCAGATACCGTTTCCACTCACAATAAAGCAAAATCTGTTAAGTCGCCAATATTCGCAGCTTGTCGCCCAATAAGCTCATCAAATGTCCCAATATTGTAGTCCCAACGCGTTTCGCCCAGTATAGTTTAAGGGCTCATCAGGGGATGAGAAATTCACTATAAATAGTTCTGCCTTCGAGCAGTGATGGTACAGATATACTGATCCGGCACAATGCTGCTGCCAGAACCAGCCAATACTAATACGGTAGACCACAAAAACTCAAGCACTGGTTTTAGTGGCCAGTAGGTCATCTGGTCTCCTCTTATGTAGTAAACACAAATCAAGATTATGTTGTCATCCTAGATGGCCCAGTGATACCCCTGAAGTCTCAAAGTGTGGGGCTGGCTGGATATAGGGTCCGCGGCAGCGTGGTGTCCATGATGGAATGGCAGAGGGATATAACGCCAGGACGCAGGTATAATATAGCCGCCAAAAGGCACGAGGCCGGGTGCAAATTGACATCTCCATAGTAGCTCGCCCTGTAATAATCGCTAGCGGCCGCATCTCGTATAACCACATGACGCGTCATGTGAGGTGTCACGTGATCGGCTCTACAGGACGCTAACTACGCCGTAGCAAGTGAAACACGTGACCAGGTCAAGGCGATGATGTGAGATATCACAGGATCGGCTCAGTAAGGTTGTATATACCCCGTAGAAAGCATGTCACGTGAGTGGGCCACCTAAGAACGATGCGTAAAGCAGCAGTTTTAATATATAGGTAGCAAAATGATAAATAATAAACCTAAATCGAGGAGATAAAACTCTAGATTTAATATATCCAATTGACATAATTAAAGTGGTTACTTACATCTAACAGTTATAACTCCCTGAGTAACAATAACAAGTGACTGAACAGCTCTGCATAACACAATATCCCTGAAACAAAGGTAGATCTCTCACCAGATATGCTTTCACAAGGATGGTGGAGCTTGAGAAGGAGATATGCAGGAGGACAGCGCTGTACTGTGTCCTGGAGACATCTCTTTCCCACAATGCTCTGCACCACCCACAATGCTCCGCACCACCCACAATGCAGCAGTCTTTGTAACAGGAAAAACAAAGTGTAATACAATTTAACACCGCTAGATGGTGCTATAACCGCACTAATCACTACAGAAATACCAAAACTAAGGCAGACGTGATCGGTAATCATTTTCCCTAACCCTGCTGGGCAGAACAGTTGGCAAGGCGCAGGGCTGACCACCCTGTTTCTCCGCACTTGTTTGGGCTGGTCCTGAACCCTGCAAAGAGGTGACTTTCCCGGATAACCTCGGGGAGGAGAGGAGGCACACTGCAGAGCTCCTGCTCCTGATAAAGATCCTCCATAATGATCACTTATTCCTCTGCCCCAAGTCAAGTCTTGAGAAGCTCAACAGCTGAGCGAACTGCTATAACCAGCGGGACTACAGCTAAGACACCCATCTCCCAGAACATTACTAGGCTAGTAACCCTAAGTGCTAAACTGCAGCCTCCTACCTGCTGGTGCCAGAGAAAATTGCTGTTGGAAATTGCTTCTGTCGTATTTCATGATCTACTTTGCACTTAGTAAAAAAGACTTTGTTAGGTTTCAGTCTTGCCTCCTTCTTCAGTACTACATTCCCACAGCACCGATCCCCAGGGTGCAACGACCTGAGGGGGTGCACCATGACACAACACCTCATCAGGGCCACTACCACTCCTATCCTCTACTCTGGCCCCTCATGGAGTCGCTGCATTGAACTTGGCATCACGAACAGGACTGTGCCTTCTATCATTGGCCGAATTGTGTGAGGACCCCCTAAAAGAGACTTTATTGCATTGCTGGAGATAATTTGAAGGAAGCTAATGCCACCTCGTGTGAACAAGCCTCCGTGTGGGCGTTTCACATTCACCTTTACCTGCTACTAAGGCCCTAAAACGCTCCATTCATCGCGCTTTGGCACAGAAAGGGTTAAAAATCAGCTATATCGGATCAGCGCCGAATCAGAAAGAGCGCCCAGCCGTGAAGCAGGCAAGACGTGTCTGGCTGATGCGCCGCTGGGTGTGGGAGTCCAGTACCTTCAACCGGGCCCCCGTTTATTATATTGCCAAGGCAAAAGTGCCTTCGGGCCAGAAGAACCATTTCGGTCCGGGACAGAGAGAATGCCCATCGCCGGAAGCTACCGTCTCGCTGGAGAACAGAAGAATCCACCACATCCTCAAGATGACAGGAAAGCTACCCGGATGGTCAGAAGACTCCCCGTCACCACTGTCTCCAGTGAGCGAGGTACAAGTAGAAGTGGAGAGAGATGGAGGCCATATGCTCATTCCGGTTCTTTTCAACTGACAAGTCGTTCAAAGACAAAAAAAGCCTGTGTCTCCCCTCGCTCCTAGAGGGATAGGCTGCCGAACACCACCACCTCTCCCCCTGCCACTACCATTATCGTAATGGGCTGTGGTTGCCCAGGCTTAACACCCCCCTGGATGGCTCTGGGGTTGTCATCATCTATTCCATGCGGCCGTACATATAACTGGTCCGATGTGCTGACTGGGGTTCAGGCAGAGCTGTCCATGCCACCAGGAACGAGGAGCGCAACCTCCTTCAACACGCTGCTGTCTCCAGTCATTGCCCTAGGAGCTGGGCACACCGTAATCGTGAACCCAGTGATTTCCATCTTCACTGGATCGGGGCATTCCTGGAGGACCCGAACAGTCAATCTCTGGGAGGACCCTGTGCCGTTGACTGCAGTTACCGATCCTGCATTTCTGCCACAGAAGGTCGCCAAATAACCATCTAAAGGTACAACCATCCAGATCCTGAAGGTGAGAAACTGGTGGCTGTGGGTTCTGACCGGACCTAAATGTTTTCAGTAAAGCTGGAAGATCCAGGAGCTCATCGAGCTTCAGGAGGATGAGATACAGTTTATCGTTGTTATTAGGTCCTACTTTTGCCACGCTCATGTTTTTAGGCCACGTAGGACTCCCTTTTCATCCAAGTTCCATCTGTTGTGCATTTTTCTTCCTTTCTCAGGTTTTTGGTCCATCTTGCCTGAGAGAACGGAGTGTAACATTTGAAGAAGAAGCTCCCAAGGAAGAGACTCTAACGTACCACAGCTCCTTGTGCACCTCACGAGGGACGCTTCTGGGACTCTTTCAGTAACAGCTGCGAGTGGGGGATCAAATATTTCTGTTCTAAGTCTGGTACCCACTCGCAGGACTCAAATGTACCTGAGCGAAGGTATACCCTGGGTTCTGTGTTTCGCAGGCCTAGGGATCTCTCTTGCTGTGGATGTCCAGGACTGGTGCAGAAGAGCCCCACAGCTTTGGACTCTGTTTTGTTAAGGATAGCCAGCACCCTTCCTTGGCATCATCATGGACTGGGCCTCTTCGGGCGCTAGCAGTATGTTCCCCTGGTAGTCAAAATTGTTATCCTAGGCAATGTATTTTTGTATAAGCACTTGGTCTCTCCACAGCAATGCGAGGGACGGGTCAGCGTGAGCTGTGGCCTTGGACATCTGATGCAAGACTACCAGGAGGGACCACGAGGACAGCCTGGCTTTCACCAAGCGGGTGTGAAGGACCCCAGACCTCGGGGTACTCCAAATTGTGTATTGTGGTGCATAATGTATTTTATTGTTTTACTTCTGGCTGTATCAATTAGCAAGGAATGGACCTCAAAGGTTGGCAAGTAACAGGGTTCCTCCCCTCTTGGTAGGTGTGGGCTGGTCCTGGTGTAACCTCAGAAGGGAGAGGAAGCACCTTACTGAGCTCCTGCTCCTGTTACAGATCCTCCATACTGATCACGTATTCTTCAGCCTCAAGGGAAATTTTGAGAAGATCAACGGCTATAACAAGCATCTCCAGATACTGCTGTAAGGTGAGGGACTACGGTTAAGACACCCATCACCCAGTAACGTCATGCTGCCATTGAATGTATTTTAAGCTCTACATTGCACTCAGTAAAAAAGACTTTGTTACATTTAACTCCGGCCTCTTTATACAACGTTAGTGCTGACAACCTGCTCATATATAATGTCTGAGAAGTTGTCAAAGCCCCGCCCCCTGCTGATGACATCACTGATATACTGACATGTGATCAGACGAGATCCATAAACCTTATACTACAGGAACATCTATTACTGCTGACAACCTGCCTGTGTATCCTGTCTGAGAGGTTGTCACAGCCCCGCCTCTTGTTCTTGACATGGGCCCCCAAATTTTGATCATTAGAGTTTGGCCCCCAGGGGCCTGCTAATTAGCACATCGGTCACTTGAATGAACTGAGCTGTGGCTCCAGACCTCACCACACTGTATATAGGACACTCTAAGGCCCGTTTCACACGAGCGAGTTTTTCGCGCCGTCGCAATGCGTGATGCGAACGCATTGCGCCCGCACTGAATCCGGACCCATTCATTTCAATGTGTCTGTGTACATGAGCGTTGGTTTTCACGCATCACTTGTGCGTTGCGTGAAATTCGCAGCATGCTCTATATTCTGCGTTTTTCGCGCAGCCCTGGCCCCATAGAAGTGAGTGGGGCTGCGTTAAAACGAGCAAGTGCGGGTGCGATGCGTTTTTCACTGATGGTTGCTAACAGATGTTGTTTGTTAACCTTTAGCTTTTTATCACGCGCGTGAAAAACACGTCGATGCGCATTTCATCTAAGCGAAAAGAACTGAACCACTGAACGCACCCGGACCTAATCCGTATAGTTCGTGTGCAGGAGGCCTAAGGGTTGTGGGACCCTGAACTCATACACTAAATGTCATCTCTGTGACGGGTCATCCTTCCCGGGATGCACAACATCTCCTGTGGCTTGTTCTATGTCTGGTGTATTCTGGGGGTTGTAGTTCTCTCTGAGAGACTAATGCACTGTGTCCCTTGATGACTGTGTGGTCAGCTCCACCGCACCCTCTGTTCTACACACCTTCAGGTACTGACCAGGGGTGCCAACACATAACCAGTCAGCAAACTGGAGAGGAACTGGGAGTAAACACTCCAAACAGGAATGAGTAACTCTGCATTACATCCTTACCTCTATATTATACCAGTGTCCTGCTGATAACACTGACATCTGGTGGTCATTACTCCACATTACATCCTTACCTCTATATTATACCAGTGTCCTGCTGATAACACTGACATCTGGTGGTCATTACTTCACATTACAACCTTACCTCTATATTATACCAGTGTCCTGCATATAACACTGACATCTGGTGGTCATTACTCCACATTACATCCTGAACTCTATATTATACCAGAGTCCTGCTGATAACACTGACATCTGGTGGTCATTACTCCACATTACATCCTGGACTCTACATTATACCAGTGTCCTGCTGATAACACTGACATCTGGTGGTCATTACTCCACATTACATCCTTACCTCTATATTATACCAGTGTCCTGCTGATAACACTGACATCTGGTGGTCATTACTCCACATTACATCCTTAGTAAGGATGTAATGTGGAGTAATGACCACCAGATGTCAGTGTTATCAGCAGGACACTGGTATAATATAGAGGTAAGGATGTAATGTGGAGTAATGACCACCAGATGTCAGTGTTATCAGCAGGACACTGGTATAATGTAGAGTCCAGGATGTAATGTGGAGTAATGACCACCAGATGTCAGTGTTATCAGCAGGACTCTGGTATAATATAGAGTTCAGGATGTAATGTGGAGTAATGACCACCAGATGTCAGTGTTATATGCAGGACACTGGTATAATATAGAGGTAAGGTTGTAATGTGAAGTAATGACCACCAGATGTCAGTGTTATCAGCAGGACACTGGTATAATATAGAGGTAAGGATGTAATGTGGAGTAATGACCACCAGATGTCAGTGTTATCAGCAGGACACTGGTATAATATAGAGGTAAGGATTCCTTACCTCTATATTATACCAGTGTCCTGCTGATAACACTGACATCTGGTGGTCATTACTCCACATTACATCCTTACCTCTATATTATACCAGTGTCCTGCTGATAACACTGACACCTGGTGGTCATTACTCCACATTACATCCTGAACTCTATATTATACCAGTGTCCTGCTGATAACACTGACATCTGGTGGTCATTACTCCACATTACATCCTGAACTCTATATTATACCAGTGTCCTGCTGATAACACTGACATCTGGTGGTCATTACTCCACATTACATCCTTACCTCTATATTATACCAGTGTCCTGCTGATAACACTGACATCTGGTGGTCATTACTCCACATTACATCCTTACCTCTATATTATACCAGTGTCCTGCTGATAACACTGACATCTGGTGGTCATTACTCCACTTTACATCCTGAACTCTACATTATACCAGTGTCCTGCTGATAACACTGACATCTGGTGGTCATTACTCCACATTACATCCTGAACTCTATATTATACCAGTGTTCTGCTGATAACACTGACATCTGGTGGTCATTACTCCACATTACATCCTGAACTCTATATTATACCAGTGTTCTGCTGATAACACTGACATCTGGTGGTCATTACTCCACATTACATCCTTACCTCTATATTATACCAGTGTCCTGCAGATATCACTGACATCTGGTGGTCATTACTCCACATTACGTCCTGAACTCTATATTATACCAGTGTCCTGCTGATAACACTGACATCTGGTGGTCATTACTCCACATTACATCCTGAACTCTACATTATACCAGTGTCCTGCTGATAACACTGACATCTGGTGGTCATTACTCCACTTTACATCCTGAACTCTATATTATACCAGTGTCCTGCTGATAACACTGACATCTGGTGGTCATTACTCCACATTACATCCTTACCTCTATATTATACCAGTGTCCTGCTGATAACACTGACATCTGGTGGTCATTACTCCACATTACATCCTTAACTCCATATTATACCAGTGTCCTGCTGATAACACTGACATCTGGTGGTCATTACTCCACATTACATCCTGAACTCTATATTATACCAGTGTCCTGCTGATAACACTGACATCTGGTGGTCATTACTCCACATTACATCCTTACCTCTATATTATACCAGTGTCCTGCAGATAACACTGACATCTGGTGGTCATTACTCCACATTACATCCTGAACTCTATATTATACCAGTGTCCTGCTGATAACACTGACATCTGGTGGTCATTACTCCACATTACATCCTTACCTCTATATTATACCAGTATCCTGCTGATAACACTGACATCTGGTGGTCATTACTCCACATTACATCCTTACCTCTATATTATACCAGTGTCCTGCTGATAACACTGACATCTGGTGGTCATTACTCCACTTTACATCCTGAACTCTATATTATACCAGTGTCCTGCTGATAACACTGACATCTGGTGGTCATTACTCCACTTTACATCCTGAACTCTATATTATACCAGTGTCCTGCAGATAACACTGACATCTGGTGGTCATTACTCCACATTACATCCTTACCTATATATTATACCAGTGTCCTGCTGATAACACTGACATCTGGTGGTCATTACTCCACTTTACATCCTGAACTCTATATTATACCAGTGTCCTGCTGATAACACTGACATCTGGTGGTCATTACTCCACATTACATCCTTACCTCTATATTATACCAGTGTCCTGCTGATAACACTGACATCTGGTGGTCATTACTCCACATTACATCCTGAACTCTATATTATACCAGAGTCCTGCTGATAACACTGACATCTGGTGGTCATTACTCCACATTACATCCTGGACTCTACATTATACCAGTGTCCTGCTGATAACACTGACATCTGGTGGTCATTACTCCACATTACATCCTTACCTCTATATTATACCAGTGTCCTGCTGATAACACTGACATCTGGTGGTCATTACTCCACATTACATCCTTAGTAAGGATGTAATGTGGAGTAATGACCACCAGATGTCAGTGTTATCAGCAGGACACTGGTATAATATAGAGGTAAGGATGTAATGTGGAGTAATGACCACCAGATGTCAGTGTTATCAGCAGGACACTGGTATAATGTAGAGTCCAGGATGTAATGTGGAGTAATGACCACCAGATGTCAGTGTTATCAGCAGGACTCTGGTATAATATAGAGTTCAGGATGTAATGTGGAGTAATGACCACCAGATGTCAGTGTTATATGCAGGACACTGGTATAATATAGAGGTAAGGTTGTAATGTGAAGTAATGACCACCAGATGTCAGTGTTATCAGCAGGACACTGGTATAATATAGAGGTAAGGATGTAATGTGGAGTAATGACCACCAGATGTCAGTGTTATCAGCAGGACACTGGTATAATATAGAGGTAAGGATTCCTTACCTCTATATTATACCAGTGTCCTGCTGATAACACTGACATCTGGTGGTCATTACTCCACATTACATCCTTACCTCTATATTATACCAGTGTCCTGCTGATAACACTGACACCTGGTGGTCATTACTCCACATTACATCCTGAACTCTATATTATACCAGTGTCCTGCTGATAACACTGACATCTGGTGGTCATTACTCCACATTACATCCTGAACTCTATATTATACCAGTGTCCTGCTGATAACACTGACATCTGGTGGTCATTACTCCACATTACATCCTTACCTCTATATTATACCAGTGTCCTGCTGATAACACTGACATCTGGTGGTCATTACTCCACATTACATCCTTACCTCTATATTATACCAGTGTCCTGCTGATAACACTGACATCTGGTGGTCATTACTCCACTTTACATCCTGAACTCTACATTATACCAGTGTCCTGCTGATAACACTGACATCTGGTGGTCATTACTCCACATTACATCCTGAACTCTATATTATACCAGTGTTCTGCTGATAACACTGACATCTGGTGGTCATTACTCCACATTACATCCTGAACTCTATATTATACCAGTGTTCTGCTGATAACACTGACATCTGGTGGTCATTACTCCACATTACATCCTTACCTCTATATTATACCAGTGTCCTGCAGATATCACTGACATCTGGTGGTCATTACTCCACATTACGTCCTGAACTCTATATTATACCAGTGTCCTGCTGATAACACTGACATCTGGTGGTCATTACTCCACATTACATCCTGAACTCTACATTATACCAGTGTCCTGCTGATAACACTGACATCTGGTGGTCATTACTCCACTTTACATCCTGAACTCTATATTATACCAGTGTCCTGCTGATAACACTGACATCTGGTGGTCATTACTCCACATTACATCCTTACCTCTATATTATACCAGTGTCCTGCTGATAACACTGACATCTGGTGGTCATTACTCCACATTACATCCTTAACTCCATATTATACCAGTGTCCTGCTGATAACACTGACATCTGGTGGTCATTACTCCACATTACATCCTGAACTCTATATTATACCAGTGTCCTGCTGATAACACTGACATCTGGTGGTCATTACTCCACATTACATCCTTACCTCTATATTATACCAGTGTCCTGCAGATAACACTGACATCTGGTGGTCATTACTCCACATTACATCCTGAACTCTATATTATACCAGTGTCCTGCTGATAACACTGACATCTGGTGGTCATTACTCCACATTACATCCTTACCTCTATATTATACCAGTGTCCTGCTGATAACACTGACATCTGGTGGTCATTACTCCACATTACATCCTTACCTCTATATTATACCAGTGTCCTGCTGATAACACTGACATCTGGTGGTCATTACTCCACTTTACATCCTGAACTCTATATTATACCAGTGTCCTGCTGATAACACTGACATCTGGTGGTCATTACTCCACTTTACATCCTGAACTCTATATTATACCAGTGTCCTGCAGATAACACTGACATCTGGTGGTCATTACTCCACATTACATCCTTACCTATATATTATACCAGTGTCCTGCTGATAACACTGACATCTGGTGGTCATTACTCCACTTTACATCCTGAACTCTATATTATACCAGTGTCCTGCTGATAACACTGACATCTGGTGGTCATTACTCCACATTACATCCTTACCTCTATATTATACCAGTGTCCTGCTGATAACACTGACATCTGGTGGTCATTACTCCACATTACATCCTGAACTCTATATTATACCAGAGTCCTGCTGATAACACTGACATCTGGTGGTCATTACTCCACATTACATCCTGGACTCTACATTATACCAGTGTCCTGCTGATAACACTGACATCTGGTGGTCATTACTCCACATTACATCCTTACCTCTATATTATACCAGTGTCCTGCTGATAACACTGACATCTGGTGGTCATTACTCCACATTACATCCTTAGTAAGGATGTAATGTGGAGTAATGACCACCAGATGTCAGTGTTATCAGCAGGACACTGGTATAATATAGAGGTAAGGATGTAATGTGGAGTAATGACCACCAGATGTCAGTGTTATCAGCAGGACACTGGTATAATGTAGAGTCCAGGATGTAATGTGGAGTAATGACCACCAGATGTCAGTGTTATCAGCAGGACTCTGGTATAATATAGAGTTCAGGATGTAATGTGGAGTAATGACCACCAGATGTCAGTGTTATATGCAGGACACTGGTATAATATAGAGGTAAGGTTGTAATGTGAAGTAATGACCACCAGATGTCAGTGTTATCAGCAGGACACTGGTATAATATAGAGGTAAGGATGTAATGTGGAGTAATGACCACCAGATGTCAGTGTTATCAGCAGGACACTGGTATAATATAGAGGTAAGGATTCCTTACCTCTATATTATACCAGTGTCCTGCTGATAACACTGACATCTGGTGGTCATTACTCCACATTACATCCTTACCTCTATATTATACCAGTGTCCTGCTGATAACACTGACACCTGGTGGTCATTACTCCACATTACATCCTGAACTCTATATTATACCAGTGTCCTGCTGATAACACTGACATCTGGTGGTCATTACTCCACATTACATCCTGAACTCTATATTATACCAGTGTCCTGCTGATAACACTGACATCTGGTGGTCATTACTCCACATTACATCCTTACCTCTATATTATACCAGTGTCCTGCTGATAACACTGACATCTGGTGGTCATTACTCCACATTACATCCTTACCTCTATATTATACCAGTGTCCTGCTGATAACACTGACATCTGGTGGTCATTACTCCACTTTACATCCTGAACTCTACATTATACCAGTGTCCTGCTGATAACACTGACATCTGGTGGTCATTACTCCACATTACATCCTGAACTCTATATTATACCAGTGTTCTGCTGATAACACTGACATCTGGTGGTCATTACTCCACATTACATCCTGAACTCTATATTATACCAGTGTTCTGCTGATAACACTGACATCTGGTGGTCATTACTCCACATTACATCCTTACCTCTATATTATACCAGTGTCCTGCAGATATCACTGACATCTGGTGGTCATTACTCCACATTACGTCCTGAACTCTATATTATACCAGTGTCCTGCTGATAACACTGACATCTGGTGGTCATTACTCCACATTACATCCTGAACTCTACATTATACCAGTGTCCTGCTGATAACACTGACATCTGGTGGTCATTACTCCACTTTACATCCTGAACTCTATATTATACCAGTGTCCTGCTGATAACACTGACATCTGGTGGTCATTACTCCACATTACATCCTTACCTCTATATTATACCAGTGTCCTGCTGATAACACTGACATCTGGTGGTCATTACTCCACATTACATCCTTAACTCCATATTATACCAGTGTCCTGCTGATAACACTGACATCTGGTGGTCATTACTCCACATTACATCCTGAACTCTATATTATACCAGTGTCCTGCTGATAACACTGACATCTGGTGGTCATTACTCCACATTACATCCTTACCTCTATATTATACCAGTGTCCTGCAGATAACACTGACATCTGGTGGTCATTACTCCACATTACATCCTGAACTCTATATTATACCAGTGTCCTGCTGATAACACTGACATCTGGTGGTCATTACTCCACATTACATCCTTACCTCTATATTATACCAGTGTCCTGCTGATAACACTGACATCTGGTGGTCATTACTCCACATTACATCCTTACCTCTATATTATACCAGTGTCCTGCTGATAACACTGACATCTGGTGGTCATTACTCCACTTTACATCCTGAACTCTATATTATACCAGTGTCCTGCTGATAACACTGACATCTGGTGGTCATTACTCCACTTTACATCCTGAACTCTATATTATACCAGTGTCCTGCAGATAACACTGACATCTGGTGGTCATTACTCCACATTACATCCTTACCTATATATTATACCAGTGTCCTGCTGATAACACTGACATCTGGTGGTCATTACTCCACTTTACATCCTGAACTCTATATTATACCAGTGTCCTGCTGATAACACTGACATCTGGTGGTCATTACTCCACATTACATCCTTACCTCTATATTATACCAGTGTCCTGCTGATAACACTGACATCTGGTGGTCATTACTCCACATTACATCCTTAACTCTATATTATACCAGTGTCCTGCTGATAACACTGAGATCTGGTGGTCATTACTCCACATTACATCCTTACCTCTATATTATACCAGTGTCCTGCAGATAACACTGACATCTGGTGGTCATTACTCCACATTACATCCTTACCTCTATATTATACCAGTGTCCTGCTGATAACACTGACATCTGGTGGTCATTACTCCACATTACATCCTTACCTCTATATTATACCAGTGTCCTGCTAATAACACTGACATCTGGTGGTCATTACTCCACATTTCATCCTGAACTCTATATTATACCAGTGTCCTGCTGATAACACTGACATCTGGTGGTCATTACTCCACATTACATCCTGAACTCTATATTATACCAGTGTCCTGCTGATAACACTGATATCTGGTGGTCATTACTCCACATTACATCCTTACCTCTACATTATACCAGTGTCCTGCTAATAACACTGACATCTGGTGGTCATTACTCCACATTACATCCTTACCTCTATATTATACCAGTGTCCTGCTGATAACACTGACATCTGGTGGTCATTACTCCACATTACATCCTGAACTCTATATTATACCAGTGTCCTGCTGATAACACTGACATCTGGTGGTCATTACTCCACATTACATCCTGAACTCTATATTATACCAGTGTTCTGCTGATAACACTGACATCTGGTGGTCATTACTCCACATTACATCCTGAACTCTATATTATACCAGTGTCCTGCTGATAACACTGACATCTGGTGGTCATTACTCCACATTACATCCTAAACTCTATATTATACCAGTGTCCTGCTGATAACACTGACATCTGGTGGTCATTACTCCACATTACATCCTGAACTCTATATTATACCAGTGTCCTGCTGATAACACTGACATCTGGTGGTCATTACTCCACATTACATCCTAAACTCTATATTATACCAGTGTCCTGCAGATAACACTGACATCTGGTGGTCATTACTCCACATTACATCCTTACCTATATATTATACCAGAGTCCTGCTGATAACACTGACATCTGGTGGTCATTACTCCACATTACATCCCGAACTCTATATTATACCAGTGTCCTGCTGATAACACTGACATCTGGTGGTCATTACTTCACATTACAACCTTACCTCTATATTATACCAGTGTCCTGCATATAACACTGACATCTGGTGGTCATTACTCCACATTACATCCTGAACTCTATATTATACCAGAGTCCTGCTGATAACACTGACATCTGGTGGTCATTACTCCACATTACATCCTGGACTCTACATTATACCAGTGTCCTGCTGATAACACTGACATCTGGTGGTCATTACTCCACATTACATCCTTACCTCTATATTATACCAGTGTCCTGCTGATAACACTGACATCTGGTGGTCATTACTCCACATTACATCCTTAGTAAGGATGTAATGTGGAGTAATGACCACCAGATGTCAGTGTTATCAGCAGGACACTGGTATAATATAGAGGTAAGGATGTAATGTGGAGTAATGACCACCAGATGTCAGTGTTATCAGCAGGACACTGGTATAATGTAGAGTCCAGGATGTAATGTGGAGTAATGACCACCAGATGTCAGTGTTATCAGCAGGACTCTGGTATAATATAGAGTTCAGGATGTAATGTGGAGTAATGACCACCAGATGTCAGTGTTATATGCAGGACACTGGTATAATATAGAGGTAAGGTTGTAATGTGAAGTAATGACCACCAGATGTCAGTGTTATCAGCAGGACACTGGTATAATATAGAGGTAAGGATGTAATGTGGAGTAATGACCACCAGATGTCAGTGTTATCAGCAGGACACTGGTATAATATAGAGGTAAGGATTCCTTACCTCTATATTATACCAGTGTCCTGCTGATAACACTGACATCTGGTGGTCATTACTCCACATTACATCCTTACCTCTATATTATACCAGTGTCCTGCTGATAACACTGACACCTGGTGGTCATTACTCCACATTACATCCTGAACTCTATATTATACCAGTGTCCTGCTGATAACACTGACATCTGGTGGTCATTACTCCACATTACATCCTGAACTCTATATTATACCAGTGTCCTGCTGATAACACTGACATCTGGTGGTCATTACTCCACATTACATCCTTACCTCTATATTATACCAGTGTCCTGCTGATAACACTGACATCTGGTGGTCATTACTCCACATTACATCCTTACCTCTATATTATACCAGTGTCCTGCTGATAACACTGACATCTGGTGGTCATTACTCCACTTTACATCCTGAACTCTACATTATACCAGTGTCCTGCTGATAACACTGACATCTGGTGGTCATTACTCCACATTACATCCTGAACTCTATATTATACCAGTGTTCTGCTGATAACACTGACATCTGGTGGTCATTACTCCACATTACATCCTGAACTCTATATTATACCAGTGTTCTGCTGATAACACTGACATCTGGTGGTCATTACTCCACATTACATCCTTACCTCTATATTATACCAGTGTCCTGCAGATATCACTGACATCTGGTGGTCATTACTCCACATTACGTCCTGAACTCTATATTATACCAGTGTCCTGCTGATAACACTGACATCTGGTGGTCATTACTCCACATTACATCCTGAACTCTACATTATACCAGTGTCCTGCTGATAACACTGACATCTGGTGGTCATTACTCCACTTTACATCCTGAACTCTATATTATACCAGTGTCCTGCTGATAACACTGACATCTGGTGGTCATTACTCCACATTACATCCTTACCTCTATATTATACCAGTGTCCTGCTGATAACACTGACATCTGGTGGTCATTACTCCACATTACATCCTTAACTCCATATTATACCAGTGTCCTGCTGATAACACTGACATCTGGTGGTCATTACTCCACATTACATCCTGAACTCTATATTATACCAGTGTCCTGCTGATAACACTGACATCTGGTGGTCATTACTCCACATTACATCCTTACCTCTATATTATACCAGTGTCCTGCTGATAACACTGACATCTGGTGGTCATTACTCCACATTACATCCTTACCTCTATATTATACCAGTGTCCTGCTGATAACACTGACATCTGGTGGTCATTACTCCACTTTACATCCTGAACTCTATATTATACCAGTGTCCTGCTGATAACACTGACATCTGGTGGTCATTACTCCACATTACATCCTTACCTCTATATTATACCAGTGTCCTGCTGATAACACTGACATCTGGTGGTCATTACTCCACATTACATCCTTACCTCTATATTATACCAGTGTCCTGCTGATAACACTGACATCTGGTGGTCATTACTCCACTTTACATCCTGAACTCTATATTATACCAGTGTCCTGCTGATAACACTGACATCTGGTGGTCATTACTCCACTTTACATCCTGAACTCTATATTATACCAGTGTCCTGCAGATAACACTGACATCTGGTGGTCATTACTCCACATTACATCCTTACCTATATATTATACCAGTGTCCTGCTGATAACACTGACATCTGGTGGTCATTACTCCACTTTACATCCTGAACTCTATATTATACCAGTGTCCTGCTGATAACACTGACATCTGGTGGTCATTACTCCACATTACATCCTTACCTCTATATTATACCAGTGTCCTGCTGATAACACTGACATCTGGTGGTCATTACTCCACATTACATCCTTAACTCTATATTATACCAGTGTCCTGCTGATAACACTGAGATCTGGTGGTCATTACTCCACATTACATCCTTACCTCTATATTATACCAGTGTCCTGCAGATAACACTGACATCTGGTGGTCATTACTCCACATTACATCCTTACCTCTATATTATACCAGTGTCCTGCTGATAACACTGACATCTGGTGGTCATTACTCCACATTACATCCTTACCTCTATATTATACCAGTGTCCTGCTAATAACACTGACATCTGGTGGTCATTACTCCACATTTCATCCTGAACTCTATATTATACCAGTGTCCTGCTGATAACACTGACATCTGGTGGTCATTACTCCACATTACATCCTGAACTCTATATTATACCAGTGTCCTGCTGATAACACTGATATCTGGTGGTCATTACTCCACATTACATCCTTACCTCTACATTATACCAGTGTCCTGCTAATAACACTGACATCTGGTGGTCATTACTCCACATTACATCCTTACCTCTATATTATACCAGTGTCCTGCTGATAACACTGACATCTGGTGGTCATTACTCCACATTACATCCTGAACTCTATATTATACCAGTGTCCTGCTGATAACACTGACATCTGGTGGTCATTACTCCACATTACATCCTGAACTCTATATTATACCAGTGTTCTGCTGATAACACTGACATCTGGTGGTCATTACTCCACATTACATCCTGAACTCTATATTATACCAGTGTCCTGCTGATAACACTGACATCTGGTGGTCATTACTCCACATTACATCCTAAACTCTATATTATACCAGTGTCCTGCTGATAACACTGACATCTGGTGGTCATTACTCCACATTACATCCTGAACTCTATATTATACCAGTGTCCTGCTGATAACACTGACATCTGGTGGTCATTACTCCACATTACATCCTAAACTCTATATTATACCAGTGTCCTGCAGATAACACTGACATCTGGTGGTCATTACTCCACATTACATCCTTACCTATATATTATACCAGAGTCCTGCTGATAACACTGACATCTGGTGGTCATTACTCCACATTACATCCCGAACTCTATATTATACCAGTGTCCTGCTGATAACACTGACATCTGGTGGTCATTACTCCACATTACATCTTAACCTCTATATTATACCAGTGTCCTGCTGATAACACTGACATCTGGTGGTCATTACTCCACATTACATCCTGAACTCTATATTATACCAGTGTCCTGCTGATAACACTGACATCTGGTGGTCATTACTCCACATTACATCCTGAACTCTATATTATACCAGTGTCCTGCTGATAACACTGACATCTGGTGGTCATTACTCCACATTACATCCTGAACTCTATATTATACCAGTGTCCTGCTGATAACACTGACATCTGGTGGTCATTACTCCACATTACATCCTTACCTCTATATTATACCAGTGTCCTGCTGATAACACTGACATCTGGTGGTCATTACTCCACATTACATCCTTACCTCTATATTATACCAGTGTCCTGCTGATAACACTGACATCTGGTGGTCATTACTCCACTTTACATCCTGAACTCTACATTATACCAGTGTCCTGCTGATAACACTGACATCTGGTGGTCATTACTCCACTTTACATCCTGAACTCTATATTATACCAGTGTCCTGCTGATAACACTGACATCTGGTGGTCATTACTCCACATTACATCCTTACCTCTATATTATACCAGTGTCCTGCTGATAACACTGACATCTGGTGGTCATTACTCCACATTACATCCTTAACTCCATATTATACCAGTGTCCTGCTGATAACACTGACATCTGGTGGTCATTACTCCACATTACATCCTGAACTCTATATTATACCAGTGTCCTGCTGATAACACTGACATCTGGTGGTCATTACTCCACATTACATCCTTACCTCTATATTATACCAGTGTCCTGCAGATAACACTGACATCTGGTGGTCATTACTCCACATTACATCCTGAACTCTATATTATACCAGAGTCCTGCTGATAACACTGACATCTGGTGGTCATTACTCCACATTACATCCTTACCTCTATATTATACCAGTGTCCTGCAGATAACACTGACATCTGGTGGTCATTACTCCACATTACATCCTGAACTCTATATTATACCAGTGTCCTGCTGATAACACTGACATCTGGTGGTCATTACTCCACATTACATCCTTACCTCTATATTATACCAGTGTCCTGCTGATAACACTGACATCTGGTGGTCATTACTCCACATTACATCCTTACCTCTATATTATACCAGTGTCCTGCTGATAACACTGACATCTGGTGGTCATTACTCCACTTTACATCCTGAACTCTATATTATACCAGTGTCCTGCTGATAACACTGACATCTGGTGGTCATTACTCCACTTTACATCCTGAACTCTATATTATACCAGTGTCCTGCAGATAACACTGACATCTGGTGGTCATTACTCCACATTACATCCTTACCTATATATTATACCAGTGTCCTGCTGATAACACTGACATCTGGTGGTCATTACTCCACTTTACATCCTGAACTCTATATTATACCAGTGTCCTGCTGATAACACTGACATCTGGTGGTCATTACTCCACTTTACATCCTTAACTCCATATTATACCAGTGTCCTGCTGATAACACTGAGATCTGGTGGTCATTACTCCACATTACATCCTTACCTCTATATTATACCAGTGTCCTGCAGATAACACTGACATCTGGTGGTCATTACTCCACATTACATCCTTACCTCTATATTATACCAGTGTCCTGCTGATAACACTGACATCTGGTGGTCATTACTCCACATTACATCCTTACCTCTATATTATACCAGTGTCCTGCTAATAACACTGACATCTGGTGGTCATTACTCCACATTTCATCCTGAACTCTATATTATACCAGTGTCCTGCTGATAACACTGACATCTGGTGGTCATTACTCCACATTACATCCTGAACTCTATATTATACCAGTGTCCTGCTGATAACACTGATATCTGGTGGTCATTACTCCACATTACATCCTTACCTCTACATTATACCAGTGTCCTGCTAATAACACTGACATCTGGTGGTCATTACTCCACATTACATCCTTACCTCTATATTATACCAGTGTCCTGCTGATAACACTGACATCTGGTGGTCATTACTCCACATTACATCCTGAACTCTATATTATACCAGTGTTCTGCTGATAACACTGACATCTGGTGGTCATTACTCCACATTACATCCTGAACTCTATATTATACCAGTGTCCTGCTGATAACACTGACATCTGGTGGTCATTACTCCACATTACATCCTAAACTCTATATTATACCAGTGTCCTGCTGATAACACTGACATCTGGTGGTCATTACTCCACATTACATCCTGAACTCTATATTATACCAGTGTCCTGCTGATAACACTGACATCTGGTGGTCATTACTCCACATTACATCCTAAACTCTATATTATACCAGTGTCCTGCAGATAACACTGACATCTGGTGGTCATTACTCCACATTACATCCTTACCTATATATTATACCAGAGTCCTGCTGATAACACTGACATCTGGTGGTCATTACTCCACATTACATCCCGAACTCTATATTATACCAGTGTCCTGCTGATAACACTGACATCTGGTGGTCATTACTCCACATTACATCTTAACCTCTATATTATACCAGTGTCCTGCTGATAACACTGACATCTGGTGGTCATTACTCCACATTACATCCTGAACTCTATATTATACCAGTGTCCTGCAGATAACACTGACATCTGGTGGTCATTACTCCACATTACATCCTGAACTCTATATTATACCAGTGTCCTGCAGATAACACTGACATCTGGTGGTCATTACTCCACATTACATCCTGAACTCTGTATTATACCAGTGTCCTGCTGATAACACTGACATCTGGTGGTCATTACTCCACATTACATCCTGAACTCTATATTATACCAGTGTCCTGCTGATAACACTGACATCTGGTGGTCATTACTCCACATTACATCCTTACCTCTATATTATACCAGTGTACTGCTGATAACACTGACATCTGGTGGTCATTACTCCACATTACATCTTAACCTCTATATTATACCAGTGTCCTGCTGATAACACTGACATCTGGTGGTCATTACTCCACTTTACATCCTGAACTCTATATTATACCAGTGTCCTGCTGATAACACTGACATCTGGTGGTCATTACTCCACATTACATCCTTACCTCTATATTATACCAGTGTCCTGCAGATATCACTGACATCTGGTGGTCATTACTCCACATTACATCCTTACCTCTATATTATACCAGTGTCCTGCTGATAACACTGACATCTGGTGGTCATTACTCCACATTACATCCTTACCTCTATATTATACCAGTGTCCTGCTGATAACACTGACATCTGGTGGTCATTACTCCACATTACGTCCTGAACTCTATATTATACCAGTGTCCTGCAGATAACACTGATATCTGGTGGTCATTACTCCACATTACATCCTTACCTCTATATTATACCAGTGTCCTGCTGATAACACTGACATCTGGTGGTCATTACTCCACTTTACATCCTTACCTCTATATTATACCAGTGTCCTGCTGATAACACTGACATCTGGTGGTCATTACTCCACATTACATCCTTAACTCCATATTATACCAGTGTCCTGCTGATAACACTGACATCTGGTGGTCATTACTCCACATTACATCCTTACCTCTATATTATACCAGTGTCCTGCAGATAACACTGACATCTGGTGGTCATTACTCCACATTACATCCTGAACGCTATATTATACCAGTGTCCTGCTGATAACACTGACATCTGGTGGTCATTACTCCACATTACATCCTTACCTCTATATTATACCAGTGTCCTGCTGATAACACTGACATCTGGTGGTCATTACTCCACTTTACATCCTGAACTCTACATTATACCAGTGTCCTGCTGATAACACTGACATCTGGTGGTCATTACTCCACTTTACATCCTGAACTCTATATTATACCAGTGTCCTGCAGATAACACTGACATCTGGTGGTCATTACTCCACATTACATCCTTACCTATATATTATACCAGTGTCCTGCTGATAACACTGACATCTGGTGGTCATTACTCCACTTTACATCCTGAACTCTATATTATACCAGTGTCCTGCTGATAACACTGACATCTGGTGGTCATTACTCCACATTACATCCTTACCTCTATATTATACCAGTGTCCTGCTGATAACACTGACATCTGGTGGTCATTACTCCACATTACATCCTTAACTCCATATTATACCAGTGTCCTGCTGATAACACTGAGATCTGGTGGTCATTACTCCACATTACATCCTTACCTCTATATTATACCAGTGTCCTGCAGATAACACTGACATCTGGTGGTCATTACTCCACATTACATCCTTACCTCTATATTATACCAGTGTCCTGCTGATAACACTGACATCTGGTGGTCATTACTCCACATTACATCCTTACCTCTATATTATACCAGTGTCCTGCTAATAACACTGACATCTGGTGGTCATTACTCCACATTACATCCTGAACTCTATATTATACCAGTGTCCTGCTGATAACACTGATATCTGGTGGTCATTACTCCACATTACATCCTTATCTCTACATTATACCAGTGTCCTGCTGATAACACTGACATCTGGTGGTCATTACTCCACATTACATCCTGAACTCTATATTATACCAGTGTTCTGCTGATAACACTGACATCTGGTGGTCATTACTCCACATTACATCCTGAACTCTATATTATACCAGTGTCCTGCTGATAACACTGATATCTGGTGGTCATTACTCCACATTTCATCCTGAACTCTATATTATACCAGTGTCCTGCTGATAACACTGACATCTGGTGGTCATTACTCCACATTACATCCTGAACTCTATATTATACCAGTGTCCTGCTGATAACACTGATATCTGGTGGTCATTACTCCACATTACATCCTTACCTCTACATTATACCAGTGTCCTGCTAATAACACTGACATCTGGTGGTCATTACTCCACATTACATCCTTACCTCTATATTATACCAGTGTCCTGCTGATAACACTGACATCTGGTGGTCATTACTCCACATTACATCCTGAACTCTATATTATACCAGTGTCCTGCTGATAACACTGACATCTGGTGGTCATTACTCCACATTACATCCTGAACTCTATATTATACCAGTGTTCTGCTGATAACACTGACATCTGGTGGTCATTACTCCACATTACATCCTGAACTCTATATTATACCAGTGTCCTGCTGATAACACTGACATCTGGTGGTCATTACTCCACATTACATCCTAAACTCTATATTTTACCAGTGTCCTGCTGATAACACTGACATCTGGTGGTCATTACTCCACATTACATCCTGAACTCTATATTATACCAGTGTCCTGCTGATAACACTGACATCTGGTGGTCATTACTCCACATTACATCCTAAACTCTATATTATACCAGTGTCCTGCAGATAACACTGACATCTGGTGGTCATTACTCCACATTACATCCTTACCTATATATTATACCAGAGTCCTGCTGATAACACTGACATCTGGTGGTCATTACTCCACATTACATCCTTACCTCTATATTATACCAGTGTCCTGCTGATAACACTGACATCTGGTGGTCATTACTCCACATTACATCCCGAACTCTATATTATACCAGTGTCCTGCTGATAACACTGACATCTGGCGGTCATTACTCCACATTACATCTTAACCTCTATATTATACCAGTGTCCTGCTGATAACACTGACATCTGGTGGTCATTACTCCACATTACATCCTGAACTCTATATTATACCAGTGTCCTGCAGATAACACTGACATCTGGTGGTCATTACTCCACATTACATCCTGAACTCTATATTATACCAGTGTCCTGCAGATAACACTGACATCTGGTGGTCATTACTCCACATTACATCCTGAACTCTGTATTATACCAGTGTCCTGCTGATAACACTGACATCTGGTGGTCATTACTCCACATTACATCCTGAACTCTATATTATACCAGTGTCCTGCTGATAACACTGACATCTGGTGGTCATTACTCCACATTACATCCTTACCTCTATATTATACCAGTGTACTGCTGATAACACTGACATCTGGTGGTCATTACTCCACATTACATCTTAACCTCTATATTATACCAGTGTCCTGCTGATAACACTGACATCTGGTGGTCATTACTCCACTTTACATCCTGAACTCTATATTATACCAGTGTCCTGCTGATAACACTGACATCTGGTGGTCATTACTCCACATTACATCCTTACCTCTATATTATACCAGTGTCCTGCAGATATCACTGACATCTGGTGGTCATTACTCCACATTACATCCTTACCTCTATATTATACCAGTGTCCTGCTGATAACACTGACATCTGGTGGTCATTACTCCACATTACATCCTTACCTCTATATTATACCAGTGTCCTGCTGATAACACTGACATCTGGTGGTCATTACTCCACATTACGTCCTGAACTCTATATTATACCAGTGTCCTGCAGATAACACTGACATCTGGTGGTCATTACTCCACATTACATCCTTACCTCTATATTATACCAGTGTCCTGCTGATAACACTGACATCTGGTGGTCATTACTCCACATTACGTCCTGAACTCTATATTATACCAGTGTCCTGCTGATAACACTGACATCTGGTGGTCATTACTCCACATTACATCCTGAACTCTATATTATACCAGTGTCCTGCAGATAACACTGACATCTGGTGGTCATTACTCCACATTACATCCTTATCTCTACATTATACCAGTGTCCTGCTGATAACACTGACATCTGGTGGTCATTACTCCACATTACATCCTTACCTCTATATTATACCAGTGTCCTGCTGATAACACTGACATCTGGTGGTCATTACTCCACTTTACATCCTGAACTCTATATTATACCAGTGTCCTGCTGATAACACTGACATCTGGTGGTCATTACTCCACATTACATCCTTACCTCCATATTATACCAGTGTCCTGCATATAACACTGACATCTGGTGGTCATTACTCCACATTACGTCCTGAACTCTATATTATACCAGTGTCCTGCTGATAACACTGACATCTGGTGGTCATTACTCCACATTACATCCTGAACTCTATATTATACCAGTGTCCTGCTGATAACACTGACATCTGGTGGTCATTACTCCACATTACATCCTGAACTATATTATACCAGTGTCCTGCAGATAACACTGACATCTGGTGGTCATTACTCCACATTACATCCTAAACTCTATATTATACCAGTGTCCTGCAGATAACACTGACATCTGGTGGTCATTACTCCACATTACATCCTGAACTCTATATTATACCAGTGTCCTGCTGATAACACTGACATCTGGTGGTCATTACTCCACATTACATCCTGAACTATATTATACCAGTGTCCTGCAGATAACACTGACATCTGGTGGTCATTACTCCACATTACATCTTAACCTCTATATTATACCAGTGTCCTGCAGATAACACTGACATCTGGTGGTCATTACTCCACATTACATCCTGAACTCTATATTATACCAGTGTCCTGCAGATAACACTGACATCTGGTGGTCATTACTCCACATTACATCCTGAACTCTATATTATACCAGTGTTCTGCTGATAACACTGACATCTGGTGGTCATTACTCCACATTACATCCTAAACTCTATATTATACCAGTGTCCTGCAGATAACACTGACATCTGGTGGTCATTACTCCACATTACATCCTGAACTCTATATTATACCAGTGTCCTGCAGATAACACTGACATCTGGTGGTCATTACTCCACATTACATCTTAACCTCTATATTATACCAGTGTCCTGCTGATAACACTGACATCTGGTGGTCATTACTCCACATTACATCCTGAACTCTATATTATACCAGTGTCCTGCTGATAACACTGACATCTGGTGGTCATTACTCCACATTACATCCTTACCTCTATATTATACCAGTGTCCTGCTGATAACACTGACATCTGGTGGTTATTACTCCACATTACATCCTTATCTCTACATTATACCAGAGTCCTGCTGATAACACTGACATCTGGTGGTCATTACTCCACATTACATCCTTACCTCCATATTATACAAGTCTCCTGCATATAACACTGACATCTGGTGGTCATTACTCCACATTACAGCCTTACCTCTATATTATACCAGTGTCCTGCTGATTAGAGTTGAGCTGACACCTGGATGTTCGGGTTCGACGGGTTCGGCCGAACTTTACAAAAAGTTTGAGTTCGGAACCTGAACTTGACCCCGAACCCAAACCCAAACCCCATTGAAGTCAATGGGGACCTGAACTTAGGAGCACTAAAATGGCTCTAAAAAGTCATGGGAAGGGCTAGAGGGCTGCAAATGGCATCAAAATGTGGTAAGAGCTCTGCAAACAAATGTGGATAGGGAAATAACTTAAAATAGCATAAAATATGTAAAAATAATAATCTTGATCTTGGAGGAGGAGGTTTAGGAGGCGGTGGAGGAGGTAGTCAACACTGCTTTTTTTTTGTTCAAATTTGGGTAGACCCCAAAACATTGGGAAATGTAAAAAATAAAACAATGAGCAATTGTGCTGCAGTATAACAATGGCTGCTTAGTGCCGGTATACATGTCTATTCTACACAAGTCCTGAGGGATCCAAGCCTGGTTCAGTTTAATGACCGTGAGCTTGTCCACATTGGCTGTAGACAGGCGGCTGCGTTTGTCTGTGATGACGCCTCCTGCCGAGCTAAACACACGTTCAGACATTACACCGGCTGCAGGGCAGGACAGCACCTCCAAGGCGTAAAGGGCAAGCTCAGGCCATGTGCCCAATATGGAGACCCAGAAGTTGCCGGGCGCAGACCCGTCATTCAGTACGTGTAGGCGTGTGCACACATACTGCTCCACCATGTCGCACGTCCTCGTGACGTCCACCATCCATTTGGATATCTTCTCTATCAACTTTCGATGTTCTTTTCTGAGCCTACCATGGTGATCACGGGTGGCGGCGAATCAGGGCATTAATGCCGGAGAGGGAGCGTGAGAAAGATAGACCTCATCCAAGGGACGTCAATGGCTGCAATGTGATCGGGCGGAAATGTGGGACAAGTTATTAAAGCGGAAGAATCAAATGAAAGGAGGGGGCGCGCGGCGATTAAAGACAAATTTTAGAAATTTAAGTCCCTGTCACCTCTGCAGAGCAGGGGTTTGTATGGCAAAATGTCACCCGAGAATGTAACAGACGCTTTTGCCCCCTGCTCCCTCTTCTGCTGTGCGACCACCGCCTCTTCCTCCGAACTACACAGGTCACTCACATGACCTTGATTCCATGTGGGGTCCTGATCGTCCTCCACATCATCTTCCACCCAGTCTTCACCCCTGCCCTCCTTGACGGTCTGCACATTGCAGGAAGCCCCAGCAGTTGGCACCTGTGTTTCGTCATCATCCGAGACGTGCTGCGATGGTCCTCCCATGTACTCATCTTGAGAGATAAGTGGTTGGTCATCAATCTCTTCCACTTCTGGGGCAGGGCTAGGTGGATGGCCCTGGGAAACCCTGCTAACAGAGTCATCAAAAAGCAGAAGAGATTGCTGCATGACTTGGGGCTCAGCCTGCTTGGCTGATGTGCAAGGGGGTGAGGTGAAAGACTGATGGACATCGGCTGCAGGTGCCAACTGTGGTCTTTCAGCAGGAGACTGGGTGGGAGACAATGTGAAGGAACTGGATCCACTGTCAGCCACCCAATCTACTATCACCTGTACTTGTTCAGGCCTCACCATTTGTAGAGCCGCATTACGTCCGACCAAATACCGCTGCAGGTTCTGTCGCCTTCTCGCACCTGAGGAAGGGGTTTCACTTGTGCGTGTAGCTGGCACAGAGCGACCACGTCCTCTCCCTGCAACAGGAGCTCCACCAGCAGCACCACGACCGGGGCCACGTCCCTTATTTGACGCTCTCCTCATTCTTTGCGTTCACCAACAAACTTACAGATGGTTTATGTCAGGCGACAATGTAACCGCCAATAGTCAACAATTCAGTTCACTGACAGTCAGGCAGCGCCGGTGTCAGGAAGAGGAAACATTTATTACACACAACAGTGCGACAGGCGAATGTTATACAATTACTTCACGATCACCAAATTTATTTAATTTTTCAACCAACAATGTAACTGCGGTATTTAATGCGTGTATTGGACGGTCACGAATGCAGCAAAGGTACTTTATGGGAAAAAAAAAACATTATTTTTTCACCCACAATGAAACAGATGGATTTAACAGATTTTCTTTCACTATCACAAATGCAGTGCAGGCGCAAAGGTACTTTTTAGGAAAAATAAATAAATGATTTGTCCCCACAGAATCTAACAGATGGATTTACTTGGATTGTACTTTACAGAAATGTGAATAGTCACCCCCCGGGTCCCTGAACTCACAGATGGATTCCCTATATTATCTTCCCTTCTCCTGGCACATATGCAGTGCAGGTGCACTTACAAAATGGGTATATGTTGCCCACTGAACTAAAAGCACAGGATAATTATTGTCCCTGGCACATATGCAGCGCTGGTGCACGGAACTGCACAAAATGGCCGCCGACGCCCACCTAACTAACAGACGGATAAAATGTATTTTTCTGTGGCACTGGGCTCAGGGCAGGGGGCAAAAATGTTGCACTGCACCCAGAAAAAAAAATCGCTGTAGATCGCAGAGTTAACAACAAGTTGTGATGTGATATCAGATAGATTATTTCTTTCCTATCCTCTCCCTACGCTGATCAGAGCAGAGTGACGGGCGGCGCTATGTGACTCCAGCTTATATAGAGCCCGGGTCACATGCTGCACTGGCCAATCACAGCCATGCCATTAGTAGGCATGGCTGTGATGGCTTCTAAGGGCACAGAGTTAACCGCTTGTTAGTAGTAAGAGGGTATATGTTTCGTCAAACTAAAAGTGACAGGTACCACGCCCCCTTTTATACAGATACCCGCCCCTTTTATATTGCTTGATATTAAATGTATATTGCTTGATATTAAATGTATAGTGCTTGCTATTAGCCTCCCAGACATCCTGCACAGATTATTGCTAATGCCCGGGAGTTTACAAATGAAGACACAAGCCTTCTGTGAGCTTCCTGACAGCTTACTACAGATCTACCCCTCGATAAGCCTGATATTTCAGGCTTCTATCTATTTATCAATTATCTTTCTATCTACCTATCTATAGTCTATCAATCCAGACAACTGTCTATCTATCTATCTATCTATCTATCTATCTATCTATCTGTTATCTATCCATTTATCTATCCAACTATCTATCTATCTATCCAGCTATCTGTTATCTATCTATGTATCTATACATCCATATACCCCATCTATCCAAATTCTATCTATCCTTCTATCTATTATCTATAGTCTATTTTTCCATCTATCTATCTATCCAGCCATATACCCCATCTATCTAAAGTCTATCTATCAATGTATCTACCTATCTATCCTTCTATCTAACAATTATCTATCTATCTACCTATCTATAGTCTATCTTTCCATCTATCTGTTATCTATCAATCCATTGTATCCAGACAACTGTCTATCTTTTATCTATCCAGCTATCTGTTATATATCTATGTACAGTATCTATACATCCATATACCCCATCTATGTAAATTCTGACGTGGGATGTCCTTTTTATTAATATATAATTAAGCACAGATGCACTTTATACATGTATTATTACTAATTATGTATTTGATACGGTATTAGATGGATCTGAAAGATTATTTATTGTGAATCATGGTCATCTATCTATCTATCTTTCTATCTATCTATCTATAGTCTATCTTTCCATCTATCTGTTATCTATTGATCTTTCCTTCCATTTATCTATCTATCTATACAGCCATATACCCCATCTATCTAAATTCTATCTATCAATGTATCTATTTATCTATCCTTCTATCTATCAATTATCTATCTATCTATCTATCTATCTACCTATCTATAGTCTATCTTTCCATCTATCTGTTATCTATCTATCAATCCATTGTTTCCAGACAACTATCTATCTATCCAGCTATCTGTTATCTATCTATGTATCTATACATCCATATACCCATATACCCCATCTATCTAAATTCTATCTTTCCTGTTCGTCCTTGGCAGCACACACCAAAGGGTTAAGTCCCCTAGGTACAACCAGAATAGAGACCAATTAGCAAGCAATAGATTGATTAATTACATAGTACCTCCCAGTATAAAGCACCACAGAGCACACAGAGCCATGTATTTTATTTTCTCTAGGCACTTGAAGAGACCACAACTCCCACAGTTATCCCCTGCCAGGAGTGATACTTTTAGTCCCTCACCCTGAAGATGGTTGTGAGTGTTTTTTCCCCAGTGCAGTCGGCAGCACCTCGCTCCATTCTCTGCCTCCCTCTGCATGGTGTGGGTTGAGGTTGAGGCAGCAGAGACGCGCGCTATAGGGGAGGCGCATGCGCGAGATGATACTGGGGAATCGCGACGTCTCGCGCATGCGCACTCCGCTGGCGCGTCCCGGAAGTATTTAACTCCGTGGTACCGTTACTATGGGCGCTCGCCAGGACGCTACTCCCACTGCTTGCCGAGGTAAGTAAGGTTAGCGTATGGGGATAACATGCTTGGCAGGATCTGGCATAGGTTTGATGCGGCTATCCCTTCCTCTGTGCACACTCTTCGGTGGTGTTGGGGTGAAGGAATGATTTTTTTACTGATACTCCTTATCTATTATTAGATGTCTGCCTCCCCAGAGGAATCTCTTAAGAGAAAAAGGAAAATCCAGACACGGCCCCTGCAGGAATTGTGCACAACCTATGCCAGATGATGCTCTTTCTGATCTGTGTCAGGGCTGCACCTCTGTTCATTCTGAGTCTCCTCCCTCCCAGAATAATGACTTTCTGCACTGGTTTAAGGAGCAGCTATCGTCTGTTTTTAATGAAATCAGAGCCTCCAATAAAAAAAACAAAAAATCGCATGAAACCTCGGAGCCACAGTTTGCCTTATCCTCTGACAGTTCCTTGTCTGAGGGAGAGATAGACTCAGATTCTGAGGATATGGAGGACACTATGCTGTTCCATAAGGAGAACCTGGGGGATCTTATCAAAGCAGTCAAGCACACTGTTGAATCCAGTAGAGATATTTCTAATAAGTCAAAATGTGACAAGTTGTTTTACTTTCCTAAATCAGGATGCAAAGCTTTTCCAGGGCACCCGCTGCTCAATGATTGGCTAAAGCAGGATTGGGATAAACCGGATAAGAAACCGGATCCCAGTTCCAGATTCAAACATACATATAAATTAGCGGACGACACATGTAAAGATTGGTTGTCAGTCCCTAAAGTAGACCTTCCAGTGGCCAGATTGTCAAGGAGGGCGCTTTTTCCATCTGAGGAGACTTCCTTGATCAAGGATCCATTAGACAAGAAGGCAGAGTCTTTTTTGAAAAAAGCATATGCGTCCACTTCTTCCTCTTGTGTACCGGCCTTAGCCTCTGTTCCAGTGGCAAGATCTCTGCGGATCTGGCTGTCCCAATTATCTCATGACCTGGAAGATGGGGTTCCAAGGGAAGAGATTTTAAAAAATATCCCGGTTATGAAGCATGCATCTGAATTCTTGTGTGATTCGCCATTAGATTCATTAAAGTTTGCATCACGTTCTTTGGCTCTCACTAATGCCGCCAGAAGGGCCATATGGATTAAGCAGTGGTCAGGTGACCTCTTGTCAAAGTTCCACTTTTGTAATCTTCCATTCCAGCCCACGTCCTTGTTTGGCCCTCAGTTGGAAAAAATTCTGGAGTCATTAAATGACAGCAAAACTGCTAAATTCCCGGAAACAAGAAGGAAGCCTTCCAGATCTTTTCGTTTCCAGAGAAGAAGATCGCCTAGATTTCGGAACAAACAGCAGTTTGACAGGCAAAGAAGATTCCGTAACAACAGACAGGAGAGACCTGACTTCAGGAAAAAAGATAAGAAGCCCGCAGATCAATGACGTCAAGCCTCAGCCCCGGGTAGGAGCAAGATTAAAAGAATTCACCGCAGCGTGGAGGAACACGTCGAGCGACGCCTGGGTCATTTCCACTATCCGGAGAGGTTATGTCCTGGAATTTTCAAAAATTCCTCCAGACCGGTTTCTTATAAACCAGACAAATCCAGTGATCCTTCAACTGTTAGAGGAATTCACAGAGAAGGCGGCATTGGAGCCAGTGCCTTATATGGAAGCGGGCAAAGGCGTCTATTCCAAGGTTTTCCCGGTACCCAAACCAGGGAACAAGTGGAGGCTCGTAGTGGATCTAACGTACCTAAACAAGTATATTGCCAAGAAGAGGTTCAGAATGGAATCAATCCGATCGGTGATCTCGCTATTAGAGGAGAACAGCTACATGGCATCGATAGATCTCCAAGATGCATATTTACACATTCCAATCCTTCCCAAGCATCGGAAGTATCTAAGAATAGCGATTCGAACTCAACACAGAACATCGCATCTTCAGTTCACCTGCTTACCCTTCGGGATATCATCGGCACCCAGGGTGTTCTCAAAAGTAGCAGTAATCCTGACGGAAGCATTGCACCTCAAAGGCATATGTTGCATACCGTATCTAGACGACTGGCTTCTGATAGCGAACTCTGCGGCTCAACTATCAACAGATTTGAAAGAGGCTCTACTAATGCTCCAGAATCATTGGTTTCTGGTAAATCACAAAAAAATCTCAACTCGTTCCTTCTCAGGAGATAAAGTTTCTGGGATTCATTCTGAATTCAAAGAAAATGAATGTCAGGTTATCCACAGAAAGGATAATAGCTATCCAGAAACAGGCCTCACACCTGATCTCTGCCCCCAGAGTAACATTTCGGCAGGCCATGTCTCTACTGGGTCGGTTAACTTCCTCAGTGGATGCAGTTCCATGGGCAAGAGCTCACTTCAGAGAGCTACAACATGCCATCCTCACAGCATGGGACAAGAGTTATCACTCCCTGGACAGGAAGTTTGTGATACCAGTATCGACGCGTCATCATCTCAGGTGGTGGATGTCACCCAAACGCCTTCAACAAGGCAGAAGTCTGCAATCTCAAACCCAGATTCACCTCACTACGGATGCCTCCTCCTGGGGCTGGGGTGCCCATGTCGACAGTCTGTGGGTGCAGAGGAAGTGGAACACAGCAGATTCCAAAAGGTCCTCCAACTGGAGGGAGCTAAAGGCGGTACACCTAGCCTTAATTCATTTCCAGGATCATCTGAAGAGCCACAGTGTCCTAATCCGGTCAGACAACATCTCCACGGTGTACTACATAAACAAGCAGGGAGGGACAAGAAACAGCAGTCTCTCCAGGGAATGCAGTCTTCTGATGGCTTGGGCCGAAGTATGGACCCAAGAAATAACAGCAGTCCACGTAAAGGGTGCATTGAATGTCATGGCCGACCTACTCAGTCGCAAGAAGATGCACCCGGGAGAATGGAGTCTCAATCCGGCTGTGTTTGCAGAGATCGAGAATCGGTGGGGAGAACCTCGTATGGATGTAATGGCAACGGAACAGAACAGAAAGACCAAAGTATTCTGTTCCATTTACCGCTCCACTCAAGCGTTTGCGATCGACGGTTTGTCAGTCAGCTGGAAAGAAGGTCTGATTTACGCCTTTCCACCAGTTCCAATGATCTCAAAGGTACTCAAGAAGATTCAGCAGGACCAAGCAGAAGCAATTGTGGTCCTACCTTATTGGCCACGAAGAACGTGGTTTTCCCTAGCTCTCCGTCTATCCAAAGGGAGGGTTTGGAAAATTCCACCCAGACGGGATCTCCTCAGTCAGAACGGGTTTTTTCATCCGAACCCCAACAACCTCAAGTTATCGGTTTGGAGACTGAGCGGGATTCTTTAATTCACCTAGGTCTGCCCACGGAAGTGATCAATACTCTCCTAGCTGCTCGAAAACCGGCTACAGTTAAGGTTTACAATCGAGTTTGGCGCATCTTTAAGACATGGTGCCAAAGCAACTCAGAAGACCCAGAATCCCTAAATACGATCATTCACTTTCTTCATGAAGGCTTCAAAAAAGGTCTGAAAACGAATACATTGAAGGTTCACTTTACTGCAATAAATGCACAGCAACAAGGAAAGTTTTCAAATAATCCATTAATCCGCACTTTCTTCAAAGCCTTGAAGAATATTAATCCTTCCTTCCATTCTCCAATTCCATCCTGGGATCTGTCTGTGGTATTGTCCGCCTTGTGTAGACCTCCATTCGAGCCGCTTGAAGAAGCTTCCATAAAACACTTGTCTGGGAAAGCCTTATTCCTAGTATCAATCACATCAGCAAGACGTATAAGTGATCTACAAGCCCTATCCTGTAGGGAACCATATTTCAGAGACTTAGGCCACTCCGTGGTTCTACGCACAATGCCAGGTTTCTTGCCCAAGGTTGCTTCAACTACCAACATTGACCAAGAGATATCGCTCCCCGTAATCCAGTCTAACGCTCAAGACCAGGATCAAACTCATCTCCTGGATGTCAGAAGAGTGCTTCTGTTCTACCTACAAGTCACTTCATCATTCAGAGGATGTGAAAGTCTCTTTTTACAGCACCAGGGCCCTAATAAGGGTAAAAGGGCCAGTAAAGCAACTTTAGCGAGGTGGATCAAACAGACTATAGAGTTGGCCTACTCAATGGCTGAGTTACAGTGTCCATTATTATTAAAGGCCCATTCAACAAGGTCTACAGCTTCGTCCTGGGCTGAGCTGGCACAAGTCCCATTGGAACAAATTTGCAGAGCCGCAACATGGTCTACATCATCAACCTTCATTAAACACTACAGGCTAGACATTCAGGCAGCAGAAGAGGCTTCTTTTGGCAAACGAGTGCTACAGTTGGCGGCCAGTGCTCCCTCCCTTTGAGTACTGCTTTAAAAATCCCTTTGGTGTGTGCTGCCAAGGACGAACAGGAAAGCGAAAATTTACTTACCGAAATTTTTGTTTCCTGGAGTCCGTAGGCAGCACAATATGCCCACCCTTAATAAATTATTGCTGCATACAATACATGGCTCTGTGTGCTCTGTGGTGCTTTATACTGGGAGGTACTATTGCTTGCTAATTGGTCTCTATTCTGGTTGTACCTAGGGGACTTAACCCTTTGGTGTGTGCTGCCTACGGACTCCAGGAAACAAAAATTTCGGTAAGTAAATTTTCGCCATCCTTGTATCTATCTATCTATCTATCTATCTATCAACTATCTATATATATATCTTTCTATCTACCTATCTATAGTCTATCTATCCATCTACCTGTTTTCTATTTATCAATTATCTATCTATCTTTCTATCTACTTATCTTTAGTCTATCTTTCCAGCTATCTCTATTTATAGTGGTTGATATTACAATTTTATATTGCTTGATATTAACTTTATATTGCTTGATATTACATGTATATACTGTTGTGCACTGTCACAGATGTCCTAAGACATATCCTACACAACCAACCCCCACCACTCTGTGGCAATACACACCTTAGTATTTCTCTGTGCCAAGTATCCCCACCGCTCTGTGGCAATACACACCTTAGTATTTCTCTGTGCCAAGTACCCCCACCACTCTGTGGCAATACACACCGCAATGTTGCAAAGTTGTATTCATTTAAAATGTTTACACAATACAAAATTTCAAAAATGTTGTACAATATGCTGTAAAAATGTCAAAATGATCAATTTATTCGTATATCTATCCCAATCTAACGTTTCAATAGATAAATACTTGATCTATCTACCTATCAATCTATATAACAATTTATCCATTTATCCATTTATCTATCTATCTATTTCTAACCATCTAGCTACTATAAAATGGCTATCTATCAAACATCTATCTATTTACATCTCTATCTATCAAACTATTTATCTTTCTATCTATCTAACTGGCTGTCTTTCTATCTTTCTTTCTATCCATCTATGTAACAATTTATCATTTTTTGTTTTGTCTAGCTACCACATATCTAATTATCTACCAACCTATTTTATCTATCTATTTATATAGCTTCTAATATCTATCTAACGTCCAATCTATTTTCCTATCAATCTATCCAGCTATCTAACAATTTATCCATTTATCTATCTATGATCAATGTATCCGTATATCTGTGCCAATATAGACAGACAACCCCACCACTCTGTCATTACACACCTTAGTATTTCTCTGTGCCAAGTACCCCCACCGCTCTGTGGCAATACCCACCGCAATGTTGCAAAGTTGTATTCATTTTAAATGTTTACACAATTCAGAATTTCAAAGTGTTGTACAATATGCTGTAAAAATGTCAAAATGATCAATTTATCCGTATATCTATCTATCTTTCTATCAAACATCTATTTATCTTTCTATCTAACCATCTAGCTTGCCACTATCTTTCTAGCTATCACATATCTATTTATCTAACAATTTATCTATGAACAATCTAACTATCTACCAATCTATCTATTTTATCTATCTATCTTTCTATCTATCTATCTTTATATCTATTATCTATCTTTCCATTATCTTTCTATCTATAACATATCTATTTATCTATCTATCAATTTATCAATCAACAACCTATCTATCTATACAACTATATATCTAGCTTCCAACAGCTATCAATTTATCTATCTATGTTTTTATGCATATATCTATGTATACGCATATCTATTTATGAAGCTTCTAATATCTTTCTAACGACATATCTTTCTATCTATCTATTTATCTAACAATTTATCTATGAACAATCTATGTAAATATCTGCTATTTTATTTATCTAGCTTCTAATATCTATCTAACAGCCTATCTTTCTATCAATCTATCTATATATCGACCTATAGATAGATATATATAGAAAGATAGATAGATAATTGATAGATAGATAGCTAGAAGGATAGATAGGTAGATACATTGATAGATAGACTTTAGATAGATGGGGTATATGGCTGTATAGATAGATAGATAGATAGATAGATAGATAGATAAATGAATAAATAGATAGATAGATAACAAATAGATGGAAAGATAGACTATAGATAGGTAGATAAAATATATGGATGTATAGATACATAGATAGATAACAGATAGATGGAAAGATAGACTATAGATATATAGATAATCGATAGATAGAAGGATAGATAGAATTTAGATAGATGGGGTATATGGATGTATAGATACATAGATAGATAACAGATAGATAGATAGATAGACTATAGATAGGTAGATAGAAAGATAATTGATAAATAGATAGAAGCCTGAAATATCAGGCTTATCGAGGGGTAGATCTGTAGTAAGCTGTCAGGAAGCTCACAGGAGGCTTGTGTCTTCATTTGTAAACTGCCGGGCATTAGCAATAATCTGTGCAGGATGTCTGGGAGGCTAATAGCAAGCACTATACATTTAATATCAAGCAATATACATTTAATATCAAGCAATATACATTTAATATCAAGCAATATAAAAGGGGCGGGGTATCTGTATAAAAGGGGGCGTGGTACCTGTCACTTTTAGTTTGACGAAACATATACCCTCTTACTACTACTCTTGTTGATTGGCTGCTCTGCAGCCTTTCAAAAAGCGCCATTAAATCGCCAAACACCGAACTCGAACCCAAACTTTTACTTAAAAGTTCCAGTTCGGGGTCCAAAAATCCTAAAGTTCGGTAAAGTTCGCTCTACCCTACTGCTAATAACACTGACATCTGGTGGTCATTACTCCACATTACATTCTTACCTCTAGATTATTCCAGGGTACTGCTGATAACACTGACATCTGGTGGTCATTACTCCACATTACATCCTTACCTCTAGATTATACCAGTGTCCTGCTGATAACACTGACATCTGGTGGTCATTACTCCACATTACATCCTGAACTCTATATTATACCAGTGTCCTGCTGATAACACTGACATCTGGTGGTCATTACTCCACATTACATCCTGAACTCTATATTATACCAGTGTCCTGCTGATAACACTGAGATCTGGTGGTCATTACTCCACATTACATCCTGAACTCTATATTATACCAGAGTCCTGCTGATAACACTGACATCTGGTGGTCATTACTCCACATTACATCCTGAACTCTATATTATACCAGTGTCCTGCTGATAACACTGACATCTGGTGGTCATTACTCCACATTACATCCTTACCTCTAGATTATTCCAGGGTACTGCAGATAACACTGACATCTGGTGGTCATTACTCCACATTACATCCTTACCTCTAGATTATTCCAGGGTACTGCAGATAACACTGACATCTGGTGGTCATTACTCCACATTACATCCTTACCTCTAGATTATTCCAGGGTACTGCAGACTTTACATGCATTACGTGTGGCTGGAGAGATAGTTCAAATTTTTTCACCGAAATTTCTTCTTTCCACGAGTCCCGAAGCAGCACACTAAAGTACTAGTACAGAAGAAAAAAAGATCAATATTCAAAATAATCCGAACCTCCTAGGGGCGGCCACTATAAGTCCCACATTAAGACAATACTCGTGTTGGTATGCAGAAAAAGAAAATACTAATGGGTGGGATATAGTTGGTCTGCTTCGGGAAATTTCAGAGAAAAAATTAGAACTTTCCGTATCGTCCCTCAGCAGCACACTTAAGCCTCTTGCACATGAACGTTTATTTTTTTCGTTTCCGTTCCGTTTTTTGCGTTCTGTATACGGAACCATTCATTTCAATTGATCCGCAAAAAAAAACGAGGTACTCTGTATGCCTTCCGTTTTCCGTCTTTCCGTTTTTCCTTTCTGTTCAAAGATAGAACATGTTCTATTATTGTCTGCATAACGGACAAGGATAGTTCTGTTCTATCAGGGGCCAGCTGTTCCGTTCCGCAAAAAACGGAATGCACACAGACGTCATCCGTATTATTTGCGGATCCATTTATGCAGACCGCAAAATACTGAAAAAGCCATACGGTCGTGGGCAAGAGGCCTAAAGGGAACTGACAAAAAAGGAAATCAAAAAGGGGGAGGACGTTCAAGCACCCTACTGCCAAAGGCCGAGTTCATGCTGGATGAGATGTCTGATGAATGTTCCAGGTGATGAACACGTAGCCGCTCTCCAAATTGTGTCGAAGGACACGTTGGCCAGCAATGCCCATGATGTAGAGATAGCTCAAGTAGAGCCCAGATATTTAGAGGAGAATCAAGACCCACAGCATTGTATGCCTGTGACACCGCACTCTTGATCCATCTTGATAAGGAAGCCTTGGAAGCCATTCTTCCTTTATTCGAGCCTTGGTACTGTAAAAACAGGTTATCCGACAGTCTACAAACCTGTGTTCTTTGTACATAGAGGAGAAGAGCCCTCTTCACATCTAGTAAATGAAGTTTTGCTTGGTACTCATCTTGAGGGTGCAGAAAAAAAGATGGTAAGATTCTTGATTCAAAGCCACAGAGGATGGGACTTCAGGCAACAAGTCTGGTTTTAACTTTAGAATAATGCAGTCTTGAGCTGATCTAAAATATGGCTCCTTACAGCAGAGGGCCTGGATCTTGACGACCCTTTTCGTAGACGTGATAGCCACCAGGAACAACACTTTCCAAGATAGAAACTTCAAGTCTACCTTATCCAGAGGCTTGAAGGGTGATAATATCAGCCCCTCCAGGACAGTAGGCCGATCCCAAAAATGTAAGATGCTCTTAAACAGGAGGTCTGAAGTTTTTAATTGATTCGAAAACCTCCCATTAATAGAAGTATTTAGCGCTGACAGGTGAACCTTGAGAGTGTTAAGGCTGAAGCCTTTCTTAAATCCTTCCTAAAGGAACCTAAGTAAATCAGGAACTTCCAGAGTCACACCAAGAGGAGAAGCACCTGGTCACTCTATTGTAGACCTTGACAGTGGAAGGTCTCCTAGGTCTACAATTTTTCCTAAAATTTGGAATACATCTTCTGAAAAGCCTAGCTCTTTCAGCAAACACCTGTCAGCCTCCAGGCTGTTAGCCGGAACATTTCTGGATTCAAATGAAACAAGCCTTTCTGCTCAGCATTTCAGGACGAACTGGAATTTCCCAAAAGACCCGTTTCGATAGGTTCAGAGCTAGCAGGAACCAGGACCGCTGTGGCCAGAATGGCAGAATCACTGTGATCGAGGCTTGGTCTTCTATTACCTTCAACAGAATACTCATTATTAAGGGAAGAGGAGGAAAGACAAAGACCTTCAAAGAGACAGACCATACAGATGATCTGGACGGTCCTCCCTGAGCAGGGAAAAGAACCTGGACGTCTTCCTCTTCTTACTGGTTGCCATAACATCCATCTCTAAAAACCCCAAACGATTCCCCACTTGTAGTCACAGGTCTAGATGAAGACTCTACTCTGAGGGTTGAAGGAAATTCCTGCTGAGCCAATCTGCCATTTGGTTGGATGACCCCTTGATGTGAACTGCTCTGATATCTTGTCTCCACATTTCTGCCCAATACATGATTATCCTGCATTCTTCTGCCAGCAGAGGTGATTTGGTTCCCCCTAGCTTGTTTATTTAAAAAATGGAAACAAGGTTGTCAGACTGTACTAGCACCCTGTGACCCTTGAGCAGCTCCTGGAAGTGCAGAAGAGCCAGACGGATAGCTCTCAGTTCCCTGCAATTGGAGGAAGAACTGTATTTCTGAGACCAGCGACGTTGGACCCAATGATCCTGAATATGAGCTCCCCAGCCTTAGTTGGAGGCATCCGTGGTGAACAACACCTGGATGTATTTCTGGAGTGTAATAATATTACATGCTATAGCTACTAGAGAGTGTTCGTTGATCCAGGGAGTTTTTCTGATGCCTGATTGGAGTCGGGAAGGAATTTTTCCCCCTAAAGTTAAGAAAATCGGTTTCTACCTCACCTTCCTTTGGATCAACTTGCAGGATAACAAGATGAACTTGATGGACAGATGTCTTTTTTTAGCCTTATAAACTATGTTACTATG
The DNA here is from genome assembly GCF_014858855.1 of Bufo gargarizans. Classification (NCBI taxonomy): domain Eukaryota; kingdom Metazoa; phylum Chordata; class Amphibia; order Anura; family Bufonidae; genus Bufo; species Bufo gargarizans. Next base: position 1,768,987 of record NC_058081.1, on the reverse strand, counting down.
TAGAGGGTGATCAGGAGATTACTGCATACAGATATATACAGCCACCACTAGAGGGAGCTCTGGAGATTACTACATACAGATATATACAGCCACCACTAAAGGGAGCTCAGGAGATTACTACATACAGATATATACAGCCACCACTAAAGGGAGCTCAGGAGATTACTACATACAGATATATACAGCCACCACTAAAGGGAGCTCAGGAGATTACTGCATACAGATATATACAGCCACCACTAGAGGGAGCTCAGGAGATTACTACATACAGATATATACAGCCACCACTAAAGGGAGCTCAGGAAATTACTACATACAGATATATACAGCCACCACTAAAGGGAGCTCAGGAAATTACTGCATACAGATATATACAGCCACCACTAGAGGGAGCTCAGGAGATTACTACATACAGATATATACAGCCACCACTAAAGGGAGCTCAGGAAATTACTGCATACAGATATATACAGCCACCACTAGACAGAGCTCAGGAGATTACTACATACATATATATACAGCCACCACTAGAGGGAGCTCAGGAGATTACTACATACAGATATATACAGCCACCACTAAAGGGAGCTCAGGAAATTACTGCATACAGATATATACAGCCTCCACTAGAGGGAGCTCAGGATATTACTGCATACAGATATATACAGTCACCACTAGAGGGAGCTCAGGAGATTACTACATACAGGTATATACAGCCACCACTAGAGGGAGCTCAGGAGATTACTGCATACAGATATATACAGCCACCACTAGAGGGAGCTCAGGAGATTACTACATACAGATATATACAGCCACCACTAGAGGAAGCTCAGGAGATTACTACATACAGATATATACAGCCACCGCTAGAGGGAGTTCAGTAGATTACTACATACAGATATATACAGCCACCACTAGAGGGAGCTCAGGAGATTACTACATACAGATATATACAGCAGCCACTAGAGAAAGCTCAGGAGATTACTAGATACAGATATATACAGCCACCACTAGACGGTGCTCAGGAGATTACTACATACAGATATATACAGCCTCCACTAGAGGGAGCTCAGGAATTACTACATACAGATATATACAGCCTCCACTAGAGGGAGCTCAGGAATTACTACATACAGATATATACAGCCTCCACTAGAGGGAGCTCAGGAGATTACTACATACAGATATATACAGTCACCACTAGAGGGAGCTCAGGAGATTACTACATACATATATATACAGCCACCACTAGAGGGAGCTCAGGAGATTACTGCATACAGATATATACAGCCCCCACTAGAGGGAGCTCAGGAGATTACTACATACAGATATATACAGCCACCACTAGAGGGCGCTCAGGAGATTACTACATACAGATATATACAGCCACCACTAGAGGGAGCTCAGGAGATTACTACATACAGATATATACAGCAGTCACTATAGCAGTGTTGGCGAACCTATGGCACGGGTGCCAGAGGCGGCACTCGGAGCCCTCTCTGTGGGCACCCGCACCCTGAAAAAAGTCTATGGCACACTAATATGACTTCGATTTTTCCTGCCCTTCATAAGCACAGGCAGCGCACTGAGTGTAGCAGGCTATTATAGCTAAATGATAGAGTACATGGAAGATATACTATGTTTGACTGTAGAATTCAGGTTAAATTACCGTGTTGGCACTTTGTGATAAATAAGTGGGCTTTGGGTTGAAGTTTGAGCACTCGGTCTCTAAAAGGTTCACCATCACTGCACTAGAGGAAGCTCAGGAGATTACTAGATACAGATATATACAGTCACCACTAGGGGGAGCTCAGGAGATTAGTACATACAGATATATACAGCCACCACTAGGGGGAGCTCAGGAGATTACTACATACAGATATATACAGTCACCACTAGAGGGAGCTCAGGAGATTACTGCATACATATATATACAGCCACCACTAGAGGGAGCTCAGGAGATTACTACATACAGATATATACAGCCACCACTAGAGGGAGCTCAGGAGATTACTACATACAGATATATACAGCCACCACTAGGGGGAGCTCAGGAGATTACTGCATACAGATATATACAGCCATCACTAGAGGGAGCTCAGGAGATTACTGCATACAGATATATAAAGCCACCACTAGAGGGAGCTCAGGAGATTACTACATACAGATATATACAGCCACCACTAGGGGGAGCTCAGGAGATTACTACATACAGATATATACAGCCACCACTAGGGGGAGCTCAGGAGATTACTGCATACAGATATATACAGCCACCACTAGAGGGAGCTCAGGAGATTACTGCATACAGATATATACAGCCACCACTAGGGGGAGCTCAGGAGATTACTACATACAGATATATACAGTCACCACTAGAGGGAGCTCAGGAGATTACTGCATACATATATATACAGCCACCACTAGAGGGAGCTCAGGAGATTACTACATACAGATATATACAGCCACCACTAGAGGGAGCTCAGGAGATTACTACATACAGATATATACAGCCACCACTAGGGGGAGCTCAGGAGATTACTGCATACAGATATATACAGCCACCACTAGAGGGAGCTCAGGAGATTACTGCATACATATATATACAGCCACCACTAGAGGGAGCTCAGGAGATTACTACATACAGATATATATAGCCACCACTAGAGGGAGCGCTGGAGATTACTACATACAGATATATACAGCCACCACTAGAGGGAGCTCAGGAGATTACTAGATACAGATATATACAGCCACCAATAGAGGGAGCTCAGGAGATTACTACATTCAGATATATACAGCCACTACTAGAGGGAGCTCAGGAGATTACTACGTACAGATATATACACAGCCACCACTAGAGGGGGCTCAGGAGATTACTACGTACAGATATATACACAGCCACCACTAGAGGGAGCTCAGGAGATTACTACATACAGATATATACAGCCACCACTAGAGGGAGCTGAGGAGATAACTATACAGATATATACAGCCACTACTAGAGGAAGCTGAGAAGATAACTATACAGATATGTACAGTCGCCAGTAGAGGGAGCTCAGGAGATTACTACATAGACACAGTGGATATAAAAAGTCTACACACCCCTGTTAAAATGTCAGGTTTCTGTGATGTAAAAAAAATTAGACAAAGATAAATAATTTCAGAACTTTTTCCACCTTTAATGTGACCTATAAACTGTACAACTCAATTGAAAACAAACTGAAATCTTTTAGGTGGAGGGAAGAAAAAATATTTTAAAAAAATAATCTGGTTGCATAAGTGTGCACGCCCTTAAACTAATACTTTGTTGAAGCACCTTTAGATTTTATAACAGCACTCAGTCTTTTGGGGTATGAGTCTATCAGCATGGCACATTTTGACTCTTCTTGGCAAAAACATTGCAAATCTGTCAGATTGCGAGGGCATCTCCTGGGCACGGCCCTCTTCAGATCACCCCACAGATTGCGAGGGCACCTCCTGTGCACAGCCCTCTTCAGATCACCCCACAGATTGTCAATCGGATTCAGGTCTGGGCACTGGCTGGGCCATTCCAAAACTTTCATCTTCTGGTGAAGCCATTCCTTTGTTGATTTGGATGTCTGCTTTGGGTCGTTGTCCTGCTGAGAGATGAAGTTCCTCTTCATGTTCAGCTTTCTAGCAGAAGCCTGAAGGTTTTGGCCCAATATTGACTGGTATTTGGAACTTTTCATAATTCCCTCTTGCTTAACTAAGGCCCCAGCTCCAGCTGAAGAAGAACAGCCCCTTGGCTTGATGCTGCCACCACCATGCTTCATTCATGGGGTTCTTCTGGTGATGTGCAGTGTTGTTTTTGCGCCAAACATTATCTTCTGAAATTATGGCCAAAAAGTCCAAACTTGGTTTCATCAGACCATAACACCTTTTTCCACATGCTTTTGGGAGACTTCATATGTGTTTTTGCAAAATGTAGCCTGGCCTGGATGTTTTTCTTGGTAAGAAAAGGCTTTCGTCTCCGCTCAAAAATCATGTTCCGAGCGGACACAGAACGGACCCCATTATATTCTTTGGGGTCTTTAGGCTCCGTTACGCTCAGTTAGGTCTCAGTTATCTGCAGAATCCGTCCTTTCCGTTCTCCTGCTCCTCTACGGAGCCGGAGAATGGAAAGGAGAAACGGTGATGTGAACGAGGCCTTAGGCAACCATGTTATTTTAGTTTTTTTTTTTTCTTCCCTCCACCTAAAAGATTTAAATTTGGTTGTACAGTTTATATGTCACATTAAAGGTGGGAAAAGTTCTGAAATTATTTATCTTTATCTAATTTTTTTACATCAGGTGCATTTTAACAGGGGTGTGTAGACTTTATATCTCCTTATAGCGGTGGCTGTATATATCTATATGTAGTAATCTCCTGAGCTCCCTCTAGTGGTGGCTGTATATATCTGTATGTAGTAATCTCCTGAGCTCCCTCTAGTGGTGGCTGTATATATCTGTATGTAGTAATCTCCTGAGCTCCCTCTAGTGGTGGCTGTATATATCTGTATGCAGTAATCTCCTGAGCTCCCTCTAGTAGTGGCTGTATATATCTGTGTGTAGTAATCTCCTGAGCTCCTTCTAGTGGTAGCTGTATATATCTGTATGTAGTAATCTCCTGAGCTTCCTCTAGTGGTGGCTGTATATATCTGTGAGCTCCCTCTAGTAGTGGCTGTATATATCTGAATGTAGTAACCTCCTGCACTCCCTCTAGTGGTGGCTGTATATATCTGTATGTAGTAATCTCCTGATCTCCTCCTAGTGGTGGCTGTATATATGTGTATGTAGTAATCTCCTGAGCTCCCTCTAGTGGTGGCTGTATATATCTGTATGTAGTAATCTCCTGAGCTCCCTCTAGTGGTGGCTGTATATATCTGTATGCAGTAATCTCCTGAGCTCCCTCTAGTAGTGGCTGTATATATCTGTATGTAGTAATCTCCTGAGCTCCCTCTAGTGGTGGCTGTATATATCTGTATGTAATAATCTCCTGAGCTCCCTCTAGTGGTGGCTGTATGTATCTGTATGTGGTAATCTCCTGAGCTCCCTCTAGTGGTGGCTGTATATATCTGTATGTAGTAATCTCCTGAGCTCCCTCTAGTGGTAGCTGTATATATCTGTATGTAGTAATCTCCTGAGCTCCCTCTAGTGGTAGCTGTATATATCTGTATGTAGTAATCTCCTGAGCTCACTCTAGTGGTGGCTGTATGTATCTGTATGTGGTAATCTCCTGAGCTTCCTCTAGTGGTGGCTGTATATATCTGTATGCAGTAATCTCCTGAGCTCCCTCTAGTGATGGCTGTATATATCTGTATGCAGTAATCTCCTGAGCTCCCTCTAGTGGTGGCTGTATATATCTGTATGTAGTAATCTCCTGAGATCCCTCTAGTGGTGGCTGTATATATCTGTATGTAGTAATCTCCTGAGCTCCCTCTAGTGGTGGCTGTATATATCTGTATGTAGTAATCCCCTGAGCTCCCTCTAGTGGTGGCTGTATATATCTGTATGTAGTAATCTCCTGAGCTCCTTCTAGTGGTAGCTGTATATATCTGTATGTAGTAATCTCCTGAGCTCCCCCTAGTGGTGGCTGTATATATCTGTATGTAGTAATCTCCTGAGCTCTGTCTAGTGCTGGCTGTATATATCTGTATGCAGTAATCTCCTGAGCTCCATCTAGTGGTGGCAGTATATATCTGTATGTAGTAATCTCCTGAGCTCCCTCTAGTGGTGGCTGTATATATCTGTATGTAGTAATCTCCTGAGCTCCCTCTAGTGGTGGCTGTATATATCTGTATGTAGTAATCTCCTGAGCTCCCCCTAGTGGTGGGTGTATATATATATATGTATGCAGTAATCTCCTGAGCTCCCTCTAGTGGTGGCTGTATATATCTGTATGTAGTAATCTCCTGAGCTCCCACTAGTGGTAGCTGCATATATCTGTATGTAGTAATCTCCTGAGCTCCCTCTAGTGGGGGCTGTATATATCTGTATGTAGTAATCTCCTGAGCTCCCTCTAGTGGGGGCTGTATATATCTGTATGTAGTAATCTCCTGATCTCCTCCTAGTGGTGGCTGTATATATCTGTATGTAGTAAGCTCCTGCACTCCGCATAATGCTAGCTGTATATATCTGTATGCAGTAATCTCCTGAGCTCCCTCTAGTGGTGACTGTATATATCTGTATGTAGTAATCTCCTGAGCTCCCTCTAGTGGTGGCTGTATATATCTGTATGTAGTAATCTCCTGAGCTCCCTCTAGTGGTGGCTGTATATATATGTATGTAGTAATCTCCTGAGCTCCCTCTAGTGGTGACTGTATATATCTGTATGTAGTAATCTCCTGAGCTCCCTCTAGTGGTGGCTGTATATATCTGTATGTAGTAATCTCCTGAGCTCTGTCTAGTGCTGGCTGTATATATCTGTATGCAGTAATCTCCTGAGCTCCCTCTAGTGGTGGCAGTATATATCTGTATGTAGTAATCTCCTGAGCTCCCTCTAGTGGTGGCTGTATATATCTGTATGTAGTAATCTCCTGAGCTCCCTCTAGTGGTGGCTGTATATATCTGTATGTAGTAATCTCCTGAGCTCCCACTAGTGGTAGCTGCATATATCTGTATGTAGTAATCTCCTGAGCTCCCTCTAGTGGTGGCTGTATATATCTGTATGTAGTAATCTCCTGAGCTCCCTCTAGTGGTGGCTGTATATATCTGTATGTAGTAATCCCCTGAGCTCCCTCTAGTGGTGGCTGTATATATCTGTATGTAGTAATCTCCTGAGCTCCTTCTAGTGGTGGCTGTATATATCTGTATGTAGTAATCTCCTGAGCTCCCCCTAGTGGTGGCTGTATATATCTGTATGTAGTAATCTCCTGAGCTCTGTCTAGTGCTGGCTGTATATATCTGTATGCAGTAATCTCCTGAGCTCCATCTAGTGGTGGCAGTATATATCTGTATGTAGTAATCTCCTGAGCTCCCTCTAGTGGTGGCTGTATATATCTGTATGTAGTAATCTCCTGAGCTCCCTCTAGTGGTGGCTGCATATATCTGTATGTAGTAATCTCCTGAGCTCCCACTAGTGGTAGCTGCATATATCTGTATGTAGTAATCTCCTGAGCTCCCTCTAGTGGGGGCTGTATATATCTGTATGTATTAATCTCCTGAGCTCCCTCTAGTGGGGGCTGTATATATCTGTATGTAGTAATCTCCTGATCTCCTCCTAGTGGTGGCTGTATATATCTGTATGTAGTAAGCTCCTGCACTCCGCATAATGCTAGCTGTATATATCTGTATGCAGTAATCTCCTGAGCTCCCTCTAGTGGTGACTGTATATATCTGTATGTAGTAATCTCCTGAGCTCCCTCTAGTGGTGGCTGTATATATCTGTATGTAGTAATCTCCTGAGCTCCCTCTAGTGGTGGCTGTATATATCTGTATGTAGTAATCTCCTGAGCTCCCTCTAGTGGTGACTGTATATATCTGTATGTAGTAATCTCCTGAGCTCCCTCTAGTGGTGGCTGTATATATCTGTATGTAGTAATCTCCTGAGCTCTGTCTAGTGCTGGCTGTATATATCTGTATGCAGTAATCTCCTGAGCTCCCTCTAGTGGTGGCAGTATATATCTGTATGTAGTAATCTCCTGAGCTCCCTCTAGTGGTGGCTGTATATATCTGTATGTAGTAATCTCCTGAGCTCCCTCTAGTGGTGGCTGTATATATCTGTATGTAGTAATCTCCTGAGCTCCCACTAGTGGTAGCTGCATATATCTGTATGTAGTAATCTCCTGAGCTCCCTCTAGTGGGGGCTGTATATATCTGTATGTAGTAATCTCCTGAGCTCCTTCTAGTGGTGGCTGTATATATCTGTATGTAGTAATCTCCTGAGCTCCCCCTAGTGGTAGCTGTATATATCTGTATGCAGTAATCTCCTGATCTCCTCCTAGTGGTGGCTGTATATATCTGTATGTAGTAAGCTCCTGCACTCCGCATAATGCTAGCTGTATATATCTGTATGCAGTAATCTCCTGAGCTCCCTCTAGTGGTGACTGTATATATCTGTATGTAGTAATCTCCTGATCTCCTCCTAGTGGTGGCTGTATATATCTGTATGTAGTAAGCTCCTGCACTCCGCATAATGCTAGCTGTATATATCTGTATGCAGTAATCTCCTGAGCTCCCTCTAGTGGTGACTGTATATATCTGTATGTAGTAATCTCCTGAGCTCCCTCTAGTGGTGGCTGTATATATCTGTATGTAGTAATCTCCTGAGCTCCCTCTAGTGGTGGCTGTATATATCTGTATGTAGTCATCTCCTGAGCTCCCTCTAGTGGTGGCTGTATATATCTGTATGTAGTCATCTCCTCAGCTTTCTCTAGTGGTGGCTGTATATATCTATATGCAGTAATATCATGAACTACCCCCAGAGGTGGCTACATGGAGACAAAATTGTACCATGTAACTTTGTAATTGCAGAAGGTTTATGACAGAGATCAATTTTAGGATTTATTAAAAAATAAAGCAGTACCGATTGCTGGATCTTAGAACAATATGGCAGCTAAAAGTGGAGAATCCCTTTAAGAAGTCAGTGACTTCTGTCTGTTATTGTCATCTCTTTCAGTTTTTTCTAATTTGCAATCTTTCAGTTTTTCAGGTTTTTAGTGATGATTTGCTTCAGTTTTTCCTGTTTTCTGTCCTATGATTCAGTCTCTTTGAACTGAGTCCTATAAATGAGGCCGAGCTTCGGGCTGAGATATGTGAGTGAGGAGCATGGCAGAGGGTGGAAGGAGCCAGCAGTGACAAGGGTGGTGCTGCTTTCTGGAGGTGAAGGAGTTAAGAGCGAGGCAGGTGCAGTGGTTATATATACCCTCTGTTAAGGTCACAGTTCCCCTCCTCTTGCTCATTCCTCAAGCTGCCTAAAGGGCAGGGGTAACAGGAGACCAAGCTGACCCCTGACAAGGTCATATAGGGGACACCAGATCTCCTGGGCCTGTTCATGTGATGTCTCTGCCTTTGCCATGCAGACCCCCATGGTATACATGATGCCTTCACGCATGTATCTGCATATGATAGGAAGTCTGACCCTGTCTACATCATTCTGCCATTATCCTACCCAGGCCCCCACCACCACGTATAGCACTACTACTCTGCAGCCCCCCAGCCATATGACCCTTGTATTTACTGAGCCACCTTAAGAACATGTCTGAAACAGGTCATTGCTGGAGCCTGGAGCATAGACTGTCCTCCAGAATCCAAAACCAATATTTGTAGGTCAATGCCCTTATGAAGATATAGAGATGACCCTGGACATCTGACCTCTTGTAAGATGGTCAGTTTAAGGTGTGTTGTCAAATATGGTGCCCCGCTCAAGGATGGTGAGTAATGGAAGAGGAGACAGCAGAGTAGAAAGGAACACGAGAGTAATGGTTACAAACAGTGGCACTGAGCTTGGCGGTTACAGTCATAACTCGTCACAGATTAAGGTCCTTAGCTTAATTGTTATACTCACTAAATGCCGTCTCCATCGGTACACAGCTTGGTGGTTACAGTCTCTGTGGGTACACAGCTTGGTGGTTACAGTCTCTGTGGGTACACAGCTTGGTGGTTACAGTCTCTGTGGGTACACAGCTTGGTGGTTACAGTCTCTGTGGGTACACAGCTTAGTGGTTACAGACTCTGTGGGTACACAGCTTGGTGGTTACAGTCTCTGTGGGTACACAGCTTGGTGGTTACAGTCTCTGTGGGTACACAGCTTGGTGGTTACAGTCTCTGTGGGTACACAGGTGGGTGGTTAAAAGTCTCTGTGAGTACACAGCTTAGTGGTTACAGTCTCTGTGGGTACACAGCTTAGTGGTTACAGTCTCTGTGGGTACACATCTTGTGGTTACAGTCTCTATGGGTACACAGCTTAGTGGTTACAGTGTCTATGGGTACACAGCTGGGTGGTTACAGTCTCTGTGGGTACACAGCTGGGTGGTTACAGTCTCTGTGGGTACACAGCTGGGTGGTTACAGTCTCTGTGGGTACACAGCTTGGTGGTTACAGTCTCTGTGGGTACACAGCTTGGTGGTTACAGTCTCTGTGGGTACACAGCTTGGTGGTTACAGTCTCTGTGGGTACACAGCTGGGTGGTTACAGTCTCTGTGGGTACACAGTTTGGGGGTTACAGTCTCTGTGGGTACACAGCTTAGTGGTTACAGTCTCTGTGGGTACACAGCTTAGTGGTTACAGTCTCTATGGGTACACAGCTTAATTGTTACAATGTCTATTGGTACACAGCTGGGTGGTTACAGTCTCTGTGGGTACACAGCTTAGTGATTACAGTCTCTGTGGGTACACAGCTTGGTGGTTACAGTCTCTGTGGGTACACAGCTTGGTGGTTACAATCTCTGTGGGTACACAGCTTAGTGGTTACAGTGTCTATGGGTACACAGCTGGGTGGTTACAGTCTCTGTGGGTACACAACTTGGTGGTTACAGTCTCTGTGGGTACACAGCTTGGTGGTTACAGTCTCTGTGGGTACACAGCTTGGTGGTTACAGTCTCTGTGGGTACACAGTTTGGTGGTTACAGTCTCTGTGGGTACACAGCTGGGTGGTTACAGTCTCTGTGGGTACACAGCTTGGTGGTTACAGTCTCTGTGGGTACACAGTTTGGTGGTTACAGTCTCTGTGGGTACACAGCTGGGTGGTTACAGTCTCTGTGGGTACACAGCTTGGTGGTTACAGTCTCTGTGGGTACACAGCTTAGTGGTTACAGTCTCTGTGGGTACACAGTTTGGTGGTTACAGTCTCTGTGGGTACACAGCTTGGTGGTTACAGTCTCTGTGGGTACACAGCTTAGTGGTTACAGTGTCTATGGGCACACAGCTTAATTGTTACTGTGTCTATGGGTACACAGCTGGGTGGTTACAGTCTCTGTGGGTACACAGCTGGGTGGTTAAAGTCTCTGTGGGTACACAGCTTAATGGTTACAGTCTTTGTGGGTACACAGCTTGGTGATTACAGTCTCTGTGGGTACACAGCTTAGTGGTTACAGTCTCTGTGGGTACACAGCTTGGTGGTTACAGTCTCTGTGGGTACACAGTTTGGTGGTTACAGTCTCTGTGGGTACACAGCTTGGTGGTTACAGTCTCTGTGGGTACACAGCTTGGTGGTTACAGTCTCTGTGGGTACACAGCTTAGTGGTTACAGTGTCTATGGGTACACAGCTTAATGGTTACAGTGTCTATGGGTACACAGCTGGGTGGTTACAGTCTCTGTGGGTACACAGCTTGGTGGTTACAGTCTCTGTGGGTACACAGCTTAGTGGTTACAGTGTCTCTGGGTACACAGCTGGGTGGTTAAAGTCTCTGTGGGTACACAGCTTAGTGGTTACAGTCTCTATGGGTACACAGTTTGGTGGTTACAGTCTCTGTGAGTACACAGCTTGGTGGTTACAGTCTCTGTGGGTACACAGCTTGGTGGTTACAGTCTCTGTGGGTACACAGCTTAGTGGTTACAGTGTCTGTGGGTACACAGTTTGGTGGTTACCGTCTCTGTGGGTACACAGCTTGGTGGTTACAGTCTCTGTGGGTACACAGTTTGGTGGTTACCGTCTCTGTGGGTACACAGCTGGCTGGTTACAGTCTCTGTGGGTACACAGCTTAGTGGTTACAGTGTCTCTGGGTACACAGCTTGGTGGTTACAGTCTCTGTGGGTACACAGCTTGGTGGTTACAGTGTCTCTGGGTACACAGCTGGGTGGTTAAAGTCTCTGTGGGTACACAGCTTAGTGGTTACAGTCTCTATGGGTACACAGCTTGGTGGTTACAGTCTCTGTGGGTACACAGCTTAGTGGTTACAGTCTCTGTGGGTACACAGCTTGGTGGTTACAGTCTCTATGGGTACACAGCTTAGTGGTTACAGTCTCTGTGGGTACACAGTTTGGTGGTTACCGTCTCTGTGGGTACACAGTTTGGTGGTTACAGTCTCTGTGAGTACACAGCTTGGTGGTTACAGTCTCTGTGGGTACACAGCTTGGTGGTTACAGTCTCTGTGGGTACACAGCTTAGTGGTTACAGTGTCTCTGGGTACACAGCTGGGTGGTTAAAGTCTCTGTGAGTACACAGCTTGGTGGTTACAGTCTCTGTGGGTACACAGCTTAGTGGTTACAATCTCTGTGGGTTTTAATGAGGTTTTAAGTGGTGAAGCCAGCATAATAAGGCCAGGACAAAAAGGTTTCTTAAAAACAGCCAATCCTTGCTGGAGAAAGACACCATTGGCACCAGTATCCGGACACCACACCAGGTTCTGCTGGCTCATTAAGCCTAGTCATAGCAGCGGCTCACAGCTTCATCAAGCTGAACTCTCCCCGGTCTCCAGAGGGTAGATGCAGAATCGTTCTGGGTCTCTGCCCACGCTTAATTGACCACCAATGTACAAATACCTCATGATTAGAGTTGTCAGCTTGCACAAATCTGTGCCCTTTGATACAATGAGACCAGATCACAGTTTGAACTGTCCTCTCCTTCAGACTCCTCTATCCCCTGTGAGCATTCGCTCTGGTAGACAGGCTGCGGACGCAGTACAGAGGCAACCACAAAGTCTTTAACTTAAACACTTCAGTGATTTATTCACACATAAGGAAAAACAAAAAGTAACGGTTTGCAGTCTTGGTGTTTGTTCACACCATAAAAAGTCCACAGAACAAAAGCCTTCACCTGGTCAGCAGTTTCTCCACCCGCAGTCCACAGCAGGCATCTCTCAGCCCTTTAGCACGGCACAAGTTCGCAATTCCCAGACACACAGAGACTGGCAGCGCTCCACTGTCAGAGAGGAGTAATCCACACACAGCTGAGACTGCTGGCCGGGTTGATATAGGCCAGTAAAGACCCGGCCTGGAACGTGGGGAGAAGCCACCCACATAAATCACAGAAGGAATGCACCAAACGGATATGCCACTGACTATACTGGCTAGTCATAAATGCAGATATTAAAAGCTGAGACTTTTGCCAATATATTCCTGTCAGGAAGATATCGGAGCCCATCATGCACCACGTCATGGTCCTCAGCATGGCAAGGGGTCCTACCACTAAGCTACCTATGGTGTGAACAAGGTCTGAAGGTGATGTAATCCAGCTCACAGCCAAGCTTCCACACAACCGCCTAGCACAGTGGTGGGCAACCTTATTAGTAAAATGAGCCAAATATCGACAAAACAGCGATTTTTTATTTTTTTGAGAGCCAAAGTTTTTTATACTTCAAATATATAGGAAGGTACATTGTTATTTACTTCATAAGGGTATTCCTAACCATCTGAACATACCTTTCTCAATCCTCAACACTACATCTTCTTTCACTCCACAACGTTTTACCCTATAAGACGCACATAGGTTTTAGAGGAGGACAATATGGAAAAAAATATTTTTCATTACACCTCAGGTCAGACCGCTAATCAGAACCTCAATGTTTGAAATTTGAAAAAAAGGAACTCGGGGGTTCTGTACCAACGCAACGCTGTCTTAACAGAGTTTTCTTGAATTTTTATGCACTTGGAAAAGCCGTGCGAAGATTTCTGAATCCATTTACTGTCAGTGTCACTAAATTCAAGGTGGAGTTCTTTTCCCCACTCAGCAACCCAGGGCGGTACGCTAGAATAGCTCTCACTTAGAATCTGCCTATAAATGAGGGTGGTGCATTTATGAGGTAAATTTGGCAGCAGAACATAATTCTCCAACCATGATGGATCAGGGAGAGGGGTAAATTTGGAAATCATAAACTGCCTACAAGCATTCTCAAAGTCATTTCTTTGAATGAAATATTTACCAGGGGCAGGTACACCCGAGAGGGCAGTATAGAAGTCGGAAGTGATCTGTAACCCTTTCAAATCTCCTAATCTGTGATGTGACATTGATAGCCAAATGTCTGATGGAGATTTAATTTGTGGGAACAGTAGTGTGGGGATAACTGAGATAGGAGCTAAGGGAGAAATCTTGTCCTGAGCAGATGTTAAGACCAAAGACTTATGGCAAATATGCAGCATTCCTCTGGTGAGTACGCTATCTACTTTGGTCCCTTCTCCTGTCCTCTCAGGTGTACATAACCTATGGAACAATTCCTTACCCAACAGGGCCAATTCTAAATCTACATGCATACAGAATGTCTCTTGTCTGGCCAGTTTAAGCCACCTTTCCAAACTAATAGCCTGTATATAGGTTGATAGGTCAGGGAGGGAGATACCCCCATGTTTCTTTCTTCGGGAAAGAAGGCGAAAGGACATTCTAGTGCGCTTCTTATCCCACAAATAACTGCTCATGATGGATTGTAGTTTATTAATGAAACTAACAGGTACCGATATGGGTAGGGCTCTCAAGGTGTACATTATCAGCGGCAGGATGTAGGTGGGGAGGACATTTTTCCTGCCTAGCCAGGTTAGGAAAGGAGAGCTGCTCTTAGAGAGAATAGAGGTGACTTTGGAGAAGCGGGGGGAAATTAAGACTAAACAACAACTTGGGGTCCATCGGGATCGTCACCCCAAAATATTTTATTGCTTGTGTAGGCCACTTGAGCAGTATGCAGGACAGCTGGAAGGGAAACGCCAAGGGCCTCCAACTTATCGAAATTTATCTTAAAATTTGAGATAACCCCAAAAGTTTTGAAAATCTGCATAACCTACAGCAAAGCCTCTTCAGGATTTGACAACAGGAGCAGTAAATCATCAGGAGCAGTAAATCTGCCTAGTTTTACTTCTTTGATCGTGGGGGATTGGCGGAACTTAAGAAGAAGCGTCTCTAGGGTGAGTACAAACAAGGTGGGGGATAATGGGCATCCTTGACGAGTACCGTTTCTAATTTGGAAGGCGTTCGATAGGGTGCCGTTGACTAGTACTCTCGCAGATGGTGCAGAGTATAGAGTATAGATAGCTCTGATGAGGCCTTCAGGGAAGCCAAAGGCTTGTAGTACTTTCTCCATATAGGCCCAGCTAACCCTATCGAACGCCTTCTCCGCATCTGTGCCCAGGAGTACAAGAGGGGACTTAGATTTGATGGCGTGGGTGATCGCATGTATGACTCTACTGATATTATGCCTACCCTCTCTACCTGCAACGAAACCTACCTGTTCTTCACCCACAAGCCCAGGGAGCAACCCTGACATCCTGCTGTTAAGCAGTTTAGCCCACCACTTCAAATCGGTGTTCAGCAGTGAAATCGGCCTGTAACTTCCACATGCTTCCTTATCCTTCCCTTCTTTATGGATAATCGTTATGTGCGCTTCCTAGGCTTGTGGGGTCAGAGAGCCACCTGTAAGGAGGAGATTGCATGCCGTGACAAAATGTGTGACTAAAATATCTTTATACTTTTTGTAATATGAGCTTGGAAAACCGTCAGGTCCGGGACTCCTGCCTGAAGGGATAGACATTAGAACCTTTTCTACCTCTTCCGTTGTAAACGGTTGAAGCAGCTGATGTATATCGACCTCAGAAATTCTTGGGATGTTAATAGAGCTAAGGAACTCCGACGTGCGTGTCTCGATTTGCTGGCTGGTGAGGGGTATTGGGAGGTTATACAGATTTGAATAAAAGGAGCAAAACTCCTGAGCTATCGCTGGAGTATTAATAAGTCGGGGACCTGAGGCTGATTTGATGGCTTGAATAAAGGATTTATTTCTTTGGTTCTTAATAAGGTTGGAGACTAACTTAGAACCCCTATTCCCATGAAGGTATTGTTTGAAGCGCAATACGAACATTCAAAAAGTCAGTGACCTTATGCCTCAAGCACTTAAGCAGAACCTCAATGTTAATAAGACCTCCCTGAGATCAGATGTCAGCTCAGACCCCAAAGTAAATGACCCCCTCAATCAGACCTCAGATAAGAGCCCCATGCCTCTCATCATCCCCATTATCAACCATGATGCCTCTCATCATCACCATTATCATCCATGATGCCTCTCATCATCCATGATGCCTCTCATATCCCCCATTATGATTCTCATCACCTCATTGCCTCAGATCAGCCCCAAGTTTCATAAAATAAAAAAGCACTTACCTCTCCGGCTCCTGGATGCCGCTGCTCCTCACCACCCGCGCTCTGTGTTCCTCCTGCTGTCGGCTGTGCTGTGAACTGGCGTGCACAGAGTGACGTCACAGAGCGCCTCACACTGTGCGCAGCCCTGCACAGCCTACAACCGAGGACCAGGAAGCGGTGAGTACAGAGCCTTCACCGCTTCCTGGTCTTCACCCTCCTACCTATTTTTTCTACGGGCAACGAAAATGCTATCGCACTGTACATGTGAGCCCGCACCTGGAAGAGCCAATATCAGGGAGCTAAAGAGCCGCATGTGGCTCTAGAGCCGCAGGTTGCTGACCACTGGCCTAGCAGGACACCTAGTGCAATGTGAACAAAGCCAGACTGTAAGCCACACCCATATCAGAAGCCACCCACCCAGCACTTTGGCTACTCCCAGTAAGAGCCGCCCGGATCGCTTTACAGCCATATTAACAGCAAAAAGTGCCAGTCAGCACTAGCTGCCGCTGACCCTTGAAATGACCGGCTCTTACCTCACCGAGGCCAGGAACCTCGGTTATACATACCTTCCGTCAATGACGGCCCCTTGCGCCTTCCTACACCCCTCCTCCAGACTCCACTATCCCCTCTTCCAGACTCTTCTATCTCCTTCTCCAGACTCCTTTATCCTCTCTACGAGACTCCATTGTCCCTTCCTCCAGACTCTATTATCCCTTCCTCCAGACTCTATTATCCCTTCCTCCAGACTCTTCTGTCCTCTTATTCAGACTACATTGTCCTTTCTTCCAGACTCCTCTGTCCTCTTATTCAGACTACATTGTCCTTTCTTCCAGACTCCTCTGTCCCCTCCTCCAGACTTCTCTATCCTCTCCTTCTGACTCCTCTGTCCTCTGCTCCAGACTCCTTTGCTCCTCCTCCAGACTCCATTGTCCCCTCATCCAGACTCCTCTGTCCTTTCCTCCAGACTTCTCTATCCTCTCCTTCTGACTCCTCTGTCCTCTGCTCCAGACTCCTTTGCTCCTCCTCCAGACTCCATTGTCCCCTCATCCAGACTCCTCTGTCCTTTCCTCCAGACTTCTCTATCCTCTCCTTCTGACTCCTCTGTCCTCTTCTCCAGACTCCTCTGTCCTCTTCTCCAGACTCCTATGTCCTCTTCTCCAGACTCCTCTGTCCTCTCCTCCAGACTCCTCTGTCCTCTCCTCCAGACTCCTCTATCCTCTCCTCCAGACTCCTCTATCCTCTCCTCCAGAATCCATTGTCCCCTCATCCAGGCCCCTCGGTCCTTTCCTCCAGACTTCTCTATCCTCTCCTTCTGACTCCTCTGTCTTCTCCTCCAGACTCCTCTATCCTCTCCTCCAGACTCCTCTATCCTCTCCTCCAGACTCCTCTATCCTCTCCTCCAGACTCCTCTATCCTCTCCTCCAGACTCCTCTATCCTCTCCTCCAGACTCCTCTATCCTCTCCTCCAGACTCCTCTATCCTCTCCTCCAGACTCCTCTGTCCTCTCCTCCAGACTCCTCTGTCCTCTCCTCCAGACTCCTCTGTCCTCTCCTCCAGACTCCTCTGTCCTCTCCTCCAGACTCCTCGGTCCTTTCCTCCAGACTTCTCTATCCTCTCCTTCTGACTCCTCTGTCTTCTCCTCCAGACTCCTCTATCCTCTCCTCCAGACTCCTCTATCCTCTCCTCCAGACTTCTCTCTTCTTTCCAGTAGCAAAAACAGCAAGTGGAGATAATATACCAAAATATCAATTTATTATCAAATATAAAATATGGGGAAAAGACAGGATGGTAGACAGTATGCAGAGAAGCGAAGGGCAGTCCACACAGCTGCATATACATGTATGTCCACGCGGCAATAAGCATAGGTGGCTAACAGGTAAGAGTGGCTATAATCCAGGGACAACCAAATCTGCATAGCAAATAGTAAAAATCACCCCAAATTGGGCTAGATAGTGTATGGCAGAAACCATCAATAACTGGATGTCCGTGATTTGCACCACAACGTCCAAGGATCATAAGCAACCGAGACTGACAGGTAAAATGCAGAAATTACTGAAGTCTAGTCTGTCACTAAATCCCGGGGTAAAGCAATGATCTGAACAGGTATGTAAGGCCTAATATGGATGTGGTAAAAAGCCATATATAGATATAAAGAAATACTATACACAGGACGTACCTGAAGCCATGATAAACACAGGAGGATACTGGCCCTGAGCGCAAGACCTCGACGCGCGTTTCACCTCAGCGGCTTCGTAAGGAGGTACTAAGTAGTAGGATAGCAGGGTTATATAGTCTAAGGTGGGAGGGATTTACCTGGGTTGCGAACACCTGTGATCCAGTGGAGCGGGCGCGGGAACATCATGATCCACGGAGCCATCTCTCAGCGCGTCCCTGCCTGCATACCGCGCATGCGCGGCGCATACAGACGTCACGGAGCACGTTGAGATGATGCCGTACAGTGCATGCGTGATCTGCAAACACCAGCGGATAGATCCTATTAGGGAAGACTGCGGGGTAGACTGCAAATCCCATTATACATATAGGTAATGCCAATCGGAAGGAGGGATGAATTATTTGTACATAGGGGACATCCATATTAGGCCCCCGATCCTCCATATACATCGCGATACCCACAAGCAGAGCAAACGTCCAGCAGCATATCAGCTAGAATTGTACCACCTGTCCACACAGAGGCGCGGTGATATAGTACATAATCGGCCATAAAAAGTGCCCCCATGAGAAGGAATATTAATAGAAAATAAATAACAATAAGAATATAAAAACGCTCCATAAAGAACATTGAGAAAGATACTATAATAATTCATAAGTGATAGATATCATGATTAATGTGCACCTCAAATTCATAATGATCATCATTTCCTGATTACCCTAATATATCACCAAGTGCGTAGTCAGTGCGACTGCGAATCATATGTGGGATTATATTGTATAGGGTCATTGATCTCAAATAGTGAGCGCGTCTTACGGATACAAAGTAGTGATAATACGACTAATACATCCCAACAAGGATCGTTATAGTAATCGCGATGACACATCTACACTGAGAACTGCTGGCCGCATATCACCCACGTAAAATATCTTAGATTTCAAAAATGTGGGGCGAGAGTGTCAGGGGCGGCCCCACCGGCAGCGAAAGGAGGCACTCCCGACCCACCATACATCAGAAAAAACAGCAGGCCAAAGTGTGGACATTCTCCCCTCCTTCATGAAAGATACCACGGACGAGCTGAGACGCCTTAATGGGATCCACGTTGATCCGGACGTGGTGCTCGTTACGTGCGACATCGAGTCTTTATACACGTCTATATACTACGACCAGGGAGTGCGGGCATCTAGATCCTTTCTATCCATGACAGACTATGACAACGATATGGTCGAATTTATTTTGGCGTTATTAGAATTCATGCTGACGCATAACTATTTTCTTTTTAAGGACCGTCTCTTCCTACAGCTCCAGGGGACAGCAATGGGGGCGTCCTGTGCGCCCCCTTAATATGCTAATCTGTTCCTGGGGCTGTGGGAAAGAGAGATTGTCCACAACACCCCTGGATACGATGCCGCGCTCCTATGGTCGAGGTATATAGACGACGTATTCTTCCTGTGGCAGGATTCCGTTCCAGCCCTGGAAGACTTCCTGGCCCGTCTGAACACCAACGAACGCAATATCAAACTCCCCTGGAAATACAGTCAAACGAATGTTGAGTTTCTAGACATCATGATCACGGAGGGTCCTGATGGATTTTTGTCTACTAACCTTTTTAGGAAGACCACGGCTGTCAACGCCCTTCTCCACGCCTCCTCTGCACATCACCCGAAAACCATTCGGGCAATACCCACGGGGCAGTTTTTAAGAACACGCAGGATCTGCTCCAATGACGAGCACTTCGAACAGCGGGCATCCGTTCTGACACAGCGATTCCTCGAAAGAGGATATCAACCAAATATGATCCAGCAAGGCTACGAGAGAGCCAAAAAGACAGCAAGAGATTCCCTGCTGGGAAGACAACAGGGACTCAGGGGTTCGATTCATTACCCCATTCAATTCTTGCGCAGGCACTGGCCGGTCCTACAAACGGATGGGGATCTGGCAGTGTGCCTCACTCCATACCCCCAGATCACATGGAGGAGGTCTCGCAATTTACGGGACATCCTGACCAAGAGTCACGATGTATCTAAAACAGCAGGAGGCATATTTGGTAGTAAGGGCCCGAGATGGGGATCATTCTCCTGTGGATCATGCGCTGCATGTAAATACATGGTCCGCTCCACTGCCTTCTGTGATTCCTCCGGGAAAAAGAACTTTAAGATCGTGCACAACATTAACTGCAACACAGAGGCAGAGATATACCGGATCACATGCCCATGCAATCTCTTTTACATTGGTATGACCACCAGGGCCCTCAAGGTTCGGGTGCTGGAACATATCAGCAAAATCCATGCAGCCTCAGAGACACCTGAGAAAGACTGGGAAACATTACAAGCGGTTCCACGGCATTTCCGTAGATTCCATGGGTCTGACCCGCGGGGTCTTACAGTGAGAGGTATCGATAGAGTCCACCTAGGATCCAGAGGTGGCAATGTCAAACTGGCCTTACTCCGCAGAGAAACCAGATGGATAGTCGTCCTGGACACGGTCACCCCGCACGGCCTGAACGAGTCTAATCAGCAGGGTATAGTATGTTTTATATCTAGTATTCCTTAATCCTTTATTATAATATTTCTTTCCTTCTTTCTTTGAGATCAATTACTCCTTTACATCTGGGATTTGGTGGCGATGGATCCAGTAAGTTACTAGGGGAAGACACGTTGGGGATGAATTATACGACCCGAAATGAACATCAAACAACACACATATGGGAAATGTATTGTATGGAGAACTACATGTACTGAGCGGGTGTGCTCCCCAGATCACCATCTGTGATGTCTAACTCGGTCGGGGATCGTTTCTGTATATACTATTGGCCTGCTGTTTCTTCTTATGTATGGTGGGTCGGGAGTGCCTCCTTTCGCTGCCGGTGGGGCCGCCCCTGACACTCTCGCCCCACATCAATGATCCTATACAATATTATCCCACATATGACTCGCAGTCGCACTGACTACGCACTTGGTGATATATTAGGGTAATCAGGAAATGATGATCATTATGAATTTGAGGTGCACATTAATCATGATATCTATCACTTATGAATTATTATAGTATCTTTCTCAATGTTCTTTATGGAGCGTTTTTATATCTATCTATTAATATTCCTTCTCATGGGGGCACTTTTTATGGCCGATTATGTACTATATCACCGCGCCTCTGTGTGGACAGGTGGTACAATTCTAGCTGATATGCTGCTGGACGTTTGCTCTGCTTGTGGGTATCGCGATGTATATGGAGGATCGGGGGCCTAATATGGATGTCCCCTATGTACAAATAATTCATCCCTCCTTCCGATTGGCATTACCTATATGTATAATGGGATTTGCAGTCTACCCCGCAGTCTTCCCTAATAGGATCTATCCGCTGGTGTTTGCGGATCACGCATGCACTGTACGGCGTCATCTCAACGTGTTCAGTGGCGTCTGTATGCGCCGCGCATGCGCGGTATGCAGGCAGGGACGCACTGAGAGATGGCTCCGTGGATCATGATGTTCCCGCGCCCGCTCCACTGGATCACAGGTGTTCGCAACCCAGGTAAATCCCCCCCACCTTAGACTATATAACCCTGCTATCCTACTACTTAGTACCTCCTGACGAAGCCGCTGAGGTGAAACGCGCGTCGAGGTCTTGCGCTCAGGGCCAGTATCCTCCTGTGTTTATCATGGCTTCAGGTACGTCCTGTGTATAGTATTGCTTTATATCTATATATGGCTTTTTACCACATCCATATTAGGCCTTACATACCTGTTCAGATCATTGCTTTACCCCGGGATTTAGTGACAGACTAGACTTCAGTAATTTTTGCATTTTACCTGTCAGTCTCGGTTGCTTATGATCCTTGGACGTTGTGGTGCAAATCACGGACATCCAGTTATTGATGGTTTCTGCCATACACTATCTAGCCCAATTTGGGGTGATTTTTACTATTTGCTATGCAGATTTGGTTGTCCCTGGATTATAGCCACTCTTACCTGTTAGCCACCTATGCTTATTGCCGCGTGGACATACATGTATATGCAGCTGTGTAGACTGCCCTTCGCTTCTCTGCATACTGTCTACCATCCTGTCTTTTCCCCATATTTTATATTTGATAATAAATTGATATTTTGGTATATTATCTCCACTTGCTGTTTTTGCTACTATATTGGATGCCGTACAGGTGGAATGTATTGCTGTCTAGTCTAGACAGAGAGGTTTTTGTAGGTTAACTTCTCTCTTCTTTCCTCCAGACTCCTTTGTCTTCTCCTCCAGACACCTTTGTCCTCTCCTCCAGACTACTCTGTCGCCACCTTCTGACTACTCTGTCACCTCCTCCAAACCCCTTTGTCCTCTCTTCCAAACTACTCTGTTCTCTTCCTCCAGACTCCATTATCCTTTCCTCCAGACTCCTCTGTCCTCTTATTCAGTCTTCTCTATCCTCTCCTCCAGACTCCTTTGTCCTCTCCTCCAGACTCCTTTGTCCTCTCCTCCAGACTCCTTTGTCCTCTCCTCCAGACTCCACTTTCCTTTCCTCCAGACCCCTCTGTCCTCTCCTCCAAACTCCTTTATCCTCTCCTCCAGACTCCTCTGTCCTCCCTAACAGACTCCTCTGTCCTCCCTAACAGACTCCTCTGTCCTCCCTAACAGACTCCTCTGTCCTCCCTAACAGACTCCTCTGTCCTCCCTAACAGACTCCTCTGTCCTCCCTAATAGACTCCTCTGTCCTCCCTCCAGACTCCTTTGTCACCTCCTCCAAACCCCTTTGCCATCTCCTGCTCTGTTCTCCTCTCCAGACTCCTCTGGACCCTCTTCCAGAGTCCTCTATCCTCTCCTCCAGACTCCTCTGTCCTTTCCTCCAGACTCCTCTTTCCTCTCTCCAGACACCTTCTGATTTCTCTGTCACCTCCTCCAAACCCCATTGTCCTCCCCTCTAAACTGCTCTATACTCTGCTGTACCCTCTTCCAGAGTCCTCTGTCCCCTCCTTCCAGACTCCTCTGTCCCTTCTTTTGAGACTCCATTATCTTTTCCTCCAGAATCCTGTCCTCCTATTCAGACTCCATTGTCCTTTCTTCCAGACTCATCTGTTCTTTCCTCCAGACTCCTCTGTTCTTTCCTCTAGACTCCTCTGTCCTCTTCTCCAGACTCCCCTGTACCCTCCTCCAGACTCCTCTATCTTCTTTGTCCTCTCCCCCAGACTGCTCTGTTGCCCCCTTCCGACTTTTCTGTCACCTCTTCCAAACCCCTACGACCTTCCTCCAGACTCCTTTGTCCTCCCCTCCAGACTCTTCTGTCCTCTTCCAGACTCCTTTGTCCTCTCCTTCAGATTCCTCTGTCCTCCTTCCAGACTTTTATGTCTCTTTCTCCAGACTCCATTATCCTTTCCCCCAGACTGTCCTCTTATTCACACTCCATTGTCCTTTCTTTCAGACTCCTGTTTCCCCTCCTCCAGACTCCTCTATCCTCTCCTCCAGACTCCTTTATCCTCTAACCCAGACTCCTCTGTCCTCTCTTTTAGATCCCTCTGTCCTCTCCTCCAGACCCATCTGTCCTCTTCTCCAGACCCCTCTGTACTGTCCTCCAGACTCCTTTATCCTCTCCTCCAAACTCCTTTGTCCTCTCCTCCAGACTCCTTTGTCCTCTCCTCCAGACTCCACTGTCCTTCCTCCAGACTCCTCTTTCCTATCCTCCAGACTCCTCTGTCCTTCTTCCAGACTCCTCTGTCACCCCCTTCAAACCCCTTTGTCCTCTCCTCCAAACTGCTCTGTTCTCTTCTCCAGACTCCTCTGTACCCTCTTCCAGACTCCTCTGTCCTCTCATCCAGAGTTATCTATCCTCTCCTCCAGACTCTCGGTCTTTCCTCCAGACTCCTCTGTCCTTTCCTCCAGACTTCTCTTTCCTCCCTCCAGACTACTCTGTCGCCACCTTCTGACTACTCTGTCACCTCCTCCAAACCCCTTTGTCCTCTCTTCCAAACTACTCTGTTCTCTTCCTCCAGACTCCATTATCCTTTCCTCCAGACTCCTCTGTCCTCTTATTCAGTCTTCTCTATCCTCTCCTCCAGACTCCATTGTTATGAAAACTCAGCCCAAGTCAATAGTTCGACCCAGTTGTCATGATGACTGTTAGTGAAGTGGCGCAACTCCAGACTCCTCTGTCCTTCCTCCAGACTGCTCTGTCCTCCGGATTTGCAAGGAGAGGTCAGAGGAGTCTAAAGGGAGGACAAAGGGGTTTGGAGGAGGGGACATAGGAATCTGGAGGGAGGATTGAGAAGTCTGAAGGAAGGACAAAGTGGTTTGAAGGAGGGGACAGAGAAGTCGAAAGGAGGCTACATGTAGTGCCCTGGAGCGGAGGTACTTTCACGTTTGGACATTTGCCTATTTACCCTATGCAAAGTAAAAACATTACACTTTATTTTTCTTGAAAAGGGTAACTTATACTATTTATTACTGTTACTGCATTGTATATGTATGTTGTGTATATCCTGTTCATTATCACTGTATTTACATGGCTCTGTGGAAAGGGTAATGAATACTGAGAGACACTTAGGACTTTGAATGAGAAGCTGTTTTTTTTCCACAGATGCCATAAGGTTAAAGAAGACCATGTTTTTGAGGTAAAAAGCCAGACGTTGTTTACCACCAAAATCAGGTAGACTGACCTTGTGACTGTCTGGTTTAGCTATGTTGTTATGTCTGGAAACTTGATTTTCTTTGATATAGTCAGACATGGCTTGTGTCTTTCTGCTGGTGACAGAGAATAAATGCGACCACAGGGAGGTGAAGAACCAGATCAATAGGACAACCATAAGGCCTGTGTGGAGGTAACGTCTCAGCCTCCTTCTTATCGAAGACGTCGGCATAGGCATGGTATGCTGCAGGCAGATTTTTAAGATTTGGTGGTACCCGGGGTGACCGAGCAGGCTGAACAGGAGAAAGACACTTTCCAAGGCAGTACTGTCCCCAACGAAGCACCTCTCCAGACTTCCAATCAAGAACAGGTTCATGGGTACGGAGCCATGGAAGCCCCAAAAGAAGAGGATAAGATAGACTTCGAAGAATCAAAAATGAAATTTCTTCTGTATGAAGAGCTCCTACCTGTAGTTTCACAGGTTCAGAAAATTGTACGGACTCAGATAGAGCCCTTCCATCGACAGATGACACCATCAATGGTCTCTGCAAGCGTTTGACTGGAATACGATATCGATCCACTACAGCTTGCTGCAGGAAGTTTCCTGCCGATCCGAAATCCAGAAGAGCCGTCTCCGTGAACTGATTATCTCCAAATGACAAAGTTGCCGGCAGAGTCAGGGGTGGAGAGGAATTATCTTCACCTAGGGCTGCCTCTCCAACAGACCCTAGGCTCGGGAGTTTCCCGGCTTCATGGTGACAAGCACGGAGCACATGATTAGAACCACCATAATTAGAGTAGTTGCCAGGGGGTTCTCCAGAGTAGTCCCTGAGTCAGTGGCAGCTGACCAGGGGGTCAGAGTACTCAGTGCAAGCACGAGGGGACTTGCGTGGCCAGGAGGTGCCGGGTCTGGACAGGCGGCAATCAAGCAAAGTCAGTAAGCAAAGTCCTAGGTCAGAGGCAGGTGGTAAACAAAGTCCATAAACGAGATCTGAGGTCAGGGGCAGACGGCAAACAGGCAAAGTTCCTAAACGAAGTCCGAGGTCAGAGGCAGGCGGTAAACAGGCAAAGTCCAGGAGTTCAATAAGCAAGGTCTGGTACTCAGTGAAGGTCCAGTCCCCTCTGTCTTCTTTCCAGACTCCTCCTCTACCCTCCCTCCAAACTCTCCTGTCCTCTCTTTCAGACTCTGTCCTCTACTCCAGACTCCCTTGTACCCTCCTCTAGACTCCTCTATCCTCTCCTCTAGACTCCGCTATCCTCTCCTCCAGACTCTATCCTCTCCTCCTAACTCCTCTATCCTGCCTCCAGACTCCTCTTTTCCCACTTTCCGAGTTCTCATTCCCCTCCTCCTGATACCTTTGTCCTCCCCCTAGACTCCTCAATTTTGCCTCCAGATTCTGCTGTCCCTTCCTCCATACTCCTCGTTCCTCCCTCTAGACTCCTCGTTCCTTCCTCCAGACTCCTCTGTGACCTCCTTCCAACTCCTCTGTCCCCTCCTCCATACTCCTCTATCCTCTCCTCCAAACTCTTCTGTCCTCCTTCCAGACTCCTCTGTCCTCTCCTCCAGACTCCTCTATCCTCTCTTCAGACTCCTCCTTCCCTTTCTCCAGATCCTTCTGTGCTCTCTCCAGACTCGTCTGTCTCCTGCTCCAGACCCTTTGTCCCCCTCCAACTCCTCTGTCCTTTCTTCCAGACTCCTCAGTCCTCCCTCCAGACTCCTCTGTTCCCTACTCCCAACCCCTCTGTCCTATCTCCAGACTCCTCTGTCCTCCGTGCAGACTTCTCTGTCCTCTCTCACTGACTCCTATGTCCTCCCTTCAGACTTCTTTGTCCCTTCCTCGATCCTTTGTCCCCTCATCCAGACTCCTCTGTCCTCTCTCATGACTCAACTGTTCTGTCCTCTAGACTCCTCTGTCCTCTCCTCCAGACTCTTCTGTCCTCTCCTTCAGACTCCTTTGTCCCCTTCAGACTTCTCTGTCTTCCGCAGATTGTCCAACTAGGCTTCTTTGCCCCTTTTGGACTCCTCCTTCTCCATCTAAACTCCTCTGTCCTTTCCTCCAGACTCCTCTGTCTCCTCCATACTCTGCCCAACTAGATTTCTTTGCCATCTTCTGACTCCTACTTCCCCTAAACTCCTCTGTCTCCTTTAAGGCTCCTCTGTTATCTCATTCAGACTCCTTTTCCTCCACATATTCCAATATCCCCCTCCATACTCCTTTGTCCTCTTCTCCAGCTTCCTCTGTTTCCTCCAGACTCTACCTAGCTAGACCTCCTTGCTCCCTTTGGACTCCTCCTTCTCCATTTAAATTCCTCTGTACCCTCCTGATTCCTCTGTCCTCCTTCAGACTCCTTCATCCTCTCCTCCAGACTCCTCTATCCTCTCCTCCAGACTCCTTTGTCCTCCCATCCAGACTCCTCTGTCCTCTTCTCCAGACTCCTCTGTCTGCTCCAGACTCTGCCCAACTAGACTTATTTAACCCTTTTGGACTCATCCTTTTCTATCTAAACTCCTCTGTCCCTTCCACACTCCTCTGTTCTCTCCTCCAGACTCCTTTGTCCTATCTTACAGACTCCTCAGTCCCCTCGCTCCGACTACTTTGTCCCCTCCTCCAGACCCCTTTGTCCACCCTCCAATTTTCTCTGTCCTTTCCTCCAGACTCCTCTGTCCTCTCGTCCAGACTCCTCTGTCCTCTCGTCCAGACTCCTCTATCTGTTCAGCTAGACTTCTTTGCTCTCTTCGGACTCCTCCTTTTCCATCTAAACTCTGTCTCCTCCAGATCGCTCTACCACTTCAAGTGAGTGATTTTTATCTTAGGTGTAAGATGGGATGGGAACACTGGATCTGGTGTCAGTCACACAGTCACCACCAGGGGGCGCTCAGTACATACATCTGTACTGCACCTATTCAATTTAGTGATTAATCCTAATGCACTGAGCCAGATCCAATTAGCATCAGAAAGTCTGGGGGAAGGTCAGGGGGGTAACTGTGCAAAAGCAGGGGAGGGGTATGAGGGGTAATTACACAGCAGGGGGTATGGGGAGTAATTACACAGCAACATAGGGTATGAGGGATGATTACACAGCAGCAGGGGGTATTAGGGGTAATTACACAGAACCAGGGTGTATGAGGGGTAATTACACAGAACCAGGGGGTATGAGGGGTAATTACACAGAACCAGGGGGTATGAGGGGTAATTACACAGAACCAGGGGGTATGAGGGGTAATTACACAGAACCAGGGGGTATGAGGGGTAATTACACAGAACCAGGGGGTATGAGGGGTAATTACACAGAACCAGGGGGTATGAGGGGTAATTACACAGAACCAGGGGGTATGAGGGGTAATTACACAGAACCAGGGGTATGAGGGGTAATTACACAGAACCAGGGGGTATGAGGGGTAATTACACAGAACCAGGGGGTATGAGGGGTAATGACACAGAAACAGGGGGTATGAGGGGTAATTACACAGCAGGGGGTATGGGGAGTAATTTCACAGCAACATAGGGTATGAGGGATGATTACACAGCAGCAGGGGGTATGAGGGGTAATTACACAGCAGCAGGGGGTATGAGGGGTAATTACACAGAACCAGGGGGTATGAGGGGTAATGACACAGAACCAGGGGGTATGAGGGGTAATGACACAGAACCAGGGGGTATGAGGGGTAATTACACAGAACCAGGGGGTATGAGGGGTAATGACACAGAACCAGGGGGTATGAGGGGTAATTACACAGAACCAGGGGGTATGAGGGGTAATTACACAGAACCAGGGGGTATGAGGGGTAATTACACAGAACCAGGGAGTAGAGGGCACCGTAGACTGGGACCTCCTTCTAAAGTTTTGTAAAACGTAACTTTTACTATAACAATAAAATCTTCAAATAGAGTACTATTTTGTGCTGGCAGATCATGAAGGGTTAAGTGTCAGGTCCCAGTACAGATACCATCAGCTGGTCCCAGTGGCGGTTGCTCCTGGTGTGCTAGCCTACTTGTGCTTTCCCTATTAAGGCCTAGGCTAGCAGGGGGGGGGCACCTCAGATTGGCTGTTGTCGGAGCACCCGCCCCGAGAAGAGCGACCCCCGGCTGGAACCTCCGACCTATTTAGAAAACCCTCATAGAGTAAAAGCCCTAATTCCTCCAACGCGTTTCGCCGGGTAAAACCGGCTCTTCAGGGAGCAGCGTGGCGGGCAGTCAAAGTATAGAGTGGCGGTGGTAATTACACAGCAGAAGGCAGTACGAGGGGTAATTACTCAGCAGCGTGGAATATGAGTGGTAATTACACATGTGCAGGGGGTATGAGGGGTAAATACACATGAGCAGGGGGTATGAGGGGTAATTACACAGGAGTAGGGGGTATAAGGCGTAATCACACAGGTGCAGGAGGTATGAGGGGTAATTACACAGCATGGAATATGAGGGGTAATTACACAGGGGCAGAGGGTATGAGGGGTAATTACACAGGAGTTTGGGGTATGAGGAGTAATTACACAGGAGTAGGGGGTATGAAGGGTAATTACACAGGGGCAGGGGGTATGAGGAGTAATTACTCAGCAGCGTGGAATATGAGGGGTAATTACACAGGAGTAGGGGGTATGAGGAGTAATTACACAGGGGCAGGGGGTATGAGGGGTAATTACACAGGGGCAGTGGGTATGAGGGGTAATTACACAGGGGGTATGAGGGGTAATTACACAGGGGCAGTGGGTATGAGGCGTCATTACACAGGAGTTGGGGGTATGAAGGGTAATTACACATGAGCAGGGGGTATGAGGGGTAATTACTCAGCAGCATGGAATATGAGGGGTAATTAAATAGGGGAAGGGGGTATGAGGGGTAATTACTCAGCAGCGTGGAATATGAGGGGTAATTACACAGGAGTAGGGGGTATGAGGGGTAATTACACATAAGCAGGGGGTATGAGGGGTAATTGCACACGGGCAGGGGGTATGAGGAGTAATTACACAGGGGCAGGGGTTATGAGGAGTAATTACACAGCAACAGGGGTATGAGGGGTAATTACTCAGAAGCATGAAATATGAGGGGCAATTACACATGAGCAGGGGTTATGGGGGTAATTACACAGGAGTAGGGGGTATGAGGAGTAATTACACAGGGGCAGGGGGTATGAGGGGTAATTACACAGGGGCAGTGGGTATGAGGGGTAATTACACAGGGGGTATGAGGCGTCATTACACAGGAGTTGGGGGTATGAGGGGTAATTACACAGGGGCAGAGGGTATGAGGGGTAATTACTCAGCAGCGTGGAATATGAGGGGTAATTACACAGGAGTAGGGGGTATGAGGGGTAATTACACATAAGCAGGGGTATGAGGGGTAATTACACAGGAGCAGGAGGTATGAGAGGTAATTACACAGGGGCTGGGGGTATGAAGGGTAATTACACAGGGGCAGGGGGTATGAGGAGTAATTACACAGGGGCAGGGGGTATGAAGGGAAATTACACAGGGGCAGGGGGTATGAGAGGTAATTACACAGCAGCGTGGAATATGAGGAGTAATCACACATGAGCAGGGGGTATGAGGGGTAATTACACATGAGCAGGGGGTATGAGGGGTAATTACACATGAGCAGGGGGTATGAGGGGTAATTACACATGAGCAGGGGGTATGAGGGGTAATTACACAAGAGTAGGGGGTATAAGGCATAATTACACAGGTGCAGGGGGTATGAGGGGTAATTACACAGGGGCAGGGGGTATGAGGGGTAATTATACAGCATAAAATATGAGGGGTAATTACACAGGGGCAGAGGGTATGAGGGGTAATTACACAGGAGTTTGGGGTATGAGGAGTAATTACACAGGAGTAGGGGGTATGAGGGGTAATTACACAGGAGTAGGGGGTATAAGGTGTAATTACACAGGAGTTGGGGGTATGAAGGGTAATTACACAGGGGCAGGGGGTATGAGGAGTAATTACTCAGCAGCGTGGAATATGAGGGGTAATTACACAGGAGTAGGGGATATGAGGAGTAATTACACAGGGGCAGGGGGTATGAGGGGTAATTACACAGGGGCAGTGGGTATGAGGCGTCATTACACAGGAGTTGGGGGTATGAAGGGTAGTTACACATGAGCAGGGGGTATGAGGGGTAATTACTCAGCAGCATGGAATATGAGGGGTAATTAAATAGTGGAAGGGGGTATGAGGGGTAATTACTCAGCAGCGTGGAATATGAGGGGTAATTACACAGGAGTAGGGGGTATGAGGGGTAATTACACATAAGCAGGGGGTATGAGGGGTAATTGCACACGGGCAGGGGGTATGAGGGGTAATTACACAGGGGCAGGGGTTATGAGGAGTAATTACACAGCAACAGGGGGTATGAGGGGTAATTACTCAGAAGCATGAAATATGAGGGGCAATTACACATGAGCAGGGGTTATGGGGTAATTACACAGGAGCAGGGGGTATGAGGGGCAATACACAGGGGCAGGGGGTATGAGGGGTAATTACACACGGGCAGGGGGTATGAGGGGTAATTACACAGGGGCAGGGGGTATGAGAAGTAATTACACAGGGGCAGGGGGTATGAGGGGTAATTACACAGCAACAGGGGGTATGAGGAGTAATTACACACGGGCAGGGGGTATGAGGAGTAATTACACAGGGGCAGGGGGTATGAGAAATAATTACACATGGGCAGGGGGTATGAGGAGTAATTACACATGGGCAGGGGGTATGAGGGGTAATTACACATGGGCAGGGGGTATGAGGGGTAATTACACATGGGCAGGGGGTATGAGGGGTAATTACACAGGGGCAGGGGGTATGAGGGGTAATTACACACGGGCAGGGGGTATGAGGGGTAATTACACAGGGGCAGGGGGTATGAGGGGTAATTACACAGGGGCAGGGGGTATGAGGAGTAATTACACAGGGGCAGGGGGTATGAGGAGTAATTACACAGGGGCAGGGGGTATGAGAAGTAATTACACACGGGCAGGGGGTATGAGGGGTAATTACACAGGGGCAGGGGTATGAGGGGTAATTACACAGGGGCAGGGGGTATGAGGGGTAATTACACAGGGGCAGGGGGTATGAGGGGTAATTACACAGGGGCAGGGGGTATGAGGGGTAATTACACAGGGAGAGGGGGTATGAGGAGTAATTACACAGGGGCAGGGGGTATGAGGAGTAATTACACACGGGCAGGGGGTATGAGGGGTAATTACACAGGGGCAGGGGGTATGAGGAGTAATTACACAGGGGCAGGGGATATGAGGGGTAATTACACACGGGCAGGGGGTATGAGGGGTAATTACACAGGGGCAGGGGGTATGAGGAGTAATTACACAGGGGCAGGGGGTATGAGGAGTAATTACACATGGGCAGGGGGTATGAGGGGTAATTACACATGGGCAGGGGGTATGAGGGGTAATTACACAGGGGCAGGGGGTATGAGGGGTAATTACACACGGGCAGGGGGTATGAGGGGTAATTACACAGGGGCAGGGGGTATGAGGGGTAATTACACAGGGGCAGGGGGTATGAGGAGTAATTACACAGGGGCAGGGGGTATGAGGAGTAATTACACAGGGGCAGGGGGTATGAGAAGTAATTACACACGGGCAGGGGGTATGAGGGGTAATTACACAGGGGCAGGGGGTATGAGGGGTAATTACACAGGGGCAGGGGGTATGAGGGGTAATTACACACGGGCAGGGGGTATGAGGGGTAATTACACAGGGGCAGGGGGTATGAGGGGTAATTACACAGGGGCAGGGGGTATGAGGAGTAATTACACAGGGGCAGGGGGTATGAGGAGTAATTACACAGGGGCAGGGGGTATGAGGGGTAATTACACAGGGGCAGGGGATATGAGGAGTAATTACACAGGGGCAGGGGATATGAGGGGTAATTACACACGGGCAGGGGGTATGAGGGGTAATTACACAGGGGCAGGGGGTATGAGGAGTAATTACACAGGGGCAGGGGGTATGAGGAGTAATTACACAGGGGCAGGGGGTATGAGGAGTAATTACACAGGGGCAGGGGGTATGAGGGGTAATTACACAGGGGCAGGGGTATGAGGAGTAATTACACAGGGGCAGGGGGTATGAGAGGTAATTACACAGGGACAGGGGGTGTGAGGGGTAATTACACAGAGACAAGGGGTGTGAGGAGTAATTACACAGGGGCAGGGGGTATGAGGAGTAATTACACACGGGCAGGGGGTATGAGGGGTAATTACACAGGGACAGGGGGTGTGAGGGGTAATTACACAGGGGTATTATTGGGGGGCTTTGTTTGGATGCAGTAGGATCCACCTGTGTTGTCAGTGTTACTAGGGGCACCAGGGGGCAGCGCTCTGATCCCATGAGTGCATTATATGGACGGTGGGTGGGTGCCCGGGTGCCCCCTCCCTGCTGGGTGCTCCTCCCAGCATCTCCCTCCCTCTATATAAGACAGGACTGTGTGCAGACAGCACCCACCGGCCAGTGGCACCCACACAACCGGTAAGAGCACATTATATATCACCACCTCTTCTGTACATTATATACTGGAGGATTTATTCCTATGCAGTATATTATATATTAACCCCTACAATACTTATCATCTTCACCAGGACTGTCTATTACATAATGAGACCTGCAGCATGCATTATATAGACTCTCCACCTGGACTGTACTGTATATTATACATTTACTACTATACTGTACATTATATACTGTATATTATACATTTACTACTATACTGTACATTATATACTGTATATTATACATTTACTACTATACTGTACATTATATACTGTATATTATACATTTACTCATATATCTTACATTGTATACTGTATACTTTACATTTACTCCTTTACTGTACTTTATATACTGTATATTTTTCATTTTTATCCTGTACTGTACTTTATATACTGTATATTATACAGTTACTCCTTTACTGTACATTGTATACTGTACTTTATATACTGTTTATTATACATTTACTCCTGTACGTTAGATATTATACTTTATATACTGTATATTACACATTTACTCCTGTATGTTATATATTGTACTTTATATACTGTATATTATACATTTCCTCCTGTACGTTATATATTGTACTTTATATACTGTATATTATACATTTCCTCCTGTACGTTATATATTATACTTTATATACTGTATATTACACATTTACTCCTGTATATTATATATTATACTTTATATACTGTATATTACACATTGACTCCCGCACTGCACATTATATGATATATCTTTGCCCCTGACACAAGTTGTAACGTCACACCCAGGACACGATATTGCATGGAGCGGGGGCACCGGGGCCCCTGAGGTGAATGTCACAGCCCTGGTGACCTTTCCCTTCGGCTATTACTGTCCTGACCTTTATCCGTCTCCAGAGACTATTTATAAACCTCCAGAGATAATTCTAGATGCAAGTACAGTCCGTGTACGGGGCTATTATACAGAGCCGTACTATTATAATGTCATGTAATCATTATCAGCATTATTATACAGTCATGTGACCATTATCAGCATATATCAGTATTATTACACAGCCATGTGATCATTATCAGTATATATCAGTATTATTACACAGCCATGTGATCATTATCAGCATATATCAGTATTATTATACAGTCATGTGACCATTATCAGCATATATCAGTATTATTACACAGCCATGTGGTCATTATCAGTATATATCAGTATTATTACACAGTCATGTGATCATTATCAGTATATGTCAGTATTATTACACAGCCATGTGATCATTATCAGTATATATCAGTATTATTACACAGTCATGTGATCATTATCAGTATATGTCAGTATTATTACACAGCCATGTGATCATTATCAGTATTATTACACAGCCATGTGATCATTATCAATATATATCAGTATTATTACACAGCCATGTGATCATTATCAGTATATATCAGTATTATTACACAGCCATGTGATCATTATCAGTATTATTACACAGCCATGTGATCATTATCAGTATAGATCAGTATTATTACACAGCCATGTGATCATTATCAATATATATCAGTATTATTACACAGCCATGTAATCATTATCAGTATATATCAGTATTATTACACAGCCATGTGATCATTATCAGTATTATTACACAGCCATGTGATCATTATCAGTATAGATCAGTATTATTACACAGCCATGTGATCATTATCAATATATATCAGTATTATTACACAGCCATGTGATCATTATCAGTATATATCAGTATTATTACACAGCCATGTGATCATTATCAGTATTATTACACAGCCATGTGATCATTATCAGTATAGATCAGTATTATTACACAGCCATGTGATCATTATCAATATATATCAGTATTATTACACAGCCATGTGATCATTATCAGTATATATCAGTATTATTATACAGCCATGTGATCATTATCAGTATATATCAGTATTATTACACAGCCATGTGATTATTATCAGCATATATCAGTATTATTATACAGCCATGTGATCAGTATTAGTACATATCAGTATTATTACACAGCCATGTGATCAGTATCAGTATATATCAGTATTAGTATACAGTCATGTGATCATTATCAGTGTATATCAGTATTATTACACAGCCATGTGATCATTATCAGTATATGTCAGTATTATTACACAGCCATGTGATCATTATCAGTATATATCAGTATTATTACACAGCCATGTGATCATTATCAGTATATATCAGTATTATTACACAGCTATGTGATTATTATCAGCATTTATCAGTATTATTACACAGCCATGTGATTATTATCAGCATATATCAGTATTATTATACAGCCATGTGATCAGTATCAGTATATATCAGTATTATTACACAGCCATGTGATCATTATCAGTATATATCAGTATTATTACACAGCCATGTGATTATTATCAGCATATATCAGTATTATTATACAGCCATGTGATCAGTATCAGTATATATCAGTATTATTACACAGCCATGTGATCAGTATATATCAGTATTATTATACAGTCATGTGATCAGTACTTTGCATTATTGTTACATAGTCATGTGATCCATATCTCTCTCTTCAGGGCAACATGTCTATTCAGAAGATTCATGCTCGGGAGATCTTGGACTCCAGGGGTAACCCTACTGTAGAGGTGGACCTGTACACTGGGAAAGGTGCGTCTATATCATTCATATACCCAAAATACAAAAGGAGAGCCAATAAGATTAGGTTCAATATCCTGCAGGTGCAGCACAGAGTATTTCAGGATATAGATTGCTATCTGTTGTGCAGGTTCTTACATCATGCTCTCAATACTGCAGGTCTGTTTCGGGCAGCTGTCCCCAGTGGCGCCTCCACTGGAATCTATGAAGCCCTGGAGCTCAGAGATGGGGACAAATCCCGATATCTGGGAAAAGGTGAGGTGGACATGGTGGTCAGCCCAGAGACTCTCACTCTCTATTATCATTCATACTCTACATGTTCTGTAACCACTACTACTCCCAACAGGTGTCCAGAAGGCCGTGGAGCACATCAACAAGACTATTGTCCCAGCCTTGTTAGAGAAGGTAGGTGAGATCACAGCAAATACACTGGTGGTCAGGGCTTGGTGGTCAGAGGTCTGGTGGTCAGGTGTCTGGATAGTCTGAGGTCTGGATAGTCAGAGGTCTGGATAGTCTGAGGTCTGGTGATCAGATGTTTGATTGTCAGAGTTCTAGTGGTCAGGTTTCTGATGGTCAGATTGCAGTGGCCGGGTTTGGGGTGGCCGCAACACTATGCTGGGTCCTCTGGACACCATCAAGGTGTCACCCCGTGTCGCTGCTCTCCGGAAGGGATGGTAAGGTGTGGTGCACCCCAGTAGGAAATGAGTCCAGAGAGTCAGGGTCTGCAGTAACCAGGGGGCTTCTTTACTGAAGGAA
Organism: Bufo gargarizans; assembly: GCF_014858855.1. Classification (NCBI taxonomy): domain Eukaryota; kingdom Metazoa; phylum Chordata; class Amphibia; order Anura; family Bufonidae; genus Bufo; species Bufo gargarizans. The sequence goes on along the minus strand of NC_058081.1, from coordinate 1,732,303 downwards.
TTCAGGTGCAAAACAATACAGGCGAGGCATAGGGCTGGCTTCTCCAGTCTCCTCCCTGAGACGAGGCATAGGGCTGGCTTCTCCAGTCTCCTCCCTGAGAAGAGGCATAGGGCTGGCTTCTCCAGTCTCCTCCCTGTGACGAGACATAGGGCTGGCTTCTCCAGCCTCCTCCCTGAGATGACACATAGGGCCAGCTTCTCCAGTCTTCTCTCTGAGATGAGGCATAGGGCCGGCTTCTCCAGTCTCCTCCCTGAGAAGAGGCATAGGGCTGGCTTCTCCAGTCTCCACCCTGAGATGAGACATAGGGCTAGCTTCTCCAGTCTCCTCCCTGAGATGAGGCATAGGGCTGGCTTCTCCAGTCTCCTCCCTGAGATGAGACATAGGGCCAGCTTCTCCAGTCTCCTCCCTGAGATGAGACATAGGGCCAGATTCTCCAGTCTCCTCCCTGAGAAGAGGCATAGGGCTGGCTTCTCCAGTCTCCTCCCTGAGACAAGGCATAGGGCCGGCTTGTCCAGTCTCCTCCCTGAGACAAGGCATAGGGCTGGCTTGTCCAGTCTCCTCCCTGAGATGAGGCATAGGGCTGGCTTCTCTAGTCTCCTCCCTGAGATGATACATAGGGCTGGCTTCTCCAGTCTCCTCCCTGAGACAAAGGATAGGGCTGGCTTCTCCAGTCTCCTCCCTGAGATGAGGCATAGGGCTGGCTTCTCTAGTCTCCTCCCTGAGATGATACATAGGGCTGGCTTCTCCAGTCTCCTCCCTGAGACAAAGGATAGGGCTGGCTTCTCCAGTCTCCTCCCTGAGACGAGGCATAGGGCTGGCTTCTCCAGTCTCCTCCCTGAGATGAGGCATAGGGCTGGCTTCTCCAGTCTCCTCCCTGAGATGAGGCATAGGGCTGGCTTCTCCAGTCTCCTCCCTGAGATGAGACATAGGGCCAGCTTCTCCAGTCTCCTCCCTGAGAAGAGGCATAGGGCCAGCTTCTCCAGTCTCCTCCCTGAGATGAGGCATAGGGCCGGCTTCTCCAGTCTCCTCCCTGAGATGAGGCATAGGGTTGGCTTCTCCAGTATCCTCCCTGAGATGAGGCATAGGGCCGGCTTGTCCAGTCTCCTCCCTGAGATGAGGCATAGAGCCGGCTTCTCCAGTCTCCTCCCTGAGATGAGGCATAGGGCTGGCTTCTCCAGCCTCCTCCCTGAGACGATGCATAGGGTCGGCTTCTCCAGTCTCCTCCCTGAGATGAGGCATAGAGCCAGCTTCTCCAGTCTCCTCCCTGAGACGAGGCATAGGGCCGGCTTCTCCAGTCTCCTCCCTGAGATGAGGCATAGAGCCAGCTTCTCCAGTCTCCTCCCTGAGACGAGGCATAGGGCTGGTTTCTCCAGTCTCCTTCCTGAGACGAGGCATAGGGCTGGCTTCTCCAGTCTCCTCCCTGAGATCAGGCATAGGGCCGGCTTCTCCAGTCTCCTCCCTGAGATGTGGCATAGGGCTGGCTCCTCCAGTCTCCTCCCTGAGATCAGGCATAGGGCTGGCTTCTCCAGTCTCCTCCCTGGCAGAAGAAGGGTTTGTTTCTGAGGAAAGGCCTGAGCTAGCTGTCCCTCTCTCTCTTCAGAAGGCTGGTACCCCTGGTCAAAGGCTTGAGGTCCAGGGTCTGTGGCAGAGTATCTCCGTCACACCATCTTCTTCTGGTCACTCATGCAGACTGGCAGAGTCTTCTATTCTAAGCACTGGTCACTAACTGCAGAACACCAGGGGCTTTGCTCTCCTTATACACAGTTTCTGGCTGAACTAGAACCTTCTAGTGGGAGAAACTCAGCCTAAATAAATACAATGTTACATTTTCTGTCTCTCATAGACTTACATTAGAGCTTCAATGATTCTCAATGGCAATGACACAGCAGTTTTTCCAGACAAAAACAGGTTTTCAAACATAACAACAGAGATAAAACCAAACATTCAAAAAGTGAGTCTGTCAGGTTTTAGTGGTATTTAGGCTTGAGCGAATTGAGCTTTGGATCATAGATCTGAAGTCCATTCATTAACCCCTTCCCAACCAGCGCCGTAATAGTATGGCACTGCGGGAAGTGACCTTCCGTCCAGCGCCGTAATACTACAGCGCTCTGATCGGGCGGCTGCAGGAGCTGGGCCCGCCCGATCAGCTGCAGGGGACTGGCTGCTGTATGCGCCGGCATCGGTGAAAACACTGATGCCGACGCATTAACCCTCACTATGCCACATCTGCGGGGTGTGTGGAAGGAGGGAGCTCCCTCCCCGTCCCCATCGGGTCCCCCGTGCTGCTGTGACGGGGACCCAATGGCTGGGATGGCAGTCCGATCCCTTCCTTCAGCATCGTGGCTGCCTTCTCTGTTATTCTGTGAAATCTCAGAGGCAGGAAGGCTGTAAGTGTATTACAGTGAGTAATACACTTACAGCCAATGCATTACAATACAAAAAATAAGGTTAGGTATTGCCGCATCCGTATCGACCAGCTCTATAACAATATCACATGATCCACCCTGTCAGGTGAATGCAGTAAAAAAAAGAGGTGCCAAAACAGCCATTTTCTGGTCACCTTTCCTCTCAAAAAATGTAATACCAAGCGATCAAAAAGGCATATGTACCCCAAAAGGGTACCAATCAATCCGTCATCTCATCCTACAAAAATTGAGACCCTATCTAAGACGATCATCCAAAAAATAAAAAAATAGGGCAGTCAGAAAATGGCAACACAAAAACAAGATTTAAATCTGTTCAAAAATGCATTTACTGTGTGAAACTTAACAAAAATAAAAATAATAGACATATTGGGTATCATCGCATCCGTAACAACCTGCTCTATACAAATATAACATGAGATGCCCCCTCAGGTGAGTTCTGTAAAAATATCTAATAAAATATGCCAAAACAGCCATTTTTTGCCACCTTGTCTCACAAAAAGTGTAATACCAAGCGATCAAAAATGATTATGTACCCTAAAATGGTACCAATGAAAAGATTACCTCATCCTGCAAAAAATGAGCCCCCACATAAGACAAGCACTCAAAAAATAAAAACCAATAGTGCCCATAAACCAATCCATCAAAATCTGCGCTGCAAAAGCAATATGGTGCTCCTTCCATTCTGAGTCCTGCCATGTGCCCCCCCCAGCGGTTTACCACCACATATGGGGTGTTGCCGTATTCAGGAGAAAATGGGAAACAAATAATGGGTGCTTTTTCTCCTGTTACCCCTTGTGAAAATAAAAAATTTGGGGCTAAAGTATCATTTTATTGGAAGAAATTAAACTTTTCATTTTCACAGCCAAGTGTTTCCAAATTCCGTAAAATGATTAGGGGGTCAAAAAGCTCAGTACCCCCCTTAATATTTTCTTTGAAGGGTGTAGTTTTCAAAATGGGGTCACTTTTTGAGGGTTTCGACTGTAGGGGTACGTAAGGGTCTCTTCAAATACAAAATGGTGCCCGATAACTATTCTAGCAAAATCTGCCTCCAAAAACCATATGGCGCTCCTTTCCTTCTGACCACTGCCATGTGCCCCGACAGCAGTTTACTACCACATATGGGGTATTTCTGTAAACTGCCGAATCAGAGTAATGCATATTGAGGATTAGTTTGCTGTTGATCCCTGCTGTGTTGCAAGAAAAATTTGATTAACATGAAAAATCTGCATAAAACATGAAATTTAGAAATTTCACCTCCATTTTCCTTTAATTCTTGTGGAACACCTAAAGGGTTAGCCAAGTTTGTAACATCAGTTTTGACTAATTTGAGGGGTTTCTAAAATGGGGTAATTTATGGGTGGTTTCCATTATGTAAAATTTAGAACATTGTGAATTTTTCCCAATTTTTGGTAAATTTTGGATTTTCTTATAAATAAAGGAAAAATATATTGACTCAAATTTACCACTGTTCTGAAGTACAACGTGTCACGAGAAAACAGTCTCAGAATGGTTTAAATAAGTAAAAGCGTTCCCAAGTTATTACCACATAAAGTGACACTGGTCAGATTTGCAAAAAATGGCCTGGACAGGAAGGTGAAAACTGACCCAGGGTAGAAAGGGTTAAAAAAACTTAGTTGTTAATGCTGTTTCCATACAGCATTAAAATGTATGGGCTCCATGTAGCCAAACTTCGTCTCGGGCCGAAGTTGTGCAAGAATGAGTACGGTATTCCTATCTGCGTATTTAAAAACAATTTAAAATAGGAATCCGAAGTGGGCTTTGGTACTGCACAAGTCCCGCACAAGTTCAGCCGAGACGAAGTTTGGCTACGCGGAGCCCATACATTTTATTGCTGTACGGAGACAGCATTACCAACGAAGTTCTTTAACGAATCGACTTCGGATCTATGATTGAAAGCTTAATTCGCTCAAACCTAGTGGTAAACAAGTCGGCCTTCATGCTCTTCTTTAAACCAGCTTCTCATTATTAGCTAGAAAGTCCCTAAAGTGTCTTAGCATTTGTTAACCCTTTCAACAGTGCTGTGCAAACACAGTGCAAATGAATAGGGTATATATCACAACATACATACAACTCTTTAAAGTAAAATAAAGTAAGGAGTTGATGATGACTTTGCATAGGGGAATCAGGGGCAAATGTTCACAAATGTCCAGACTTCAAAGCATCCCTGCTGTAGGGCACTAGTTGTCATATATATTAATTATGACCTAGTCTACAAGAGGTCTTGTAGTCAGGTGTTTGGCTAGTCAGTAGTCTGGTGGTCAGGTGCCTGATGGTCAGAAATCTGGTGGTGAGGTGTCTAACAGAGGCCTGGTGGTCAAATGTCTGATGGTCAGTGGTCTAGTGGGCAGGTTTCCGATGGTCAGGGATCTGGTGGGCAGGTTTTTAATGGTCAGAGGTCTGGTGGTCAGGTGTTTGATGGTCAGAGGTCTGGTGGTCATGTGTCTAATGGTTGGATGTCTAATGGTCAGGGGTCTGGTTTTCAGGTGTTATATGGTTAGGGGTCTGGTGGTAAGAGCTTCTGGTGTTCAGGTGTCATATGGTCAGGGGTCGATCCAAGGTTCATCTGAGGTCAAGATGAAATTCAACCAATGATCTATCTACACATACCGTAAATGGAATTATATCAGATATCTATTCATCATTCATCCATCTATTGATCATGTGTGATCCATCCATTGCACAATTCTCCAGGAACCCGTCCATACACCATAAATCCATTCTATATCCATAATCCACCAACAAGCCATTTAGACATTAGTAATTCACCATCCATTCAATGATCAACCTCACCCATCTAAGAACTATCAAGAACCTATCTATATGAGGTCAGTCAATTGGATGTAGCGGCTGACACATGACATTGTGGCAAAGTAGGACTTGTGGTGATCATTGTGTAGAGACAAGCTATAGGACACATGGAGATCAAGTGAATGGGTTGAGACCTCTTATCTCCGGCTTCTCTCTTTATAGAAATTGAGTGTTGTGGAGCAAGAGAAGATTGATAAACTGATGCTGGATCTTGATGGAACTGAGAACAAATGTGAGTATGAAACAGAAGTACCTTAGATGTGAGGGACGAGCTGTCCACGGGGAAAATATCTGATGTTCTTTTCTTTTTCAGCTAAGTTTGGTGCTAACGCTATCCTAGGGGTGTCACTGGCCGTGTGCAAGGCTGGTGCGGCAGAAAAAGGCGTCCCACTCTACAGGCACATTGCTGACCTAGCAGGAAACCCTGATATCATTCTTCCTGTCCCTGTGAGTGCTCAATACCAAATACTGTACCCCTAAACACCACATTAACGATGATCACGGTTCCTCCCCATCTTCTCATTCATTCTAACACCATCCCCCCTCATCTCCTCATTCTCTCTCTATCACCGTCCCCCCATCTCCTCATTCTCTCTATCTACGTCCCCCATCTCCTCATTTTCTCTCTATCACAGTCCCCCATCTCCTCATTCTCTCTCTATCACCGTCCCCCCATCTCCTCATCCTCTATATCACCGTCCCCCATCTCCTCATCTTCTCTATCACCGTCCCCCCATCTCCTCATTCTCTCTCTATCATCGTCCCCCCATCTCCTCATTCTCTCTCTATCACCGTCCCCCCATCTCCTCATTCTCTATCTATCACCGTCCCCCCATCTCCTCATTCTCTCTCTATCACCGTCCCCCCATCTCCTCATTCACTCTCTATCACCGTCCCCCCATCTCCTCATTCTCTCTCTATCACTGTCCCCCCATCTCCTCATTCTCTCTCTATCCCCGTCCCCCCATCTCCTCATTCTCTCTCTATCACCGTCCCCCCATCTCCTCATTCTCTCTCTATCACTGTCCCCCCATCTCCTCATTCTCTCTCTATCACCGTCCCCCCATCTCCTCATTCTCTCTCTATCACCGTCCCCCCATCTCCTCATTCTCTCTCTATCACTGTCCCCCCATCTCCTCATTCTCTCTCTATCACCGTCCCCCCATCTCCTCATTCTCTCTCTATCACCGTCCCCCCATCTCCTCATTCTCTCTCTATCACCGTCCCCCCATCTCCTCATTCTCTCTCTATCTCCGTCCCCCATCTCCTCATTCTCTCTCTATCACCGTCCCCCCATCTCCTCATTCTCTCTCTATCACTGTCCCCCAATCTCCTCATTCTCTCTCTATCACCGTCCCCCCATCTCCTCATTCTCTCTCTATCCCCGTCCCCCCCATCTCCTCATTCTCTCTCTATCACTGTCCCCCATCTCCTCATTCTCTCTCTATCACCGTCCCCCCATCTCCTCATTCTCTCTCTATCACCGTACCCCCATCTCCTCATTCTCTCTCTATCTCCGTCCCCCATCTCCTCATTCTCTCTCTATCACCGTCCCCCATCTCCTCATTCTCTCTCTATCCCGTCCCCCCATCTCCTCATTCTCTCTCTATCACTGTCCCCCCATCTCCTCATTCTCTCTCTATCACCGTCCCCCCATCTCCTCATTCTCTCTCTATCTCCGTCCCCCCATCTCCTCATTCTCTCTCTATCACCGTCCCCCATCTCCTCATTCTCTCTCTATCACCGTCCCCCATCTCCTCATTCTCTATTACCGTCCCCCCCATCTCCTCATTCTCTCTCTCTATCACCGTCCCCCCATCTCCTCATTCTCTCTCTTATGACAGTCCCACCATCTCCTTCATTCTCTCTCTATCAACCCGGGTTTCCCACCATCCTCCTTCATTCTCTACTCTATCACCGTCCCCCCCATTCACTCATTCTCTCTTCTATCACCGTTACCCCCATCTCCTCATTCTCTATCACCGTCCCCCATCTCCTCATTCTCTATCACCGTCCCCCCATCTCCTCATTCTCTATCACCGTCCCCCATCTCCTCATTCTCTCTCTATCACCGTCCCCCCCATCTCCTCATTCTCTATCACTGTCCCCCCATCTCCTCATTCTCTCTCTATCACCGTCCCCCCATCTCCTCATTCACTCTCTATCACCGTCCCCCACATCTCCTCATTCACTCTCTATCACCGTCCCCCCATCTCCTCATTCTCTATCACCGTCCCCCATCTCCTCATTCTCTCTCTATCACCGTCCCCCCATCTCTCATTCTCTATCACCGTCCCCCATCTCCTACATTCCTATCTCTATCACTGTCCCCCCCATCTCCTCATTCTCTCTCTATCACCGTCCCCCTCTCATTCTCTCTCTATCACCGTCCCCCATCTCCTCATTCTCTCTCTATCACCGTCCCCCCATCTCCTCATTCTCTCTCTATCACCGTCCCCCCATCTCCTCATTCTCTCTCTATCACCGTCGCCCCATCTCCTCATTCTCTCTCTATCACCGTCCCCCCATCTGCTCTTTAATCTTGTTGTGTTTTCCATTTCTTCTCAGGCATTCAATGTCATTAATGGCGGTTCCCACGCAGGAAACAAGCTGGCGATGCAGGAGTTCATGATCCTGCCTGTGGGGGCATCAACCTTTCGGGAGGCCATGCGCATTGGGGCAGAGGTCTACCATAACCTAAAGGGTGTTATTAAGGCCAAGTATGGCAAAGACGCCACCAACGTTGGTGATGAAGGTGGATTTGCTCCCAACATCTTGGAGAACAATGAGGGTAAGTCGAAGCAAATGTCACAGTCCTAGGGATGTAATGTTACCCTGAATTGTTACGAGACGTCTTCCCGACGGGTTACACGTGTGCCCATCACTCCGCAGAGATCACCGTAACTTTATACTGTATAATGGTGACAGCAGATACAGTTGTGTTCAAAATAATAGCAGTGTGTTTAAAAAAGTAAATAAAGCTCAAAATCCTTCTAATAGCTTCTATCTCCATCCACACAGATGTATCGGGAACCACACATTCTATTCCAAATCAAAACATGAAGAAAAATACCGTATTTTCCGGGCTATAAGACGACTGGGCGTATTTTCCGGCGTATAAAACGACCCCCAACTTTTCCAGTTAAAATATAGGGTTTGGGGTATACTCGCCGTATAGGACTGCCCCTCCAACGCTATTTATCGTCTGACAAACTGTTTCCAGCCACTTGACCCAAAAAGAACCATCTCACTTCCATCAGTCCACAGAATGTCTCTTTAGGCCGGTCAATGGGCTCTTTGGTAGATTGTAAGCTCTTCAGCACACGTCTTGTTTCCAGCAGTGGGACTTTGCGGGGGCTTCTTGCAGATAGCTCGGCCTCACATCGGGGTCTTCTCATTGTAACAGGACTCACAGGGAACTTTACACCTTCTTTCATCTTCCTGGAGCTGATTGTTGGCCGAGTCCTCGCCATTTTGGCTATTCTTCTATCCATTCGAATGGTAGTTTTTCGCTTTTTTTCACATCTTTCAGGTTTTGGTTGCTATTTTAAAGCATTTGCGATCATTTTAGCTGAGAAGCCGATCATTGTCTGCACTTCTTTATATGTTTTCCCCTCTCCAATCAACTTTGTAATCAAGGTACGCTGTTCTTCTGAACAATGTCTGGAACAACCCATTTTCCTCAGAATTTCAGAGAGAAATGCACTGTAACCAGCAGGTACAACATTTGCTGCCTTCCTTCCTTAAATAAGGGCAATAATTGCCACCTGTTTTTCAAAGAATGAATGACCTCACTCATTGAACTCCACACTGCTATTATTTTGAACATGCCCCTTTCAATTAGTGATTCAATTACACAGAATTAGCAGCATGCATGTCCTGACTGTTGGGTTTCTATTACTATACTACACCTGCTAGTAAATTATTTGCCATGTAGAACTATAATTTCTACCAAAAACAGTGATTGATCAGGTTAGTGATGTCTAACTGCTATCATTTTGAACACAACTGTATAACACGACATAAAGTCAGATCACATTTCCCCTCATCAGCAGGAAATAAACGAGGATGTTATGTCTCTCCGCAGCTTTGGAGCTCCTGAAAGCCGCCATTCAGAAAGCCGGCTACTTGGACAAGATTGTCATCGGGATGGACGTTGCTGCATCTGAATTCTTCCGCAAAGGGAAATACGATCTGGACTTCAAATCACCAGACGATCCAAACCGTTACATAAGTGGAGAAGAGCTGGGAAACCTGTACAAGTCATTCATAAAGGACTACCCCGGTGAGAAAGGGCACGTAAACTGCCCAGATAGCAATAACTGATGAGCCTGCCCCTCCCCCTGCAGGGTGATACAGACAGAGGAGAGCTATGAGCCTGCCCCTCCTCCTGCAGGGTGATACAGACAGAGGAGAGCTATGAGCCTGCCCCTCCTCCTGCAGGGTGATACAGACAGAAGAGAGCTATGAGCCCGCCCCTCCTCCTGCAGGGTGATACAGACAGAAGAGAGCTATGAGCCTGCCCCTCCTCCTGCAGGGTGATACAGACAGAGGAGAGCTATGAGCCTGCCCCTCCCCCTGCAGGGTGATACAGACAGAGGAGAGCTATGAGCCTGCCTCTCCTCCTGCAGGGTGATACAGACAGAAGAGAGCTATGAGACTGCCCCTCCTCCTGCAGGGTGATACAGACAGAAGGGAGCTATGAGCCTGCCCCTCCCCCTGCAGGGTGATACAGACAGAAGAGAGCTATGAGCCTGCCCCTCCTCCTGCAGGGTGATACAGACAGAGGAGAGCTATGAGCCTGCCCCTCCTCCTGCAGGGTGATACAGACAGAGGAGAGCTATGAGCCTGCCTCTCCTCCTGCAGGGTGATACAGACAGAAGAGAGCTATGAGCCTGCCCCTCCTCCTGCAGGGTGATACAGACAGAAGGGAGCTATGAGCCTGCCCCTCCCCCTGCAGGGTGATACAGACAGAAGAGAGCTATGAGCCTGCCCCTCCTCCTGCAGGGTGATACAGACAGAAGAGAGCTATAAGCCTGCCCCTCCCCCTGCAGGGTGATACAGACAGAAGAGAGCTATGAGCCTGCCCCGCCCCCTGCAGGGTGATACAGACAGAAGAGAGCTATGAGCCTGCCCCTCCCCCTGCAGGGTGATACAGACAGAAGAGAGCTATGAGCCTGCTCCTCCCCCTGCAGGGTGATACAGACAGAAGAGAGCTATGAGCCTGCCCCGCCCCCTGCAGGGTGATATAGACAGAAGAGCTATGAGCCTGCCCCTCCCGTTTCATGCGGATCTTGTTCCCTTTCTCTGCAGTGGTCTCCATTGAGGACCCCTTTGACCAGGATGACTGGGAGAACTGGAAGAACTTCCTCTCCACTGTTGATATACAAGTAGTTGGAGATGATTTGACCGTCACAAACCCAAAGAGGATCCAGAAGGCCGTGGAGCAGAAAGCCTGTAACTGTCTGTTACTGAAGGTCAACCAGATCGGGTCTGTCACCGAGTCCATCCAGGCGTAAGTGCCCGGCCTCCACCTCGGTACATGGGAATAAGATCTGGGTCACTAATGGCCAAATGACATCTACTGGATAATAAGATCCCTGGTGTCTAGAGGGTCCGGTATAGTCCTGGTGTCTAGAGGGTCCGGTATAGCCCTGGTGTCTAGAGGGTCCGGTATAGCCCTGGTGTCTAGAGGGTCCGGTATAGCCCTGGTGTCTAGAGGGTCCGGTATAGCCCTGGTGTCTAGAGGGTCCGGTATAGCCCTGGCGTCTAGAGGGTCCGGTATAGCCTTGGCGTCTAGAGGGTCCGGTATAGCCCTGGGGTCTAGAGGGTCCGGTATAGCCCTGGTGTCTAGAGGGTCCGGTATAGCCATGGTGTCTAGAGGGTCCGGTATAGCCCTGGTGTCTAGAGGGTCCGGTATAGCCCTGGTGTCTAGAGGGTCCGGTATAGCCCTGGTGTCTAGAGGGTCCGGTATAATCCTGGTGTCTAGAGGGTCCGGTATAGCCCTGGGGTCTAGAGGGTCCGGTATAGCCCTGGCGTCTAGAGGGTCCGGTATAGCCCTGGGGTCTAGAGGGTCCGGTATAGCCCTGGTGTCTAGAGGGTCCGGTATAATCCTGGTGTCTAGAGGGTCCGGTATAGCCCTGGGGTCTAGAGGGTCCGGTATAGCCCTGGGGTCTAGAGGGTCCGGTATAGCCCTGGTGTCTAGAGGGTCCGGTATAGCCCTGGTGTCTAGAGGGTCCGGTATAGCCCTGGTGTCTAGAGGGTCCGGTATAGCCCTGGTGTCTAGAGGGTCCGGTATAGCCCTGGTGTCTAGAGGGTCCGGTATAGCCCTGGGGTCTAGAGGGTCCGGTATAGCCCTGGGGTCTAGAGGGTCCGGTATAGCCCTGGTGTCTAGAGGGTCCGGTATAGCCCTGGTGTCTAGAGGGTCCGGTATAGCCCTGGTGTCTAGAGGGTCCGGTATAGCCCTGGTGTCTAGAGGGTCCGGTATAGCCCTGGTGTCTAGAGGGTCCAGTATAGCCCTGGTGTCTAGAGGGTCCGGTATAGCCCTGGTGTCTAGAGGGTCCAGTATAGCCCTGGTGTCTAGAGGGTCCGGTATAGCCCTGGTGTCTAGAGGGTCCAGTATAGCTCTGTTGTCAGTCTCCCATTTATACTGACTTCGGACCACTTCACTGCAGGTCAAACTTCTGACACCCCCAAAACATACACCTTTAATATTTATATCCCCGGGGTCTAGTAGGTTAAGGGTACTTTCACACTTGCGGCAGAGGATTCTGCCTTTGCAATACCGGATCCGTCTTTCCGGTTGTCATCTGGAAAAACGGATCCGGTATTTTTTCTAATTTTTAACGGTCTGCGCCAGTTTTGCCGGGACACTTGGGGCCGGAACCGGCATTAATGCATTCCGGTAAGTGTTCAGTAAGAGGGACTGAACTGATGCATCCTGAACGGAACGCTCTCCATTCAGAATGCATTAGGATAAATATATTGAGCCCCTAGGACGGAACTCAACACCAGAAAAACGCTAGTGTGAAAGTACCCTTATAGTTCTATTCCTTGTGTCTAGTGGGTTAATACTTATATCCCTGGTGTCTAGTGGGTTAATATTTATGTCCCTGGCATCTAGTGGGTTAATAGTTATATTCCTGGTGTGTAGTGGGTTATTTATGTCACTGGCATCTAGTGGGTTAATTCATATACCTCTGGTGTCTAGTGGGCTGATATTTATAGCCCCGGTGTCACAAGGGTTGATATTCATAGCCCCGGTGTCACGTGGGCTGATATTCATAGCCCCGGTGTCACGTGGGTTGATATTCATAGCCCCGGTGTCACGTGGGTTGATAGTTCTACACCCAGTGGGGGTGGGAGTAAGTGTACTGGTGACCATCAGACGGTGATGCCGGGATCTCTGGTGTAATGGAGTTTCGTTAATCCTTACAGCTGTAAATTGGCTCAGTCCAACGGATGGGGTGTGATGGTCAGCCATCGATCTGGAGAGACAGAAGACACCTTCATTGCCGACCTGGTGGTTGGCCTCTGTACAGGACAGGTGAGTAGAATGTGAAGATAAGAACTGCGTGCAGGGAGGAAGGAAATACTGGGACTTAGGGAACACAGAAGAAGAAGTAGTAAAGAGACCTGGACTGTACACAGGAGAGGGGAGGAGGAAGTAAAGAGACCTGGACTCTACACGGGACAGGGGAGGAGGAAGTAAAGAGACCTGGACTCTACACGGGACAGGGGAGGAGGAAGTAAAGAGACCTGGGCTCTACACGGGACAGGGGAGGAGGAAGTAAAGAGACCTGGACTCTACACGGGACAGGGGAGGAGGAAGTAAAGAGACCTGGACTCTACACGGGACAGGGGAGGAGGAAGTAAAGAGACCTGGACTCTACACGGGACAGGGGAGGAGGAAGTAAAGAGACCTGGACTCTACACGGGACAGGGGAGGAGGAAGTAAAGAGACCTGGACTCTACACGGGACAGGGGAGGAGGAAGTAAAGAGACCTGGACTCTACACGGGACAGGGGAGGAGGAAGTAAAGAGACCTGGACTCTACACAGGAGAGGGGAGGAGGAAGTAAAGAGACATGGACTGTACACAGGAGAGGGGAGGAGGAAGTAAAGAGACATGGACTCTACACGGGACGGGGGAGGAGGAAGTAAAGAGACAAGGACTGTACACAGGACAGGGGAGGAGGAAGTAAAGAGACATGGACTGTACACAGGAGAGGGGAGGAGGAAGTAAAGAGACATGGACTCTACACGGGACGGGGGAGGAGGAAGTAAAGAGACAAGGACTGTACACAGGACAGGGGAGGAGGAAGTAAAGAGACAAGGACTGTACACAGGAGAGGGGAGGAGGAAGACAAGGGCACAAACAACACACAAAGATGAAACCTCCAGCACATTAGATGATATCCAGCTCCTTCTCTTCCCAGATTAAGACTGGCGCCCCCTGCAGGTCAGAGAGACTGGCTAAATACAACCAGCTGATGAGGTAAGGATGCCATGCACACCAGGCATTTTCACTGCATAATATCAATTCATTACACCCTTCCCCCTCACTGACCACCACCTCAGCACCCGTACACCCTCCCCATACTGACCACCACCCGTACACCCTTCCCCCTCACTGACCACCACCCGTACACCCTTCCCCATACTGACCACCACCCGTACACCCTTCCCCATACTGACCACCACCCGTACACCCTTCCCCATACTGACCACCACCCGTACACCCTTCCCCATACTGACCACCACCCGTACACCCTCCCCATACTGACCACCACCCGTACACCCTTCCCCCCTCACTGACCACCACCCGTACACCCTCCCCATACTCACCACCCGTACACCCTTCCTCTCACTGACCACCACCCGTACACCCTCCCCATACTGACCACCACCCGTACACCCGCCCCTCACTGACCACCACCCGTACACCCTTCCCCTCACTGACAACCTCCTGTACACCCGCCCCTCACTGACCACCACCTGTACACCCGCCCCTCACTGACCACCACCCGTACACCCGCCCCTCACTGACCACCACCCGTACACCCTCCCCATACTGACCATCACCCGTACACCCGCCCCTCACTGACCACCACCCGTACACCCGCCCCTCACTGACCACCACCTGTACACCCTCCCCATACTGACCACCACCCGTACACCCGCCCCTCACTGACCACCACCCGTACACCCTCCCCATACTGACCATCACCCGTACACCCGCCCCTCACTGACCACCACCCGTACACCCGCCCCTCACTGACCACCACCTGTACACCCTCCCCATACTGACCACCACCCGTACACCCTTCCCCTCACTGACCACCACCCGTACACCCGCCCCTCACTGGCCACCACCTGTACACCACCAACAACCATCTGTACACCCGCACACCCTTCCCCTCACTGACCACCACCCGTGCACCCACCCCTCACCGACCCCCTACTGTACACCCTTCCCCTCACCGACCCCCTCCTGTACACCCTTCCCCTCACCGACCCCCACCCGTACACCCTTCCCCTCACCAACCACCTCCTGTACACCCGCCCCTCACCAACCACCTCCTGTACACCCGCCCCTCACCTGTACACCCTTCCCCCTCACTGACCCCCTCCTGTACACCCTTCCCCTCATTGATCACCACCCGTACACCCTTCCCCTCACCGCCCACCTCCTGTACACCCGCCCCCTCACTGACTCCCACCCCTCACCAACCACCTCCTGTACACCCGCCCCTCACCTGTACACCCTTCCCCCTCACTGACCCCCTCCTGTACACCCTTCCCCTCATTGATCACCACCCGTACACCCTTCCCCTCACTGACTCCCACCCCTCACCAACCACCTCCTGTACACCCTTCCCCTCACCGACCACCTCCTGTACACCCGCCCCCCTCACTGACTCCCACCCCTCACCAACCACCTCCTGTACACCCTTCCCCTCACCGACCACCTCCTGTACACCCTTCCCCTCACCGACCACCTCCTGTACACCCTTCCCCTCACCGACCACCTCCTGTACACCCTTCCCCTCACCGACCACCTCCTGTACACCCTTCCCCTCACCGACCACCTCCTGTACACCCTTCCCCTCACCAACCACCTCCTGTACACCCTTCCCCTCATTGATCACCACCCGTACACCCTTCCCCTCACCGCCTGTACACCCTTCCCCTCACCGACCACCTCCTGTACACCCGCCCCCCTCACTGACCACCATTGATTTCTTCTGCAGAATTGAGGAAGAATTGGGCGACAAAGCCAAGTTTGCTGGACGTAATTTCAGAAACCCCCGGGCCAAGTAATGATGAAAACTCAAGAACCTCCTTCCGCTCCAGTCGCCCCCGTGCTCCTCCTTACGTCTGTGCCTGAAGACGCCGCCCGGCTGTGGTCACTAAACATGTCACCCAGAAGAGTGTGAACACTCCATACATCATCTGCCAGGCCCATTCCTTACACATATAGCACGTCCGATGCAGTAAGAGGCAGGATTGTCTGTGCCTCGTACCGCATCTCCACATATGTGACCGGCGACCAACCTGCCCCTATGACATCACTGCACTTACTGATGATGTCACAGGTACTCCTCATGTATGAACGCATCACACATCCAGAACATTTTAAATAAATTATAAATCTAAAAAACACTGAGATTGTCTTTTTTTTTCTTGGAAAATGTGTTCCCCCTGACCTGCTGGGGGGGGGGGGGGGGGGGGGGGGGGTGTCCTCTCTGCTGCAGCCCTCTCCCTGTAAGGGTACAGCCAATCGTACTGCTGCTGAGCGGGGGGCCCGCTGTCAGTGACAATGGCAGGGACCGGTCCTGTGTGTCCCTGGCTTCTATATACAGCTCTGAACGAGTGCTGGGTATACAGATCAGGAAGCGCCATGTCAAGTGACCGCCGGGAGACTGCAAGAGCTGTCGAGACTTCTGTAGACCTCGATCAGCCCTGCACCAAGGCTTTATACTGCAGCACTGCCTCTCTGGGGAGTGTACCCCCCTGTAACTGGGGCTACTGCGTCAGCCAAATCAGAAATCAATAAACGTATCCCCCAGAGGTCTTGTATGACATTATGGGGGACACAAAGTGCAAGAAAAACAAAAATGTTATGGATGTTAGGCTACAGTAATGCAAAATATAACTATTTTTAATAAAAAGTGAATTACGCAAAGTAGTAAAATATATAAAAAAAAAAAAAACACTATAAAAAAAATTGGGTATCGCCGTAATCGTAGCAGTCTGCAGACTAACATAGTTTCGTATACCACTTGGTGAACCTCAAAAAATAAAAACACACTGAATTTAAATTTTTGCCCCTCACCTCCCCAAAAATTAGATAAAAAGCAAACAGAAAGCCAAGTGTATCACAAAATGGCGCCAATAAAAACGACAGCTTGTCCTGCAAATAAAAATAAGCCCTCACACAGCAAAGTCAACAAAAAATAAAAAAGTTATGGCTAATTTCAGCAGATCCCATGTTAGAAAATCCAGATGCCGCTCCTTCCCTTCTGAGCCCCGGTGTCTGCCCAACGAGCAGCATAAATGGGGCGTTACTGTAATCAGGAGACACCGGGAAGCAAATTGTGGGGGAATATTCTCCTGTTATCCCTGGTAAAAATATTATATAATTTTCACAACCAAGTGTCATAAATTCTATGAAACGCCTGTTGGGTCAAGGTTCTCACTACACCCCTTAAAAATTCCTTGGGAGGTGTGATTCCCCAAATTTTTGTGAATTTTCACTGTAGCGAAAATTTGAAATTTCACCTCCATTTTGCTTTAATTCTCATGGAACACCTAAAGGGTTAACAACAATGCTAAAACCAGTTTTGAATAGTTTGAGGAGTGTAGCTTCTAAAAATGGGGTCATTTATGGGTGGTCTCTATTACGTCAGCGCCTCAAAGTGACTTCAGAACGGAACTGGTCTATAAAAATAAAAAAAAATTATATTATATATATATAATTTGATTTGGGAGAATTTCTTGCAAATTTCATAAATTGCTTCTAAAATTCGAAACCTTCTAACGTCTTAAAAAAATAAAATAAGGTTTCCAAAATGACGCCAACATAAAGTAGACAGACGGGGAATGTCCAATAATAGAGTATTTTACAAGATATCACAAAAGGGGAGAAATTCAAAAATTAGAAAATAGCAAGTTTTTCAAAATGTTTGGTAAATTTAGCTTTTTTTCCTCTTAGAAATAAAGGTAAAACACAGTGACTCAAACTGACCATTGACATGAAGGACAACGTGTCACGAATAAACAGTCGCAGAGCGGCTTGGATACGTAAAAGTGTTCTAAAGTTACTACCACACACAGTGACACGGCCCGGTCAGGAAGTGGTTAACAGCAATACCGGACACAGCCTGGAGGACAGCGGGGGCGCTGCTTCGGGACATCCAGGACCATCTCTTCCCTGGATCTGCATGAATTACTGCGCGAGGGCCGCCTGTCAAGTGTGAGCGCAGCCTTACAGCGCCAGAGGTTAGGACAGACTCTGCCTCAGGAGCAGCGCTCCCGCCGCACAGTCATGTGATCACCGGAAACTGATAAACATTACTAACTACTGAGGGCAGCGAACGGCGACGACCCCGGGACCGCGCTCATCAAACGACGACAATCTCTTATTTTTAGTTTATTTTTTATTTCAAAGAAAATATTTACAAAGCAAAAAAACTAAAACCCCAAAAAACACTTTTGTTGACCTCCACGAAGCCACTCTGCGTCCAGGAGCGGCCATGTTAGATCGGGGCCCCCAGGTCGCAGCTTCATAGACAGGGGGGGGCCCCCCAGAGGCCACGTTCACTGACAGCCAGCATCTTACATCCAAGACTTAAAAACAAAAAATTAAAATCCCCAAAGGTTAAAACAAGTTCAGTAAAACGATAAGATCCGGAGTCGCGGCAGCGTCCGCGTGAGGAACAGTCAACGGCCGCCGCCAGGAACCCCGGAGAGGGAGGCGCGGGCTCCGGGGGCCCCACAGGGTCTACTGGGCGCCGTCCTCTTGCTTTAAGCGTTTCTTGGCTCTGATCTCGTTCATGGCCTCCTCGATGGATCGCGTGTCCCGCTTATTGGCGACAGGAACTGAGGGGCGAGAAGTCACAGTTACCAAAACATCACCCCCCCATCAATCCTGAAACAGAGCCACTGGTTATGCCTAGGAAGGGGTGGAGCATAACAGGAATCTCAGTCAAGCCCCGCCCTCCCCAGACCTAACAAGTGGCTCAGCGCTGCCTGCAGGTTCTTACCGCAGCCGTACGCCTTGTTGGCCTGCAGGGTGTGGGCGGCGTCCTTGGCGGCCATCTTCCCGATCAGGTGACTGTACTTATCTTTGTAGTCACTGTTGGGGTTGACATTAGACGGCGCCTTCGTTGCGTCGTCCTCCTCCCTCTGCGCCAACTCCTGTCAGAACATGGACTCATTATATACACAGTGGTCGCCCCTAGCAACCAGAACGGCCTCTCTGGGTCACATGACACTGGCGCCCCCTGCTGGGACCTCACGTACCTTCAGCCTCCTCTTCTCCTCAGCCTTCAGCGGGTCCCACTCCTCCCCGCGGCGGTACGCCTCCAGCTCCTCGTCACACGGGGCAAACTCCTACAAACAGAGCACCGTGAGACACTACTCCACCATCAGGACAACTACAACCCCCAGCAGAGCACACCCCACCTTCTTAAATATCATGACGTATCTACTCTCCTCATCCTCCCCGAATGAAAACGACGTCAGGCCGGCGACCTCCACCACGTCGTGTCTGCAAGAGGAGACATCAGTGACATCACGAGGGCGTAAGAGACAGACAGAGGGCGAGAACCGGGCGACAATACTCACAGAATGCTGCGCTCAATCTTACTCATCGGCGGATACTTCTTCTTCGTCTGCGAGCTGTCCTGAATGAAGTCCGAGACCTCCTTCTCCATCTACAGGGCAGAAAGCAACAGGTTACCCCACAGGGGGAGGGGCAGGCTCATAGCTCTCTTCTATATCACCCTGCAGGGGGCGGGGCAGGCTCCTAGCTCCCTTCTATATCACCCTGCAGGAGGAGGGGCAGGCTCATAGCTCTCTTCTGTCTGTATCACCCCGCAGGGGGAGGGGCAGGCTCATAGCTCTCTTCTGTCTATCACCCTGCAGGAGGAGGGGCAGTCTCATAGCTCTCTTCTGTCTGTATCACCCTGCAGGAGGAGGGGCAGGCTCATAGCTCTCTTCTGTCTATCACCCTGCAGGAGGAGGGGCAGGCTCATAGCTCTCTTCTGTCTGTATCACCCCGCAGGGGGAGGGGCAGGCTCATAGCTCTCTTCTGTCTATCACCCTGCAGGGGGAGGGGCAGGCTCATAGCTCTCTTCTGTCTGTATCACCCCGCAGGAGGAGGGGCAGTCTCATAGCTCTCCTGTCTGTATCACCCCGCAGGGGGAGGGCAGGCTCATCGCTCTCTTCTGTCTGTATCACCCTGCAGGAGGAGGGGCAGGCTCATAGCTCTCTTCTATATCACCCCACAGGAGGAGGGGCAGGCTCATAGCTCTCTTCTATATCACCCCACAGGAGGAGGGGCAGGCTCATAGCTCTCTTCTGTCTGTATCACCCTGCAGGGGGAGGGGCAGGCTCATAGCTCTCTTCTGTCTGTATCACCCTGCAGGGGGAGGGGCAGGCTCATAGCTCTCTTCTGTCTGTATCACCCTGCAGGGGGAGGGGCAGGCTCATAGCTCTCTTCTGTCTGTATCACCCTGCAGGGGGAGGGGCAGGCTCATAGCTCTCTTCTGTCTGTATCACCCTGCAGGAGGAGGGGCGGGCTCATAGCTCTCTTCTGTCTATCACCCTGCAGGAGGAGGGGCAGGCTCATAGCTCTCTTCTGTCTGTATCACCCTGCAGGAGGAGGGGCAGGCTCATAGCTCTCTTCTGTCTGTATCACCCTGCAGGAGGAGGGGCAGGCTCATAGCTCTCTTCTGTCTGTATCACCCTGCAGGAGGAGGGGCAGGCTCACAGCTCTCTTCTGTCTGTATCACCCTGCAGGGGGCGGGGCAGGCTCACAGCTCTCTTCTGTCTGTATCACCCTGCAGGGGGCGGGGCAGGCTCCTAGCTCCCTTCTATATCACCCTGCAGGGGGCGGGGCAGGAGGAGGGGCAGGCTCATAGCTCTCCTCTGTCTGTATCACCCTGCAGGGGGCGGGGCAGGCTCATAGCTCCCCTCTGTCTGTATCACCCTGCAGGGGGCGGGGCAGGCTCCTAGCTCCCTTCTATATCACCCTGCAGGGGGCGGGGCAGGCTCCTAGCTCCCTTCTATATCACCCTGCAGGGGGCGGGGCAGGCTCCTAGCTCCCTTCTATATCACCCTGCAGGGGGCGGGGCAGGCTCCTAGCTCCCTTCTATATCACCCTGCAGGGGGCGGGCTCAGCGTCTCACCTTTTTTCGGAACTCCACCTTCTGCCGCTTCTCGTGCTCTTGCATCTTCTTCAGTCGGGCCGCTTGCTCTGAAAGGAAACGAATGAGAAGGGGATGTTATTTCCCGCTGATATCAGGACGCTGGGCTTTCTGGGTGTGAACCGCGCTCGTCCTCACTTCTGACACGTTCTGTGGCTGTCCACTCCGTGTTACACTCAATGATGGGAGTTGCAGTACCCCGCTCGGTCCAGGCGCAGCAGGCTCTTCTGTCATGTCAGGGGCCGCCCCACGTCCTATCCATATATTATCAGTGTCCAGATGGGGACATCCTGCTCCGGGAGGGGGGGCACAGAGGACTGGAGGGGCTGGGCCAGGGTCAGGGGACTGACTCCTTACATTTCTCAAGGTCAGGTGCCATTTGTATGGGATCCTGAACACTACAAGTCCCAGCAGACAATACACGTTCATGATAAGCCTGGGATACAGGGGGCGCATACAGCCACAGATGGACGGCCCCTCTAATTACCACCGACTGACGAGGAGCAGCCACTGGAAACACGTGACACCCTAAGAGGCGGGGCAAACAAAATACAAGAGGACACGACCTCGATGGACCAATCACAATGCAGCTGCGACACAAGCAGGACATTAAAACAGCCAATCAGCTCACACTCAGCCAAAAGCAGAGGAAGAACACGCCCAATCGCACACAGGACCAATAGTAACACAGCTTCGACGTGAGCTCCTCGCCGATTGGTCATAGATATCTTGACTGACACCCTGAAAGACCAATGAAACTGCGGAAATTCACCGGTCCGGTCTCTCGGATACCAGAAATGTAGCGGGCGGCTCCGAGCCGCTCCTCGGGTTAGAAGAGCTCGGTGACCGGGGTTACCGTACATACGTCACCGGACTGCGAGAGCGGACTCACCTCTGGCCTTCCGCCGACTCTCCTGGTCCCCGACCTGAGGCGGCCGCTCCATGGAGCTCAGGATAGAACCGAGCAGATCCGCCATCTTGGATCCTGTGAGCGGGAGCGCGCCCGGCCTTAAACGCATGCGCGTTCTTAAAGGGGCAACACCTTGTCTGTCCCCACCTAGTGCCAAAGCCGAAATAAAGGGGCAGTGTGGCCCCGTGTACCCCGCTACATACTGCTGTGTACCCCGCTACATACTGCTGTGTACCCCGCTACATACTGCTGTGTACCCCGCTACATACTCCTGTGTACCCCGCTACATACTCCTGTGTACCCCTCTGCATACTCCTGTGTACCCCGCTACATACTGCTGTATACCCCCTATGTACTCCCGTGTACCCCGCTGCATACTCCCGTGTACCCCGCTGCGTACTCCCGTGTACCCCGCTGCGTACTCCCGCGTACCCCGCTGCGTACTCCCGCGTACCCCGCTGCGTACTCCCGCGTACCCCGCTGCGTACTCCCGCGTACCCTGCTGCGTACTCCCGCGTACCCCGCTGCGTACTCCCGCGTACCCCGCTACGTACTCCCGCGTACCCCGCTACGTACTCCCGCGTACCCCTCTGCATACTGCTGTATACCCCCTGTGTACCCCGCTGCGTACTCCCGCGTACCCCGCTACGTACTCCCGCGTACCCCGCTACGTACTCCCGCGTACCCCTCTGCATACTGCTGTATACCCCCTGTGTACCCCGCTACGTACTCCCATGTACCCCTCTGCATACTGCTGTATACCCCCTATGTACTCCTGTGTACCCCGCTACGTACTCCCGCATACCCCTCTGCATACTGCTGTATACCCCTATGTACTCCCGTGTACCCTGCAGCTTACTCCCGTGTACCCCGCCGCTTACTCCCTCCCGTGTACCCCTCTATATACTGCTGTATACCCCCTATGTACTCGTGTACCCTGCTACATACTCCCGTGTACCCCTCTGCATACTGCTGTATGCCCCCCATGTACTCCCGTGTACCCTGCCGCGTACTCTCGTGTGCTCCTGTGTACTTCTCTATATACTCCTCTATACTCCCATATATACTGCCATATACTCCTCTATATACTCCTGTATTGCTCTGGATGTACACCTGTATGTATACTACTGTTCTGTATATTCTCATACGCCTGTGTACCCCCGTCATCTATACAGTTCTGTACAACCATTTATGTACTACTGTTCTGTATATACTTGTGTGTAGTACTCGGTGTCCACCTATGTAAACTCCTGTATACCCTTATATATGCTCCTGTACATACAGTCCGGTCCATAAATATTGGGGCATGGACACAATGTAACATTTCTGCCACAATGGATGTGAGATGAGACGGACAAGATGGGCTCTACCCGCAGAGTGTCGGCTGTACCCGCAGAGTGTCGGCTGTACCCGCAGAGTGTCGGCTGTACCCGCAGAGTGTCGGCTGTACCCGCAGAGTGTCGGCTGTACCCGCAGAGTGTCGGCTGTACCCGCAGACTGTCGGCTGTACCCGCAGAGTGTCGGCTCTAATCTGAGGTATTTACATCCAGATCAGGTGACCGGTGCAGGAATTACAGCAGTTGCATCTGTGCCTCCCACTTGTTACGGGACCAGAAGTAATGGGACAGAATAATAATCATAAATCAAACTTTCACTTTTTAATACTTGGTTGCGAATCCTTTGCAGTCAGTTACAGCCTGAAGTCTGGAACGCATAGACATCACCAGACGCTGGTCTCATCCCTAGTGACGCTCTGCCCGGCCTCTACTGCCACTGTCTTCAGCTCCTGCTTGTTCTTGGGGAATTTTCCTTCAGTTTTGTCTTCAGCAAGTGAAATGCTCAATCGGATTCAGGTCCGTGGATTGACTCGGCCATTGCAGAACATTCCGCTTCTTTCCCTTTGGTTGCTTTTGCTGTATGCTTTGGGTCATTGTCCATCTGCTCTGTGAAGCGCCGTCCAATGAGTTCTGAAGCATTTGGCTGAATATGAGCAGATAATATTGCCCGAAACCCTTCAGAATTCATCCTGCTGCTTCTGTCAGCAGTCACATCATCAATAAATACAGGAGAAGCAGTTCCATTGGCCGCCATACATGCCCACGTCATGACACTGCCACCACCATGCTTCACTGATGAGGTGGTATGCTTAGGATCATGAGCAGCTCCTTTCCTTCTCCATACTCTTCTCTTCCCATCACTCTGGTACAAGTTGATCTTGGTCTCATCTGTCCATAGGATGTTGTTCCAGAACTGTGAAGGCTTTTCTAGATGTCGTTTGGCAAACTCTAATCTGGCCTTCCTGTTTTTGAGGCTCACCAATGGTTTACATCTTGTGGTGAACCCTCTGTATTCACTCTGGTGAAGTCTTCTCCTGATTGGTGACTTTGACACACATACACCTACCTCCTGGAGAGTGTTCTTGTTCCGGCCAACTGTTGTGAAGGGCGTTTTCTTCACCAGGGAAAGAATTTTTCGCTCATCCACCACAGTTGTTTTCCGTGGTCTTCCGGGTCTTTTGGTGTTGCTGAGCTCACCGGTGCGTTCCGTCTTTTTAAGAATGTTCCAAACAGTTGTTTTGGCCAGGTCTGATGTTTTTGCTGTCTCTCTGATGGGTTTGTTGTGTTTTTCAGCCTAATGATGGCTTCACTGATAGTGACCGCTCTTTGGATCTCATCTTGAGAGTTGACGGCAACAGATTCCAAATGCAGATATCAGACTGGAAATGACCTCTGGACCTTGTATCTGCTCATTGTAATTGGGATAATGAGGGAATAACACACACCGGCCATGGGACAGCCGAGAAGACAATTGTCCCATTACTTCTGGTCCCTTAACAAGTGGGAGGCACAGATGCAACTGCTGTAATTCCTGCACCGTTCACCTGATTTGGATGTAAAACCCTCAGATTACAGCTGACAGTCTGCGGGTAAAGCCGACAGTCTGCGGGTAAAGCCGACAGTCTGCGGGTAGAGCCGACAGTCTGCGGGTAGAGCCGACAGTCTGCGGGTAGAGCCGACAGTCTGCGGGTAGAGCCGACAGCCTGCGGGTAGAGCCGACAGCCTGCGGGTAGAGCCGACAGCCTGCGGGTAGAGCCGACAGCCTGCGGGTAGAGCCGACAGTCTGCGGGTAAAGCCGACAGTCTGCGGGTAAATACACATCTTGTTTGTTTCATTTCACATCCATTGTGGTGGTGTATAAAGGCAAACATGTTAGAATTGTGTCGATGCCCCAATATTTATGGACCTGACTGTATTCTTGTATACCTCTGTACATACTGCTGTATATTGCCATATATCATTGTCTACTCCTGTGTATACACCTGTGCGCTGCCGCGTATCGTCGCGTACTCCTGTGCACTGCCGCGTATCGCCGTGTACCCCTGTGCGCTGCCGCGTATCGTCGTGTACTCCTGTGCGCTGCCGCGTATCGTCGCGTACTCCTGTGCGCTGCCGCGTATCGTCGCGTACCCCTGTGCGCTGCCGCGTATCGTCGCGTACTCCTGTGCGCTGCCGCGTATCGTCGCGTACTCCTGTGCGCTGCCGCGTATCGTCGCGTACTCCTGTGCGCTGCCGCGTATCGTCGTGTACTCCTGTGCGCTGCCGCGTATCGTCGTGTACTCCTGTGCGCTGCCGCGTATCGTCGTGTACTCCTGTGCGCTGCCGCGTATCGTCGTGTACCCCTGTGCGCTGCCGCGTATCGTCGTGTACTCCTGTGCGCTGCCGCGTATCGTCGTGTACTCCTGTGCGCTGCCGCGTATCGTCGTGTACTCCTGTGCGCTGCCGCGTATCGTCGTGTACTCCTGTGCGCTGCCGCGTATCGTCGTGTACTCCTGTGCGCTGCCGTGTACTCCTGATACATTGCCACGTCCTTGTCTTGGTTCCATTATTTCCTCCCAGACAGTTAATTCAGAGAAACTGCCCCAGGACACCCATCATGGAGGCATCACTGGTACTACAACCTTCACTCTCCTTTTGTGGGCCCTAACAACACCTTGAGAGCCATAACTTTTTTATATTTTTGCTGGAGTAGCCGTGTGAGGGCTTTTTTGTGGGGTGAATTATTCATTGCTGGGCAGCACGGTGGCTCAGTGGTCAGCGCTGGGGTCCTGGGTTTGAATCCTACCAAGGACAATATCTGCATGGAGTGTGTATGTTCTCCCCGTGTTTGTGCGGGTCCTCCGGGTTCTCTGGTTTCCTCCACACTCCAAAGACAGACTGATGGGGACCTTAGTGTAGGGCATGTTGCGGGGGCAGACTCACATGGAGTATCAATCCACAGCTGTGGATTGATACAACATGTGAGTCTGCCCCCGCAACATGCCCTACAATAAAGAAGCGTGAACACGAATGGTGAGTGCAGCTTATCTCTGTATCTTGTTCTCCATTTCATTCTGTTCAAGCTCTGCACCCCGATTTCTTGGACGGTCGGATCAGGCCAGGATTGTGTTCCTTCAATTCCCAGGTGGGAGGACGGTGCCCTCAGTACCTCTTGTTATGTGCTGATGGGGACCTTAGATTGTGAGCCCCATTGGGGACAGATGGATGATAATGTCTGTAAAGCGCTGCGGAATATAGTACCGCTATAGAAGTGCATAAAATAAATAATTGCTATCATTTTGTGGTATACATGACTTTTTATTCAGTTTGTGAAGCAGGAACAACAAAACGAGAAAAAACAAAGCATTTATGGGGGATAAATAACGTACAATGTTATATATATATATATAATATATATTTTTTTTTTTACTTCAAACATTTTATTTACTGAGATGGCAGACTGATGGCATTGTTTGGCCCCAGCCGCCAGAGCCGCATGTGTACATCATCTGGATGACTGGAAGGAGGCCTGGTCTGAGGAATCACATTACATCACTGTGGACGGCCAGTTGTGTGTGCGTCACTTACCTGAGAAGAGATGGTACCAGGTGCACTATGGGAAGAAGATGCCTGGTCTGAGGAATCGCATTACATTACGTGGACGGCCGGGTGTGTGTGCATCACTTACCTGAGAAGAGATGGTACCAGGTGCACTATGGGAAGAAGATGCCTGGTCTGAGGAATCACATTACATCACGTGGACGGCCAGGTGTGTGTGCGTCACTTACCTGAGAAGAGATGGTACCAGGTGCACTATGGGAAGAAGATGCCTGGTCTGAGGAATCGCATTACATTACGTGGACGGCCGGGTGTGTGTGCATCACTTACCTGAGAAGAGATGGTACCAGGTGCACTATGGGAAGAAGGAGGCCTGGTCTGAGGAATCGCATTACATCACGTGGACGGCCGGGTGTGTGTGCATCACTTACCTGAGAAGAGATGGTACCAGGTGCACTATGGGAAGAAGACACCTGGTCTGAGGAATCGCATTACATCACGTGGACGGCCGGGTGTGTGTGCGTCACTTACCTGAGAAGAGATGGTACCAGGTGCACTATGGGAACAAGGCGGCCTGGTCTGAGGAATCACATTACATCACGTGGACGGCCGGGTGTGTGTGCGTCACTTACCTGAGAATAGATGGTACCAGGTGCACTATGGGAAGAAGACACCTGGTCTGAGGAATCACATTACATCACGTGGACGGCCGGGTGTGTGTGCGTCACTTACCTGAGAAGAGATGGTACCAGGTGCACTATGGGAAGAAGACGCCTGGTCTGAGGAATCACATTACATCACGTGGACAGCCGGGTGTGTGTGCATCACTTACCTGAGAAGAGATGGTACCAGGTGCACTATGGGAAGAAGACACCTGGTCTGAGGAATTATATTATGTGGATGGCCAGGTGTGTGTGCGTCACTTACCTGAGAAGAGATGGTACCAGGTGCACTATGGGAAGAAGACACCTGGTCTGAGGAATCACATTACATCACGTGGACAGCTGGGTGTGTGTGCCTCACTTACCTGAGAAGAGATGGTACCAGGTGCACTATGGGAAGAAGACACCTGGTCTGAGGAATCACATTACATCACGTGGACAGCTGGGTGTGTGTGCCTCACTTACCTGAGAAGAGATGGTACCAGGTGCACTATGGGAAGAAGACACCTGGTCTGAGGAATCACATTACATTATGTGGATGGCCAGGTGTGTGTGCATCACTTACCTGAGAAGAGATGGTACCAGGTGCACTATGGGGAGAAGGCGACCTGGTCTGAGGAATCACATTACATCACGTGGACGGACGGGTGTGTGTGCGTCACTTACCCGAGAAGAGATGGTACCAGGTGCACTATGGGAAGAAGATGGCGTGTCTGAGGAATCGCATTACATCATGTGGACGGCCGGGTGTGTGTGCGCATCACTTACCTGAGAACAGATGGTACCAGGTGCACTATGGGAAGAAGACGCCTGGTCTGAGGAATCACATTACATCACGTGGACGGCCGGGTGTGTGTGCGTCACTTACCTGAGAAGAGATGGTACCAGGTGCACTATGGGAAGAAGACGCCTGGTCTGAGGAATCACATTACATTTGGCTCTGTATATACAAAAGAGAAAGAAGCTGATATCTGTGGTGCTGGGGCTGTTAGTACATCCAGTAATATACTGAATTGTCTAACTGTAGATATGGTCCAAGAGAAGTTAAATAAGGTAAATGTGAACAAGGCTCCGGGCCCAGATGGATTACACCCAAGAGTTCTTAAAGAGTTCAGTTCAGTCATTGCTGCGCCCCTGTTTATAATGTTTAAAGATTCTCTAGGTGCTGGTACAGAGCCAAGTGATTGGCGCAAGGAAAATGTGGTGCCCATATTCAAAAAAGGATCTAGGTCCTCCACAGGTAATTATAGACCAGTTAGTTTAACTTCTGTTGTGGAAAAAATGTTTGAAGGAATCTTAAGGGACTATATACAGGAGTATGTGACTATAATATCATAAGTGATAACCAACATGGGTTTACCAAGGACAGAAGTTGTCAGACTAACTAGATTTGTTTTTATGAGGAGGTGAGTAAAAGCCTGGATAGAGGGGCGGCTGTGGATGTAGTGAGGTGAGTAGTAGCCTGGACAGAGGGGTGGCTGTGGATGTAGTGAGGTGAGTAGTAGCCTGGACAGAGGGGCGGCTGTGGATGCAGTAAGGTGAGTAAAAGCCTGGACAGAGGGGTGGATGTAGTGAGGTGAGTAGTAGCCTGGACAGAGGGGCGGCTGTGGATGTAGTGAGGTGAGTAGAAGCCTGGACACAGGGGCGGCTGTGGATGTAGTGAGGCGAGTAGTAGCCTGGACAGAGGGGCGGCTGTGGATGTAATGAGGCGAGTAGTAGCCTGGACAGAGGGGCGGCTGTGGATGCAGTGAGGTGAGTAAAAGCCTGGACAGAGGGGTGGCTGTGGATGTAGTGAGGCGAGTAGTAGCCTGGACACAGGGGCGGCTGTGGATGTAGTGAGGCGAGTAGTAGCCTGGACAGAGGGGCGGCTGTGGATGCAGTGAGGTGAGTAGAAGCCTGGACAGCGGGGCGGCTGTGGATGTAATGAGGCGAGTAGTAGCCTGGACACAGGGGCGGCTGTGGATGTAGTGAGGCGAGTAGTAGCCTGGACAGAGGGGCGGCTGTGGATGTAGTGAGGCGAGTAGTAGCCTGGACAGAGGGGCGGCTGTGGATGTAGTGAGGTGAGTAGTAGCCTGGACAGAGGGGCGGCTGTGGATGTAGTGAGGTGAGTAGAAGCCTGGACAGAGGGGCGGCTGTGGATGTAGTGAGGCGAGTAGTAGCCTGGACAGAGGGGCGGCTGTGGATGTAGTGAGGCGAGTAGTAGCCTGGACAGAGGGGCAGCTGTGGATGTAGTGAGGCGAGTAGTAGCCTGGACAGAGGGGCAGCTGTGGATGTAGTGAGGCGAGTAGTAGCCTGGACAGAGGGGCAGCTGTGGATGTAGTGAGGCGAGTAGTAGCCTGGACAGAGGGGCAGCTGTGAATGTAGTGTTTCTGGATTTTGCAGAGACTTTTGATCCTGTCTCTCATAGACGCTTAATAGGTAAAGTAGGGTCTATTGGCTTGGAAAGTATAGTTTGTAATTGGAGTGAAAACTGGCTGAAGGACCGTGTCCAGAGAGTTGTGGTCAGTGATTCCTATTCAGAATGGTCCCGGGTTATAAGTGGTGACCCCAAGGTTCAGTGCTAGGCCCTCTATTATTTAATCTATTTATTAATAATATTGAGGACGGGATTAATAGCACCATATCTATTTCTGCAGATGACACTAAGCTGTGTAGAACTGTACAGTCTATGGAAGATGTCCATAAACTACAAGCTGACTGGAACACTCTGAGTGATTGGGCATCAACTTGGCAAATGAGGTTCAATGTGGACAAAAGTTCTGCATCTTGGTAGTAATAATCTCTGTGCTTCATGTCCTAGGGCAGTGGTTGGCAAAGTGCGGCTCGCGAGCCACAAGCGGCTCTTTAGACCCTTCAATGCGGCTGTTTCCCACGGCGACCCATCCTGCACTACAGAGGAATCGAATCTTGCCTGTGGGACGCATTTGCGTTCCACAAAGCAAGAGAGGGCGTGTTTGCTAACTAGTATTAGTGCACGCGCATCACAGTAGGGCCGGCAGTATGCACCTCCTTCCAGAGTAGACGTCGGAACGAGGAGGAAGTGACGAGGGGTATTGAAAACTTCCCGGGCAGTGAAATCTGACAGACAGAACACAGCTGCAGGCTACAAGTCAGAGTCAGTGTACCTCCTTCTACCTCCTTTCAGAGTCAGTGTACCTCCTTCTACAGGTGACTCAATTATTTGACATCAGCATTTACTTGGCATGTGTCTGTGAAGGTTCTCATTTATCCAGGTCATGGTATATATCTGTAAAGAATAAATCAAGGCAACTGGACGTACTGTAGATTTCTTGAAAACGTTTCACTCGTTCTTCCAACGAGCTTTCTCAATTCTGAGTGACTGTACAAAAATTCTGGGAATAAATATGTAACTGAATCCACATCTGGTAATTATACCCAGCATTGGGTCAAAGGTGTTGATTCCATTATCCTAATTGGAGTCAGTAGGTGATAAAGACTTCCCAGAAAAAGGTGTCAAGACAGCATTGTATGTGGCAGACAATAGATGTCTAACCCCCCCCCCCCCCCACCTCTATTCAAGCTTGGCTTCTCCATTTTTACGTAGATGGCCTCCTTCACGCCTCGTTTGTACCAATCGGCCTCCTTATCCAAAATACGTACTTGACTGTCTGCAGCTCTGGCCAGTGCCAAACCACCTCCTTCAAACTTGACTAGAGAAGAAAGGAAGGCGGTTACATCCCTGAAGAAAGACACAAACATCACCATCCTGCCTGCGGATAAAGGAAGATGCACGGTTGTACTTAATACGTCTGACTACGATGCCAAGGTGACCACACTCCAGGATGAGAACAACACATATAAGGCCCTAAGGGGAGACCCAACCAGTGGCTACAAGAAGAAGGTTATAGAACTACTACAACAACTAGAAAAGAACAAAATCATTGATCGGGCCATGTATCATCGCCTCTACCCTGGGGAAGCCCCTCCATGTATTTATGGACTTCCTAAGATACATAAGGACGGGACCCCTCTCAGGCCAATTGTCAGCAGCATCAACTCTGTGACCTACAATGTGGCCAAATACTTAGCCAGAATCCTAGCGCCCTTGGTTGGAAACACACAACATCACATACAGAACTCTCAAGATTTCACCACCAAAATCCAGAACTTGGTATTGGGCAGAGAAGAGACAATGGTCTCCTATGATGTTACATCCCTCTTCACCTGCATACCCACTACAGAGGCAATTGAAACAGTCAGGAAACAGTTGCTATTAGACAACACCTTAGGATGCAGAACAGAACTTTGCCCAGACCAAGTGTGTGCCTTACTGGACCTTTGTCTGAGTTCCACCTACAGTCATGTGAAAAAATTAGGACACCCTTTGAAAGCATGTGGTTTTTTGTAACATTTTTAATAAAAGGTTATTTCATCTCCGTTTCAACAATACAGAGAGATTAAAGTAATCCGACTAAACAAAGAAAACTGAAGAAAAGTCTTTTCAAGATCTTCTGTAAATGTCATTCTACAAAAATGCCTATTCTAACTGAGGAAAAAGATAGGACACCCTCACATGTATTCCCTCTTAAATTGGCTCAGATCTCACACAGGTATATCACACCAGGTGCACATAATTAGTAGATCGTTACTCTGCATGTTGAATGAGGCTTGCCCTATTTAAACCTCAGACATTTAGTTTGGTGTGCTCCTGACTGTTGAAGTGAGAGTGAGCACCATGGTGAGAGCAAAAGAGCTGTCAGAGGACTTCAGAAAAAAGATTGTAGCAGCCTATGAGTCTGGGAAGGGATTTAAAAAGATCTCAAAAGATTTTGAAATCAGCCATTCCACTGTCCGGAAGATAGTCTACAAGTGGAGGGCTTTCAAAACAACTGCCAACATGCCCAGGACTGGTCGCCCCAGCAAGTTCACCCCAAGAGCAGACCGCAAGATGCTAAAAGAGGTCTCCAAAAACCCTAAAGTGTCATCTCGAGAACTACAGCAGGCTCTGGCTACTGTTGATGTAGAAGTACATGCCTCTACAATCAGAAAGAGACTGTACAAGTTTAACTTGCATGGGAGGTGTGCAAGGAGGAAACCTTTGCTTTCCAAGAGAAACATCGAGGCCAGACTGACATTTGCCAGAGATAAAGTTGACAAAGACCAGGACTTCTGGAATAATGTTCTTTGGACAGATGAGTCCAAAATTGAATTATTTGGACACAACAGCAGAGGACATGTTTGGCGTAAACCAAACACAGCATTCCAAGAAAAGAACCTCATACCAACTGTGAAGCATGGAGGTGGAAGTGTCATGGTTTGGGGCTGCTTTGCTGCAGCAGGACCTGGTCAGCTCACCATCATAGAATCCACGATGAATTCTACTGTGTATCAGAAGGTGCTTGAAGAACATGTGAGACCATCAGTTAGAAAATTAAAGCTGAAGCGGAACTGGACCATGCAACATGACAATGACCCAAAACATACTAGTAAATCAACCAAAGATTGGCTGAAAAAGAAGAAATGGAGAGTCCTGGAATGGCCAAGTCAAAGTCCAGATTTGAATCCCATTGAGATGCTGTGGGGTGACTTGAAAAGGGCTGTACGTGCAAGAAACCCCTCAAACATCTCACAGCTGAAAAAGTTCTGCATTGAGGAGTGGGGTAAAATTTCCTCAGACCGATGTCGAAGACTGGTAGATGGCTACAAGAACCGTCTCACTGCAGTTATTTCAGCCAAAGGAGGTAACACTCGCTATTAGGGGCAAGGGTGTCCTATCTTTTTCCTCAGTTAGAATAGGCATTTTTGTAGAATGACATTTACAGAAGATCTTGAAAAGACTTTTCTTCAGTTTTCTTTGTTTAGTCGGATTACTTTAATCTCTCTGTATTGTTGAAACGGAGATGAAATAACCTTTTATTAAAAATGTTACAAAAAACCACATGCTTTCAAAGGGTGTCCTAATTTTTTCACATGACTGTACTTCAAGTATAAGGACAAGTTCTACAAGCAAAAACATGGCTGTGCGATGGGATCACCAGTCTCACCTATTGTAGCGAACCTGTATATGGAGTAAGTAGAAAGGAAAGCCCTGACCACTTTCAAGGGAATTACACCGAGTCATTGGTTCAGATATGTGGATGACACTTGGGTTAAAATTCATAAACAAGAGTTACAGGCTTTCACCGACCACCTCAACTCAGTGGATCATAACATCAATTTCACGCGGGAAGATATGCAGAACAACAAACTGGCGTTTCTGGACTGTCTTATAACAGTGGAAGAGGGAAGGAAACTGGGAATAGAGGTCTATCGAAAACCAACACACACAGACCAGTACCTGCTATTTGATTCCCACCATCCTCTAGACCACAAACTGGGAGTCATCCAGACTCTACACCACCGGGCAGAGAAAATCCCCACCAGCACAGAGGCCAAGGCGAAGGAATTCAAACACCTCAGAGGGGCACTTAAAACTTGTGGGTATCCAGTTTGGGCCTTTGTCAAAACAGAAGGAAGGAGAAGAAAGAGCACCAGGACTACCAGTGAGGGCGAGAAGCATGACAGACGCAAGAATATGGGTATGCCATATGTAGCTGGGGTGTGTGAGAAACTCAAAAGGATTTTTAATAAACATCACAACCCTGTTTGCTTTAAACCCAGCAACACACTGAGGCAACAACTGGTTCACCCCAAAGACCCAACGCCTAAACACAAGATGGACAACATTGTGTACGCAGTCCAGTGCACTGGGGAATGCTCAGATCTGTATATCGGCGAAACAAAACAACAACTACATCAGCGTATGGCCCAGCATAGAAGAGCCAAAACCTCTGGTCAAGATTCAGCCATGTACTTACATCTAAAAGGAACAGGTCACACCTTTGAAGACAGTCAAGTACGTGTTTTGGATAAGGAGGCCGATTGGTACAAACGAGGCGTGAAGGAGGCCATCTACGTAAAAATGGAGAAGCCAAGCTTGAATAGAGGCGGGGGGGGTTAGAGATCTATTGTCTGCCACATACAATGCTGTCTTGACACCTTTTTCTGGGAAGTCTTTATCACCTACTGACTCCAATTAGGATAATGGAATCAAC
This sequence comes from Bufo gargarizans, assembly GCF_014858855.1. Taxonomy (NCBI): domain Eukaryota; kingdom Metazoa; phylum Chordata; class Amphibia; order Anura; family Bufonidae; genus Bufo; species Bufo gargarizans. Next base: position 1,698,114 of record NC_058081.1, on the reverse strand, counting down.
ACCTTCGACCCAATGCTGGGTATAATTACCAGATGTGGATTCAGTTACATATTTATTCCCAGAATTTTTGTACAATCACTCAGAATTGAGAAAGCTCGTTGGAAGAACGAGTGAAACGTTTTCAAGAAATCTACAGTACGTCCAGTTGCCTTGATTTATTCTTTACAGATATTTACTTGGCATGTGTTTAAACAGCAAAAGTAATGTCTGCAGACAAGTTTAATAAAAGTAAAAAAATGATAAAGATAAAATGAAATAATAATAAAGATCCAAATAAAAGAAAGTACATATAAAAGTATGTAAAAACACACTCTGGGCTAATGCCCACGAATGTAAGGGCACCGTGCCTGTGCTGCGGACCGCAAATAGCGGTCCGCAATGCAAGGACACAGACCATGGGGCAGCTGCATGAGGATCGCGGACCCATTCACTTGAATGGGGTTCGTGATCCGCATCCGACTGCCCGCACCGCAAAAAAGTAGCGCATGCTGAAGTGAATGGGTCCATGATGCGGGCTCCACATGGCCGTGTGTAACCCGCATCATGGACCCATTCACTTCAGCATGCGCTTCCTTCCTATATATTATTATTAAATATAGGTTTTAAAAATGTGGCTCTCAAAAGAAATTTCAATCGTGGTTTTGGTGATATTTAGCTCAGTTGACAAAAAAGTTTGCCCACCACTGTCCTAGGGGATGTAACACTGGGGGAGTCACCTATAGAGAAGGATTTGGGTGTCCTTGTAGATTAAATTACAGCATGCAATGTCAATCAGCTGCTTTAAAGGCGATCAAGATATTGCCATGCATTAAACGAGGCATGGACTCGCGGGGCAGAGATGTAATACTACCACTTTACAAAGCCTTGGTGCGGCCTCATCTGGAATATGCAGTCCAGTTCTGGGCACCAATCCATAGAAAGGATGCCCTGGAGCTGGAAAAAGTACAATGGAGAGCGACTAGACTGATAAGGGGCCCGGAGGGTCTGAGTTATGAGGAAAGAACTGAATTTATTTAGTCTTGAGAAGAGACGTCTAAGGGGGGAAATTATTAACCTATACAAATATATAAATGGGCCATACAAAAAATACAGAGAAAAACAGTTCCATGTAAAATGCCCTCAAAAGACAAGGGGGCGCTGCCTCCGACCGGAGAGGAAATCGTAAAGTCTCCAGAAGCGTCAAAGCTTCTTTATTGTAAGAACTGTGAATCTGTGGAATAGACTTCCTCAGGACGTGGTCACAGCAGGAACAGTGGACAGTTTTAAAAAGGGTTTAGATGAATTCTTAAAAGTAAATCATGAGAGACGTGGCCTAGCAGTCAATGGAGCCGGACGCGTGAGCGCCGCAACATTAGGGGCCCCGAGCTTATCACACCGCTCCCCTCATGGGCAAAATAGCTGCCAAAGAAGCCCCCACAGGGGGCCCTACCTCCTCTGGACCATCCTCATCGAAGGCACAGTCCGGGACTTTGTCCTGCGCACCGCCCTTGCAAACGTGCTGCAGGGAGGGACAGGAGCGCAAGGAGACGGAGTCCTTCACAGTACAGGACCCCCCAGTGCCGATTATTGAGGCCAGCCAGCCTCCAGCTTTTGCTCTGCTGCCCTGTATTAAGCAAGCAGGTGTGGACCCACTGCGCCACTGACTGGCTATACTCTGGAGTGGCGTGACTAAGCAACTACCTGGTCTTCACTAGAGCCTCTGATGGTGAGGATAGGCTTGGGCCGTTTGGGTAGTTGCCAGATGCCACACCAGAGCAGTCCCCGAGTCAGTGGCAGCTGACCAGGGGGTCAAAGATACCGGTGCAAGCACCGAGGGGAAATACATGGTTAAGAAGACCGAAGTCAGGGCAGGCAGCGATCAAGCAAAATAAGATAAACCCAAAAGCAGCAAGAGGGAGCCCGGCGGCCTTGCCCGTGGGTCGGGGCAGCGCCGACACAGATTGCTGGGTTAACACCCTGGACATGGGCACAGAGGGAAGATCCTGCTTCTAAGATGGCACCCACACGTGCTGGACCGGCAGGGGAGGCCCCCCCTCAGGTCAGTGCCCAGGGAAGATACCCTGACCCCCTCCTGCCATCCTTCCCCCCGGCCCTTTCTTCCAGCAGATGGGGACCCCCAGTTGTGGACATTATAGTGGCAGTGCCCTCTGCCCCCTCACCATCTCTGGAACTTGAGGCCGACATAGGGGCTTCCCCTTCCATGAAGCGGTACGCTGCCCCAACCCCTGCACACTCTCCATACTCTGACCACGGCACCTACAGCTGTTTCCCCCCACAGACTGGGCTTCTATATTCTCTCAGTTACCCACCAAAAGTGACTTCCAAGCTCTTGTTACGGAGGTCACCGCAACGTGCCGCTCTGAAATCTCCATGGTACGGCGTGTACTACACTCTATTGCCACCCGGGTGGAGACCCTGGAGAAGGAACACGAAGTTACGTGGTCCTGTGTCTCTCAACTTCACGCATCTGTGTCCTCACAGGTTGTGGGGCTCCGTGATTTGCAGTGTCATTTTGAGGACTTAGACAACCGTGGGAGGAGGAATAACATTAGAATCCGTGGCCTCCTGGAGCCCCCAGGGGAGGAGGACATACAATGAACTCTGCACGCGGAGGAATGACCACCCGTTGCTGATGGACTTGATGACGTGCCTATAGATTCTCCTCTGCCTTCTTGGGTCTCCAATGTTATCGCCCGCTCAGGGCCTAGAAAGTTCTAATGGTGGCATACTCGCCGCATGTTGATTACAATTATTTATTCCTGTTTTTGACCTATTAGTTCTGCTCAGGTCACCCCCCCCCCCCCCGCCCCTCTTGGGACGTGACTAGTTTGGTCCCCAGACAGTGGGGTTCAGTGAGTCCTATCTGCTGGCTTTTGTCCCTGCAGGGTTGGTTCCTTTTCAGACTTGTTTGTTTCTGTGAAGTCTTGTGTTGTCTGTTTCTTCCCCCTGGAGTAGTTGCCTCCTGCTCCTCTGAGACTGCCTTCATAGCTGGTAAGACACCTTATTACTCTACTCCACCCCAATGGTTAGGTGTGTCACCTTGAACGTCAAGGGACTGGGCTCCAATGCTAAGAGGCGTATGGTGCTCCGGAAGCATCGCAACCTGTGGGCAGATGTGGCCTTTCTTCAGAAGACCCACTTCTACAAGACTGGATCCTTAATTTTGCCAAGCACCACTACCCCCATGCCTTCCTAGCTGTTACCGGCTTCCTGTCCCATCACAGTATCCTCCTCCCACATAGACCCCACTGGCTGCTACGTCATTTTGGAAGGGACCTATCAGGGTCACCCTCTTGTACTCTGAAATGTGTATGCCCCCAACACCTACCAGCTTCCGTTTCTGCATCGGGTCCTCTGCAAACTCCAGGGTCTGCCTCCGGCTGCATGGATCCTCGCACACTCCCCCGCATACGTTATTATCTATCCTCTTGTAAATTGCCCAGGCTCTCATCGGAGGCTGTCTCCTCCCTATACAGCCCTATATCCGTTGAGGAACTAAAGGAGGTAATTAAAACTCTTCCCCCTGACAAATCTCCAGGACCTGATGGGTTTACTGACCTATACTACAAAACATTTCGATTGGAACTCTACCCCCACCTCCTGACCTTACTCGACTCGTTTCTACTGGGCTCCCTAATCCCATCATCGTCATCCCTAAAACAGGTAAAGACCCCCAGGACTGTGCTAACTATAGACCGATCACCCTTCTTAATGCAAACCTTAAAATTTTCACTCGTATCCTCGCCTGAATGTGTGGCTTCCAACCTGGGTCCAAAAGGACCAGGTGGGGTTTATCCCCTATGGACAGGGTGGAGATAACACTCACTGGGTTATTAATTTGATTGATGTGGCGACTCGTACTACGACCCCCACAGAAATTTTGAGTATTGACGTGGAGAAGGCTTTTTACCAGCTCAACTGGTCTTTCCCATTTGAAAACCTCCGAACCTTCGGTATTGCGGGACCCTTTTTACAAGCCATTCTCAGCCTCTACTCTGCCCCTTCGGCGCTTGTCAATTTTCCCTTCTGCTCCTGCACTCCGTTTAATATCTCTAATGGTACAGGTCAGGGTTGCCCACTCTCGCCACTTATTTTTGCACTGTGTATAGAACCCCTTGCGGCACACATACAACTGAACCCCGACATCCAGGGACTTAAAGTACGAGATCTCCCTCTATGCAGACAAAGTCCTTCTCACCCTGAACAAACCACACATTACACTACCTAACCTGCAAATAGCCTATGGATCGACCTTTATGCTTGGAGGAAGTACTGCAAGCTATAGCAGATCTCAATAATGGGAAATCCCCAGGTCCAGATGGTCTCCCCAAGGAGGTCTATACCAGGTATGCAGAGGTGTTAGCTCCCCAACTGTTGACCACTCTTCACTCGGCTCTAGAGACGGGGCACCTACCGGAATCATTTAGGGAAGCCACAGTAGTACTTTTGCTTAGACTTGACAAGGATCCTTTAGACTCTGGGTCCTATAGGCCCATAGCACTGCTAAGTGTGCATTAGAAAATCCTAACTAGAATATTAGCCACACGCCTCAACCAGGTAATCCTCTCGTTAGTTCACGAGGACCAGACTGGCTTCAAGCCAGGGAAATCCACCACTGAGAATATAAGAAGGGTACAGGTGGTGACACAGCTGGGACACTATGAATGCAGACTAGGCGCTGGCCTCACTGGACGCAGCCATGGCCATATTTGACTGGCTGTCTTAGAAGTTTTGGATTTGGTCCTTAGTTCCTCAGATCGGTGAGCATCCTGTACAACAACCAAGTAAGTAGGCTATTGGTAAATGGAGAAATGTCAGACAGCTTCCACCTCCAAAGAGGGACGAGGCAGGGTTGCCCCCCTTTTACCACTTCTATTCGCTCTGGCAATTGAAACCTTGGCCATCAGGGTGAGAAGTAGCAGTGATATAACAGGAATAATCATGGGGGAAAGGACTGTACGCTGACGACATGATTCTATATCTGTCATCGCCTGACTCGTCTCTCCATAATGCGGTGAACCTAATTGATCAGTTTGGGAACTACTCAGGCTTGATAATTAACTGGAAATCGGTGTACATGCCACTGGGCAGGACAGATTGGAGCGGACCCTCCCAGGTTTCCCACCTTCAAATACCTAGGGGTCAAACTTACTAGGCGACACTCCCAGGCACTGTCACTCAATATACTTCCATTAATTGAACATATCCGAAATAAATTTGGAAACTGGAAGCCGTTGCCTATCTCGGTGGCAGGGCGTATTAACCGAGTGAAAATTATTATTCTTCCAAAAGTGTTGTATGCTACCCAGCACTCTGAAGTGTCTATACCCAAGTCAATGTTCAAAGAATTAGATGCTATGACTAGGATGTTTATATGGGGCAGATCCCGTGCTAAACTTAGTTTAGATACACTAAAATGGCCAAAAATAGAGGGAGGTATGGCCTTACCAGACTATTTTATATATTACATATGGGGCCAACTACGGCTCATTCACACCTGGTTTACGACTGAGGACATTCCCATATCAGAGGACCTCTTAAAAGTCCTACCTTAAATGTAATACCTTATGGGCAGTATTAGAAGGACCAGCAAAACTCCAAAAGCCAATGCTACCAATACACAGACTAGCCTGGACGGTCTGGAAAGAAGCCAAAACACTAGATAAATTTACTGAGGTAGCCTCGGACATACCTTTGTGGGATAATCAGACTATACAGGAAGTAATGGGAGCGGACAAATGGAAATCGGCGGGAGCCAGGACTCTCGGTGACATATATGAGCAAGGTAACATGATGACATTTGAAGCCTTGACTCAGAAATATGACTTACCACGTACCCATTTATTCTCCTATCTGCAAACTTAGGGCTTCAGTATCCAAGTACCTACTTATAGGAGTCGTCAAAACCCAGGGCCCTAGAGGATTAGTATCGGCAGTTTACTCATATTTAGTTCAAGCAAAGATTAGTGCAGAACCTCTACCAGTAATTGACAAATGGAAAAGAACACCAACTAGGAGATACAGGATGGGTAGAGCGGTTTCCACTGCATGCCCGAGGTGTGGGGAACTAGAAGCAGACTTCTGGCACATGATCTGGAGCTGCAACCCGATAGCTACATTCTGGAGGGAAGTGACGGATCTTCTTTCTTCACTACTGCTGGTCCAGGTGCCGTGCACTCCTGAGGTCTGCCTGTTGGGTATAATGGGTGATGATAATTGGGATCACTATATGGCAATATTCCTAAGGGAATCTTCGTTTATGGCACGTCCTAATACACCGACTCTGACCAGGTGGAAATTACAAATAAATCAGATTTTACCTTACATAGTATTAGTCAATACACATGGCAATAAGCCACAAAAATTTGACAAAATCTGGGGCAGCACAAACTATGTATTCAACCTCGAGATTGCGACAGGCAATCGCAACAGCTCGAGGTGATATGGCTAAACAGGTGTAACAGGAATCCTGTATGCATCAAATGTTATCAAAAAGTAGATGGCGTTGCAATGGCCGGTCAGAAGAATAGTTAAGACAGTAACTGAATTATTTTTTAATTTGTTTTTGTTTAATGAATCAAGGAACTCGGACCATAAAGGTCTTGAATCGGTCATGCATATTCTGTACTTGATAACGTGTATATTGATGTGGTACTGTTAGCTTTGTCAATAAAGGCCTGGTCCATGTTATCCCCTAGGTTCTGGCCTCTTCATAATCCTGCCATGGGAGGCCTGTACTATAACTGCACATCTGGCCATGTTACTATCCAAACGTCTACTCAAACCTCAATTCAACCTGTAACTCCGCAAATCTTGGGTTACCTCACGTAAGGCTACTTTCACAACAGCCTGCCAGAATTCTCCGGATTTGGTGTTGCCGGACACAAATGGAATGGCTGTGGCTTCGTTAAGTATAATGGGGTCGGGTCTAGTTCCAGCAGAAATGTGGAGAATCGGCCGGCTGATTCCTGGCATTGTTGGCCGAGTCCATGTGCCGAAGATGTGAAACTGGCCTAACCCCCACACCTACATTATAAGTAATTACATCACCCCCTCACCTTGACGATATTATAAGTCGTTTTATCACGTAACCCCCTCATCTCAACCACGTTAAGAGTCGTTCTATCACGTAACCCCCTCACCTCGACCACGTTAAGAGTCGTTACATCACATAACCCCTTTACCTCAATCTCATTAAGAGTCGTTACAATCTCCCCCCTACATCACGCTGTGCCCCCCCAACTGAAATGCCCCCCCAACTGAGCAGCTCGAGGGTAGGCGGCAGGGCACAGGGAGATGAGCGCTTCCATTGTGCTCATCTCCATAGTCATCTGTATCGCCGTCCTCAGGACAGCGATACAGATGCCTGTGCTAGTGCGGTGGGGCAGGGGAGGGAGAGGCGTGTCCCATCCTCTGATAGGCTGCAGGCACTAGGCCGGCAGCCTATCAGAGGCCGGCATAGGCGGCGTGATGACGTCATTGCACCGCTTTAGTCGTATAGCGTGGGACACAGGCCGGAAGAGGCCTGCATCGCATCGCTGACATGGAGGTAAGTTTACGGGGGGGGGGGGGATATGTACAATAGTTTTACAGGCACATTAGGGGGTCTCTTGTCACTGGCACATTGAGGGGGCTCTAAACTCTTGTTACTGGGCTGGCACATGATGCGGGGGCTCGTATTACTAGCACGTGATGGGGAGCTTTTACTGGCACATGGGGGGCTCTTATTACTGGCACATGATGGGGGCTCTTGTTACTGGCACATGATGCGGGGGCTCTTATTACTGGCACATGATGGGGGGGGGGATCTTATTACTGGCATGTGATGGGTGGCTGGGCTCTTAATACCGGCACACTGGGGGGGGGGGGGCTCTTATTACTGGCACATTGGGGGGGGGGGGGGGCTCTGGAACCGCCACTGGTCTGGACCGCTTACAGGAGTGTACATTTCTTCTAGACTGTAATCCGTATTCTCTGACCTGCAGAAATCAGCGCTCGCTCGGTAACAACTAACAGGCAGTACCTGTAGACTGTAGCCTGGCCCTGTTTCAGAGTGGTGTAAGGTTAGGGTACTAGTAGAGATGAGCGGCTGCTGAATCCTGATTTAAAGTTAGTTATTGCAGGATATGGATTACAGTTTAGAAATGTCAAATGTACACTCTTGTGAGCGGCGGGGAGGGAGATCCGTGGATGACACTGTTATAGGGAGGGGGATCCGTGGATGATACTGTTATAGGGAGGGGGATCCGTGGATGACACTGTTATAGGGAGGGGGATCCGTGGATGACACTGTTATAGGGAGGGGGGTCTGTGGATGAAACTGTTATAGGGAGGGGGGTCTGTGGATGACACTGTTATAGGGAGGGAGATCTGTGGATGACACTGTTATAGGGAGGGAGATCTGTGGATGACACTGTCATGGGGTGTATCTGTGGATGACACATATAGCATAAGATGCTATATACGGTATGTGTCATCCACAGATCCCCTTCCCTATAACAGTGCTGCCCTGTAAAACCAAGCCATCCCAATGTATTATGGGGTAATATAGGGCATTTCCCCTTAGTGCTACCACAGAGTATTAATGCCCACATTGTGCCTCCTCACTGCTGTTTTGCCCACATTATATCCCCTCACAGCAGTTATGTCCACCTTGTGGCCCCTTAGCAGTAGTTATGCCCACCTTGTGGACCCTTCATAGTAGTTATGACTTCCTTGTGGCCCCCTCACTGTAGTAATGTCCACCTTTGTTCCCCCTCACTGTAGCTATGTCCTCCTTGTGGTCCCTTCACAGTAGTAATGACCACCTTTGTGCCCCCTCACTGTAGTAATGGCCACCTTTGTGCCCCCTCACTGTAGTAATGGCCACCTTTGTGCCCCCTCACTGTAGTAATGGCCACCTTTGTGCCCCCTCACTGTAGTAATGGCCACCTTTGTGCCCCCTCACTGTAGTAATGGCCACCTTTGTTCCTCCTCACTGTAGTAATGGTCACCTTTGTTCCCCCTCACTGTAGCTATGTCCTCCTTGAGGTCCCTTCACAGTAGTAATGACCACCTTTGTGCCCCCTCACTGTAGTAATGGCCACCTTTGTGCCCCCTCACTGTAGTAATGGCCACCTTTGTGCCCCATCCATAAAAAAAAAACAACACTTACCTGTTTCTCTGATGATCGGCACATCCGGTGCTCCCAGCGATAGCCGGAAGCGCTCACACACACACGGCTCTGCTGGCTCTTCCCACACAGCCAGCAGAGCGATGTGCAGATTGCTGAGGAGCACCGGAGACCAGCGAAACAGTGAAGCAGGGAGAGGACGGGTCCCTGCTTCACCATGGAAAAGAACCACCGGCTGGGTGTGCCCCCCCCCCCCCCGAGCCTCTGCAGTGTGGGGAACATGCCCCGGCACCCCCCCCCCCCTCGCTATGCCCCGATACCCATAGTGAAGAATGGTGGAGGCGGCATTCTGTAATAGACCGCCATACACTCAGTGAACCATAGTAGAAGCACCGTTATGCTCTGGCACTGTCGTTCTACAGCGTGAACTGGGGCTTTAGTTAACCACTTAAGGACCACAGGTTTATACCCCCCTAGTGACCAGGCCCTTTTTTACAAATCGGCACTTCACAACTTTAACGGTTTATTGCTCGGTCATGCAACTTGGCACCCAAATGAATTACATTTCTATACAAGTTTGTGTCAGAATTTATTGTGCTACATGTCTTTGATAAAAAAAAAAAATCCAATAAGTGTATATTTATTGGTTTGCGCAAAAGTTATAGCATTTACAAACTATGGTACAAAAATGTGAATTTCCGCATTTTGAAGCAGCTCTGACTTTCTGAGCACCTGTCATGTTTCCTGAGGTTCTACAATGCCAGGATAGTATAAATACCCCCCAAATGACCCCATTTTAGAAAGAAGACACCCCAAAGTTTTCACGGAGGGGCATGGTGAGTTCATGTATGATTTCATTTTTTTTCACAAGTTAGCGGAAAATGACATTTCTGAGAAAAAAAAAATATATATAAAGTTTCCATTTCTGCTAACTTCTGGCAAAAAAAATAAAAAAATCTCCCACGGACTCACTATGCCCCTCAGCGATGACCTTGGGGTGTCTACTTTCCGAAATGGGGTCATTTGTGGGGTGTGTTTACTGTTCTGGCATTTTGGGCGGGGCTAAATTGTGAGCAACCCTGTAAAGCCTAAAGGTACTCGTTGGACTTTCGGACCCTTTACCACCTAGGCTGCAAAAAAGTCTCACACATGTGGTATCGCCGTACTCAGGAGAAGTTGGGCAATGTGTTCTGGGGTGTATTGTTACATATATAGATAAATATCTGTGTCAAATGACAACTTTGTATAAAAAAAAATTAAAAGGTTGTCATTTTACAGAGATATTTCTCTCACCCAGCATGGGTATATGTAAAAAATACACCCCAAAACACATTGCCCTACTTCTCCTGAGTACGGCGATACCACATGTGTGATTTTTGCAGCCTAGGTGTGCAAAGGGGCCCAAATTCCAATGAGTACCTTTAGGATTTCACAGGGCATTTTTACGCATTTGGATTCCAAACTACTTCTTATGCTTTAGGGCCCCTAAAATGCCAGGGCAGTATAAATACCCCACAAGTGACCCCATTTTGGAAAGAAGACACCCCAAGGTATACCGTGAGGGGCATGGCGAGTTCATGTAAAATTTTATTTTTTGTCACAAGTTAGTGGAATATGAGGCTTTGGAAGAAAAAAATTTAAATAGAGAAATAAATCATTTTCCGCTAACTTGTGCCCAAAAAAAATTATTCTATGAACTCGCCATGCCCCTCAAGGAATACCTTGGGGTGTCTTCTTTCCAAAATGGGGTCACATGTTGGGTATTTATACTGCCCTGGCATTTTAGGGGCCCTAAAGCGTGAGAAGAAATCTGGAATCCAAATGTCTAAAAATGCCCTCCTAAAAGGTACCCATTGAAATTTGGGCCCCTTTGTGCACCTAGGCTGCAAAAATGTGTCACATATGTGGTATTTACGTACTCAGGAGAAGTAGGGCAATGTGTTTTGGGGTGTCTTTTCAGACATACCCATCCTGTGTGTGAGAAATATCTCGGTAAATGACAACTTTTCCCATTTTTTTATACAAACTTGTCATTTACAGAGATATTTCTCTCATCCAGCATGGGTATATGTAAAAATACACCCCAAAACACATTGCCCTACTTCTCCTGAGTACGTCGATACCACGTGTGACACTTTTTTGCAGCCTAGGTGCGCAAAGGGGCCCAAATTCCAATGGGTACCTTTTAGGATTTCACAGGGCATTTTTACGCATTTGGATTCCAGACTTCTTCTCACGCTTTAGGGCCCCTAAAATGCCAGGGCAGTATAAATACCCCACAAGTGACCCCATTTTGGAAAGTAGACACCCCAAGGTATTCCGTGAGGGGCATGGCGAGTTCATAGAAGCTTATTTTTTTGGGGGCACAAGTTAGCGGAAATTGTTTTTTTTTTGTTTTTTTTTCACAAAGTCTCCCTTTCCGCTAACTTGGGACAAAAATTTCAATCTTTCATGGACTCAATATGCCCCTCAGCGAATACCTTGGGGTGTCTTCTTTCCAAAATGGGGTCATTTGTGGGGTGTTTGTACTGCCCTGGCATTTGAGGGTCTCCGCAATCATTACATGTATGGCCAGCATTAGGAGTTTCTGCTATTCTCCTTATATTGAGCATACGGGTAATGAGATATTTTCTTTACCTTTATAGGACAAACCTCTCCTTCCCCATGGGACAATGTGCAAAGCGCAAATCGCCCAGAGATGTGGTGAAGTACATTATGCACTTTGTCCCAGGTGAAAGGAGAGGTTTGCAGCAGCTGTGTGTGTGAATGGGCCCTAATAGCCCTGTGTGCCTGTCCTGGTGAGATGATCCCTATGCTAGGTGTACCTGTGTGTGGTACTTCCGGAAACACTCCCCTAAGCATAGGGCAGGCTGGTCAGGACAGTCAGGACAAAAAAAGGTGGTATCACGCCTTATTCCAGCCCTGCTACAGACACGACATCTTTTTCTTGGGGAACGGTGAGTTGGGGTACCAGGATAGACACTCAGGAAGTGTCTGCCATGTAGCCGGCTCACTACATCAGGGACTTGGGGCACGGACCCTCCTGGATACAGGCGTTCTGAAATGATCTCTTCCTGGAATTTGAGGAAGGATCCCGTTCTCCCAGCCTTACTGTAGAGAACAAAACTATTATATGCAGCCAATTGAATTAAATATACAGACACCTTCTTATACCAGCGTCTGGTGCGGCAGGACACTAAATACGGAGCCAACATCTGGTCATTGAAGTCCACCCCTCCCATGTGACGGTTATAGTCGTGGACAGAGAGGGGTTTCTCAATGACTCCAGTTGCCCTTTCAATTTCTACTGTCGTGTCTGCGTGAATGGTGGACAGAAGGTAAACGTCCCTCTTGTCCCTCCACTTCACCGCGAGCAGTTCTTGGTCACACAAGGCAGCCCTCTCCCCCATGCAAGTCGGGTATTAACGAGCCGTTGGGGGAAGCCCCGGCGACTAGGTCGCGCGGTGCCACAGCATTGAATTTCGACTATATGTAAGTGCCGAAAGAGGGCCACGCTTGAGTAAAAATTGTCTGCATATAAGTGGTACCCCTTGTGGAGCAAGGGTGACACCAAGTCCCAGACAATCTTGCCACTGCTCCCCAGGTAGTCAGGACATCCGACCGGCTCCAGTTTTGAGTCTTTTCCCTCATAGACCCTAAAACGATATGTATAGCCTGTGGCCCTTTCACAGAGCTTATACAGTTTGACCCCATACCGGGCGCGCTTGCTGGGGATGTACTGTTTGATGCCAAGGCGCCCGGTAAAATGTACTAGGGACTCGTCTATGCAGATGTTTTGATTAGGGGTATACGCATCTGCAAATCTGGATGACAAATGGTCTATGAGGGGCCACATTTTGTGGAGCCGGTCATAAGCAGGGTGGCCTCTTGGATGACAGGTGCTATTGTCCGTAAAATGCATAAAGCACATGATGGCCTCAAAACGTGCCCTGGACATTGCAGCAGAGAACATGGGCATGTAATGTATTGGGTCTTTAGACCAATATGACCGCAATACATTTTTTTTAGTTAGACCCATGCTGAGGAGAAGGCCCAAAAAATTTTAAAATTCGGAAACTGACTGGTTTCCACCGGAAAGGCTGGGCATAGAAGCTTTCAGGATTGGTGGTAATAAACTGTGTGGCGTAGCGGTTGGTTTCTGCCACAACTAAGTCATAGAGATCCGCGGTGAAGAACAGCTCAAAAAATTCAAGGCCCGATCCTAAATGAGCCGTCTCCATGCGAACTCCAGGGGATTGCCAATTTGGGTTTGCCAGCACCTCTGGGAGACTAAGGGCTCTACGGGCCTGTGAACGCGGTGGCTGCGACGGGGGAGTTACTGCACGTGCCACCGTACCAGCTGGAACTGCCCTTCTGGTGCTCGCCACTTCACCAGGGAATACGGCAGTGCTGGTAGAAGGTCCAGGCTGTGCTGCGCTGCTGGTGTATGCCGCACCATAAAAAGATCAGCGCTAGCACCACTCTGCTGCAAATGAGGATCATCACGCGGGGTATGAGGAACCCTGACACGGGGTCGGGTACGCCTGACCATAGCAGGGACCTCTACCTCGTCATCTTCACTAGCGGTTAGAGTGCCACTGCTGTCTACAGGTTCATATTCTGAACCACTGGATTCAGCGGGTGAGGCGTCCCCATCGCTTTCATCCATCACGGTCAGAATCCTGTAGGCCTCTTCAGCGGAATACCCCTTGGTTGACATTTTGGGTTCACTAAATTTAGGGGGTATTCCTCTGAGACTACCCAGGAAAAAGAGCAAACCTACCTAGTAGAAAGGAGTGCTTGCGAAGTAAAGCTGCGATCGCTAATAAAGATCCAAAAAGCTCAAAAGTGATCTTTATAGACGCTACGCCCTCCCTGAGGAGCAGGTAAGGTCGGCTTGGTACAGTTTACACAGACTCCTCCTGTCCACACGGGCACAGAGAGGCAACAAGCTGAGAGAGCCTGGTCACTGCCCCAGAGAAACAGCGCGAAATCTGCCACCAGCTTCTCGTTTGATAGAAGCCCGGTCCGCTAACGGGATTATATACGGTGAGAAGAAAAAGGAAATTCAGCAGCTCTCATCTGCCACTCCTTCAGCTGTGAGCACGGAAGCCCGTGTCAGGTAACGGACAGCAAATGCGAAAAGAGGTTGAAAGAAATCCAGCTCCACTTGAATAAAGGAATGTAGATTTATTTTGCTTGCGGTAAAAACTCATCCATGAATTACAAAATTAGCAGTCTTGTCTACGCGTTTCGGGCTACCAGAGACAATTCCAGCCCTTCCTCATGACACAGAAAGACATTAAAAGTGAGACCTTTTAAAGGGGAGGTGCACCTGTATTTACTGATTGTCTCCACAGGCCTGCGACCGTCCCCTAGAAAAGGTGCCGCGCCTTCAGTTAACTCTTCTCATGAAAAATAATGAAAGAAAAAACAAAAAGCATTGAACCGTACATATACATAGTGAAAAATAACAACTATGCAAAGAAGTAAATAAGAAGGATACGCATAAGGTGTATGCTGGATGCATACTGGTTACTAGGTAGAATATGGTGGAATGTGATGGAAGTCAGATCAGCAGAAGAAATTTTGCTCCTATAATACTCCCAGGAGAAGGAGGAAGGGGTTGTACTGAATTACTAGTAACTAAATTATTGCTGCAGGATCAGATCTAAGCGTTTATTGAGCCCCTCCGGTTGGCGCGTGTTCAATGAAAATATCCAAAAATACTCTCTGTTTAATAATTTTCTTCTATGGTCTCCTCCACGTTTAGGCAAAAAGACTTTTTCTATGCCCTGTACCACCATGTCTGATGTGTCCCCACCATGGCAAAGTGCAGACTGGCTGCAGATACATTGCGGTTGCCATGGTGGGGCACATCAGAGATGTGTTTGCATATCCTGGATTTTATTGCATTGATAGCACAGCCAGGGGCGTACCTAGAGCATTTGGCACCGGGGGCGAACCCTTTGTTTGCCCCCCCCCCCCCCCCCCAAGAAAGTTAAGAAAACATGCACAAACTTTTTTCAATGTTTTCAATAATATTTATTACAAATTTTCGGATCCGCAAAACACATGCGGACGTCTGAATGGAGCCTTACAGGGGGGGGGGGGGTAATCAATGACAGAGGGGTGATCACCCATATAGACTCCCTGATCACCTCCGTCATTGATCACCCCCCTGTAAGGCTCCATTCAGACGTCCGCATGTGTTTTGCGGATCCGATCCATGTATCTGTAAAAATCATACGGACGTCTGAATGGAGCCTTACAGAGGGGTGATCAATGACAGGGGGGTGATCAATGACAGGGGGGTGATCAGGGAATCTATATGGGTGATCACCCGCCTGTCATTGATCACCCCCCTGTAAGGCTCCATTCAGACGTCCGCATGTGTTTTGCGGATCCGATCCATGTATCAGTGGATCCGTAAAAATCATACGGACGTCTGAATGGAGCCTTACAGGGGGGTGATCAATGACAGGGGGGTGATCAGGGAGTCTATATGGGGTGATCAGGGGTTCATAAGGGATTAATAAGTGACGGGGGGGGGGTGTAGTGTAGTGTAGTGTTTTGTGGTACTTTACTGACCTACCTGTGTCCTCTGGTGGTCGATCCAAACAAAAGGGACACCAGAGGACCAGGTAGCAGGTATATTAGACGCTGTTATCAAAACAGCGTCTAATATACCTGTTAGGGGTTAAAAAAATCACATCTCCAGCCTGCCAGCGAGCGATCGCCGCTGGCAGGCTGGAGATCCACTCGCTTACCTTCCGTTCCTGTGTGCGCGCGTTCACAGGAAATCTCGCGTCTCGCGAGATGACGCGTATATGCGTCGCTGTGCGCAGCGCTGCCACCTCCGGACCGCACATCTGCGTTAGGCGGTCCGGAGGTGGTTAATAAAATAAAAACCTTCACCCCCTTAAAAAAAAAATCACTTTCCATCTGCACCAAAAAGAAAAACAATCCAAATCCCCATCAATAAAATGAACAAATCCTGCACCCCCCCTTAATTACACCCCCTCCCTCCCCACCTTAATTACACGGTACACCCCCCCTTAATTACACAATTATTTACTTTACTCGACGTCTCACATTTATTTTGATGATGCCCGCCGTCCGGCCGTCCGACCGCTGGTATAATGGATGGATCCTTCTTCTGATCCGTGAAGGCGGCGGCGCGGCGGCGCGGCGTCAGCGTCGTGACGTCATGTTGCGCGCCACCCGCCGCCGCAATAATCCTTCCACCGGACCGAAGCCGGCGCCTGGCGGAGTCGCGTCGCAGCAGTGGATGGAGCCGGGGACGGGTGACTCCGTCAGGCACCCCCCTTGTGAGTGGCCCCCGGGGCGGCCCGCCCCCCCCCTTGGTACGCCACTGAGTACAGCCCACGTATTGCAATTTACATGTTGTGCAAGTGATTAAATAAACTGCATGGGTTGTATTGAGATCCGCTTTCATTGGGAAGACTTGTTTGCAGTTGAAGAAAAAGTTTTGGATATTAACATGTGTGTGCAGCAGATGCACCTGTGGTGTCCACACCTATCGCTCCCCTTGGTCCTAAGCCAGACTGGTTGCGATTTTTTCTCTTCTTGATACAGGCTGGAGCTGACATAGTTTGCAATTGTGGGCGCCCTCGTAGCTGCGCATTTAACCCCATCTGCAACTATGTCAGTCCATTCCTTATCATATGACAGGACGGGGAAATGCTTTTTTACAATATGACAGATTTGTTGGTATTCTGTACTGTATTGTGTCACAAACAGATTGTTTCTTCTGCCCATGTCCTTGATATTATGATTTTTGTTTTTATTTTTACTACTTGTACCTGTATCAGAAAGTGGAGCCTCCTTTTGCAATAAATGTTCCTGTCTAGGATAAAGGAGGGATCCCCTTTCCATGGTTGAGACCTGTTGTATGGCCTCCTCTACAAGTTTTGCGCCATAGCCCCTTTTACCCAATCTATGGGAGATGTGTCTAGCTTCCTCCATAAAGTTCTTTTCTTCCGTGCAATTCCTTCTTGCACAGATTATTTCACCCCTGGGTATGTTGGCAATTACATGTTTTGGATGACAGGACGTCGCATATAATGTGGTGTTACCTGCCATGGGCTTCCTATATGTGCAGGTGGAGACCCGATTGGTGGTGGGGTCCCCCCTCAGGCGCAAATCCAAGAAGGCCACCTCCAGTGTATCATGGTGGACACTAAAAGAAATAGTGTCCACACAGGAGTTGATGTAACCACAGAAGGATGGTATGGCCGCCACATCGCCCGTCCAGATCAGGATCAGGTCATCGATGTAACGGCCATACCACCCGATGTGGTGCCAAAAAGGGTGGGTGTCGAAGAGAAAATACCTCTCCCACCATGCCATAAAGATGTTAGCAATGGAGGGAGAGAATTTGGCCCCCATCGACACCCCCGATATCTGGAGGTAAAATTTATTGTTGAACATGAAGAAATTGCGCCTGAGGAGAAAGTCCACCACCATCAGGACATATTCCTGCAAGCCTGCAGTAATGTTCCCATATATCTGTAGGAACCAAGTAAGGGATTTGATGGCCAGTTCGTGGGGAATATTTGTATACAAGGACACTACGTCCGCTGTGATCCATACATAATTTGAGGACCATTCAATATTGTCAATCGTTTGCAGAACGAGATGACCTGGTATTAGTGGTATGAGTGGCTGAAGTATGGAATCAACCCATTGGGACATTCTTTCGGAAAAGGAGCCAATGCCCACTACAATTGGCCCGAGGGGAGGTGGAAAAACATTTTTATGTGTTTTTGGAAGTGCGTGAAACACTGGGATAACCGGGGACACAATATAGATATAGTCTGATTCCTTGTTGGTTAGGAAACCTGATTGGATCCCTAAGTCCAAAATGTCCCCGAGTTCCTTCTGAAAAGAGGGGAGGGGGTTGTCACTGAGAGTGACATATACTGTAGTGTCACTGAGCATGGATTCGATCAGGGTCTTGTATAGACCACTGTCCAGCACGACAACCCCACCCCCCTTGTCAGATTGTTTGATTACAACATCCGCCCTCGTTTTCAAATCCTGGAGTGCCTTTTTTTCTTTTTTAGTGACATTATTGCTACCCCCAGGATTCTGATTAATTTGATCATGCAGCAAAACCAAATCACGTTCCACCAAATCCTGGTATCGATCCAGTGCTGGAGATCTGGACTGAATCGGATAAAAATCTCGATTCTTTGTATGGAAATGCATAGACCTGTTATTCAAATCCAGATCCTCCAGGACTGTGTTCGACTCCTGAAGTTCACATACATGCATCATTTCATGGAAGCTCATATGTCTATTATTGAAAGTACTTATATCGACACAGACAGAAGGATCACTTGTGTGGCCTGCATCGATGACAAGGCAATATCCTGTTCACAATCGGCAGAATCCAAATCCGTTGAACTGAAGGAGACCCTTTGCAGGTTATTTCTTTTCTTTTTGTTGCGCAGCTTTTTTAAGATTGAGCGAGGTGTATTCTGTTTAGAATCTGTCCATGTGTACACCTGGTCGGACTGATAATCAAGTAGATCGCGGTTATATTTCCTTTGCTTAAATTTAATGAGATCGTCCTCCATTTTTTGAAGATCATTTTTTAGCTTGTTATCCAGGTTGATAAATTCAGGATTATCGATGTGTGCGCTCAGGGTTTCTTGCGGTTTTTTATGTTTGCCCTGTATTCCACAAGAGCTTGACTCTCATTAGTTATGATTAAGTCCATCAGTTTCAGGGAGCACTCTGAGAAAATGACTTCCCACTCCTTCAAAAAGGTATCCGAATATATGGTGGTAGGTTTTTTCTTTAGTCTGAGCCCTTTAGGGATCATTCCTTTATCCGTATATTTTTTCAAGGAAGTAAGATCCCACCATGTGAGAAACCAACCCGCAGTAGCGTATAACTAGGCTGAAACACGGACGTGGGGATTCGTGATCGAGATACAAGACAGCACAAGAATAAATTATATATTTATTCGCCTTAAGGGCACACTAGATAACACACTATACACACAAGGAATATATACAGTGGTCTGAGGTTACGAATACAGGTAGTATGGTACAAACAGGATTACACAGAGTACAAGTCAGTTACCGGGTAGATGAAAGTTCCTTTGGGTTATGATGGAGGAATAGTCCTTGGCTGCGGTCACGTTGGGGCAGTAAAGTCAGCAGTTTCCAGGTCTCTCCAAACACATGGCACGATGTGACCCCCTTTCAGAGAAAGACACGCCCGCTTTCAGGCACAAGCCTTTTAACCTGTAGCCGTCCCCTCCCGGTCTCTGGGAGGGGTCCACCCCCCTCTGCTGGACTGGGAGCAAATGACCCACACGCTTTAGGGTTCATAGCTCTAGACCAGAAGGTCACAGGAAGATGGTTCTGGGACCATCGGATCCACCTGGGTTCGGCTACTAATAAAGTCCAAGCATGGTACCGTTATTTAGTGTCTGTGGGGAGATATGTATATCTCCCTTCCCTGGCATCCCACCGCCAGACTATGACCACGGGCCTGTTTATCGTGGCCACAGGGACACAAATATGTATCCGGTTTGTGCCTGTAATGGCCGGGCGATTCATAATTCCTTATAAATCGCTGGTTCCATGATGTCTGCTAGATTTGATTGAACTGGGGAATGGACTAGACCTCATGCTGAGAGATTCTTCCTATCCACATCATCTTAGTTCCTGGCTGACTGGATAAAAGTGTGAAAAGTTTTAAACACTGATGGACTGCTAGAGGTTCTCTGCCATATGCTGGCTTTGAAGCAGGGTCCTCCTGTGGAGCTCACTACCTCTGCTATCTGACAGCTGATGGCTGGTGTGGGGACATGGCGGCACATAAAATATGAATCCATATTCCTCACATATGGGCAAATAAGAAAGACATGCTTGGGTGGACTTGCACACCTAGATCAATTTTATTAGGGTGACAAAAAGTTTTCAGATTGTCCTAACATAATATTCAACAACCTTTCTATATAGTATTGTCATGTGAAAACTCATTTGCATAAACATGGGCATATAGGAAAGACATGAAAATTTGCGATCTACACTACTCATGAACAGTGCCATCTATTGGTTTCATAGTCTTATGACAAGACTAAGTCTTGTCATAGGACTATGAAACCAATAGATGGCGCTGTTCATCTTGTTGGGGCGCTAGTAAGTGGGGCACACTGCTCAACAGAGTCCACACACCATGTATCACTCAGCCTATAATAGCCTATGCTAACACTGAGGTGTATATCGGATTGCTGCTATCATTCACACATCTACCACTTTATCTGCGGTAATATAAGCTTGCTAGGGTGTATCTGAGGACTATTGCCCTGCTTGTAATGACTCATGAACAGTGCTATCTACTGGTTTCATAGTCAAGACTATGAATCCAATAGATGGCGCTGTTCATAAATAGTGTAGATCGCGAATATTCTAATCGCAAATTTTTATTGCTAATTTTCCATGCAAAAGGCTACACTAATATTCTTGTCATAAGACTATGAAACCAATAGATGGCGCTGTTCACGAGTAGTGTAGATTGCAAATTTTCATGTCTTTCCCATATGCCCATGTTTATGCAAATTAGTTTTTACACGACAAAACTGTATAGAAAGGTTATTGAATATTATGTTAGGACAATCAGAAAACTTTTTGTCTCCCTAATGATATTGATCTAGGTGCGCAGGTCCACCCAAGTCATCCAACAGATCTGAAGTAACTTTGAGGCTTACTGGTTCTCGGTCAGATGAGAGCTGGTTTGGAATGTCTCAGTGCACAAGGCTGCCATTGTAAGGTATGCTGACTGTTATCTGTCTCATGGATAGATTGATGGCTTGTATATACCTGGCTTTTGGCATATAGCCTTTGTGTGGTTGTCTATTTTATGTTGTAGATAATGGGGGTCCAAGACGCATCCAGCTATTCTCTTAATGCTGTTTCCAAATAATTTTGATGGGGTTTCAATCAAGTTCTAACCTTTTTTTGTGAACCAGACACCCTCTTCTCTTCTGAGCAGGGGGTGCCTGGGGTTCTCCCATTGTGCTCGGTAGAGCACACCGATGTGTTCTGCCAGAGCACACAAGAACTTTGGTGGTCGATCAACACTAGTTCTCATCCTTTTTGGCTGTTTTGATCACTTTTGCATTTTGTCATTGCTCTCACCCCTAGAGGTAGCATGAGGCGGTGTCTACATCCCACAGAAGTTGCTCAGGTAGTGCAGCTCATCCAGGATGGCACATCAATGCGAGCTGTGGTAAGAAGGTTAGCTGTCTGTCAGCACGGTGCAGATACAAGAAGACAGACCAGTACACCAGGAGACATGAAGGGGGCAGTAAAAGGGCAACAACCCAGCAGCAGGACCGCTACCTCCTCCTTTGCACAAGGAGAAGCAGTGCCAGAGCCCTGCAAAATGACCTCCAGCAGGCCACTAATATCCGTGTGTCTGCTCAATCTGTCAGAAACAACCTCCATGAGGGTGATATGAGGGCTCGACGTCCACAAGTCAATGTTTGGCATTTTGCCAGAGAACTCCAAGATTGTCACATTCAACATTGGCTCTTGACGAATGAGAGCAGGTTCGCACTGAGCACATGTGACAGAGTCTGGAGACGCGGTGGACAATGTTCTGCCTGCAACATCCTCCAGCAGGACCGGTTTGGTAGTGGGTCAGTAATGGTGTGGGGAAGCATTTCTTTGGAGGGCCGCACAGACCACCATGTGCTAGCCAGAGGTACCCCGACTGCCTTAGACCCATTGAGACCATATGCAGGTGCAGTGGTCCCTCGGTTCCTTCTGATGCATGACCATGCTAGGCCTCATGTGGCTGAATTGTGTCAGCAGGTCCTGCATGATGAAGGCATTGATTCTATGGACTGGCCTGCCCGTTCCTCAGACCTGAATACAATCGAGCACATCTGGAACATCATGTCTCGTTCCATCCACCAATGCCACGTTGCACCACAGACTGTCCAGGAGTTGACTGATGCTTTAATCCATGTCTGGGAGGAGATCCCTCAGGGAGAACATCCACCGCCTCATCAGGAGCATTCCCAGGTGTTGTAGGGAGGTCATACAGGCACGTGGAGGCCACACACACTACTGAGCCTCATTTCCTTGTCTTGAGGAATTTCCACTGAAGTTGGATCAGCCTGAAATTTATCATTCCAAATCCAGACCTCCATGGGATAGTAATATTGATTTGCATTGATCATTTTTATGCTTTATGGTTATCAACGCATTCCACCATGTAATGAATAAAGATTGGCAACTGGAATATTTCATTCATCGAGATCTAGGGTGTGGTATTTATTTTTTTGAGCAGTGTACTAGTTTATGGGTGTGCATGTTTACACAGGGAGGTACGGCCGGATCCCATCTACGATTCCAAATTGTGAGCAGGAGGCTGGAAAAACATATGTAGTTGTGAGGCCCAGGAGAGGCTGCAGACTGCGCCCTGTACAGCAGCACGCAACATGTCATGGGCAATGAACTCTAGCTTACTGCAAGAACATGGGCAGAGGAGACCGCTTGGTAATAGCCGGTATCAGTGACAATAGGACCCACGGGTTGTTGACATCTGCAGGCCCAGACATACACACATTCTGCCGGAGATTCCCTGTACTTATTTCTACGCTGAATGTAAAGAAAACCACAGACACTGTTATTCCGGCCAATCCATCATTTTTAATGTAAATGGGTACAAAGTCATGCAAAAAATAAATAAATAAAAAGGATATCTCCCCCCCCTCAAAAAAACCAAAACCCAAATAAACAAAAAAACGAAACAAGTAAAAATACTCAGGACAAAAGCCGGAAAATTCTGACGGAAATCCATTTATCAATTCTCGCATTTTCAAAATGTTTGCATGTGAAGCAGGCAATAAATTTTAGATTTGCAGAAATTTTTTATATTACAATATTTACATTTCATGCAGACCCCCCCCCCCCCCCTCCTCCGGTGGCTGCTCATAAAAATAGGGAATTTTTTTTGTTAATTTTTTTTTTTTATATATAATTTTTCCCGCCCCCTACGATCGTCAGGGGCGCCTTAAAGATTTCAAAATATTTATTTTTCATGTCACCATTGTTTTATTTTTGCCCCCCTCCCCCCCCCCCTATAGATACGACTGTATGATTCGGGTAAGGAAAGTGATTGGACAAACACAATTCAAAAATTAATTTTAAAAAAGGGGTCTAACAATATGAGGTAAACGGAGACGAAATGTAGAACTCTTCATATATTAATATTCCCACATCCATAAAATAGTGAATTCTAAATATATTTTTGTTTTTAATAAAGACATTCAGGTTTGATAAAATCTCTCGAGGGTGGATTCTGCGCAGCCGTGCGTGCTGCGCCCTCGCTGTAGGACACATGGATTTCTGTGCATTCCTACGTTGCCCCGCTGCAGAGGAATTACGGAATCAGAGTTTTTTTTTATTTGACTTCTATTGCCCTGAAATACGGCAGAGAAAAAAAAAGGAAGTCTGAAAAAAAATTAAAAGTTCAAGAAAAAAAAATCCCATCAACTGGAGAACGGACAGAAGAGCTCCCTGGTGACCTCCTAGTCACGCTTTCAGCGGCAGGCCTGTCAAATCCCAGGCTGCTCTCCTGTCATCCAAGATGGCTGCACCATGATACTTCCTGCTGAACTCCTGGTCACATGAGCAGTGCCGGCCAATCCAAGAGCATGGCTGAACAAGTAGGAAGTCTGAGAAATGGTACGGCCCTCCTAGACGACAGGAGGGGTCATCATCTAAGAGTTCTTCTGTTCCTTCTCCAGGGGGTAGCAGTTTTTTGTCTTGAACCAGAGGGCCGCTTTGAGAAAAAAAAACCACTATCTAAAAAGGTAATAGTAAAAAACAATTTTAGAAAGTTAGGAATCGTTAAAAAAAACAGGCAAAAAAACCCCCAAAACACTGGAATAATACGTTACATGTTCTAATTCTCCATGTTATTTCAGCCTTGGTGAAAAGACAAAAAATATTTAGTGTTATCACTGAAAAAACAAGGATCATAAAACAAAAAAATTTTATAAAAAAAATTATAATTCAGCTCAACTTTCCCGATTCCCTTCAGTGTTTTATAGCCAAAGCGGGGAATAAAAAAAATATTAACTAAAATAAAGTGCAGAAGGGAAAATGAAATAATTTGACAGAAAAAGGAAAATAAATTACAAAAACACAAAATGCCAAAACAAGTAAACGGCAAATAGGAGAAAAAAAAATATCCAAGGGCACAGACGTCGCCCGCATCCGCTTCATGCAATTACATGCGAGACCCCGACATCATTCTCACATTTACTTTGTGCGTATACCGGACCCTCCATATAAGTTTCGCCTTTCGTTTTATACTCCCCGGTTCAGCAATGCGAAAAGGTTACGTAAAAAGTGTTAAAACTGCAAAATCTGACTGCAAAGGCTTGGCTCTGAAACGCGTCCCTCGCCGCTGGTCCTTACAGCCGTGGGTAGCGAGAGGACGAACAAAACCCCCTCCAATAATAGTGCAATAGACGCTCCCATGACGGCGACCTCTGCCGGCGACGCCCAGGCGCTTACCGGCTAACGTGGAGGTCCCGTATCTGTGCGCCCTCCCCTCCCGCCGGACCCCAGAGGACTTTATGCCTCCGCTGCTCTCATCTTTCAGGACAATGTAAAACAACGACTAAAAAATAGCTTTATAAAAACACCGACAAAAACGACGGAAAACGGATGAAAAATGTCCTGCAAGAACCGTAAAAAAAGAGACACAAAGACGTAATAACTGCATAATAATAAACCAAAGTGCATGAAATGACACCAGTGAAATAAATAATTCAGCTGCCTGAGTGATGCTCACGTGACCCTCGCCACAAATGTACAGATATATATATGTATGTACACACACAACCCTATATATATATATGTATATATTTATATACGGATATGTACACGCGCACATTACAGCCACATGCAATGGTGCCCGGCCTCCCCCGCACATGTATACACCACACGTGCACATAGGGGGCTCCCGCCAGGGCCATACACTGGGAAGGACGTGCATAAATATATATAAACAGATTTGTACAGGTTAGCCTATGTACATGCGCCTGTGCACACTGCAGAGACACACAGGCGGGGGCGCTGCGCCTCGCGGAGCAGCTCATTAAGAGTTACGAGTGATGCCACACAGGAATATTTACACACACACACATGGGCGGTGCACACTGAGGCTCCGCGTTCCAGGAAGTGCGCCGATCCATCAGGAGCAAGGGGTTAATTGGTCAGCCCCCTCTTCTGTAAACAGTCCAGATCCTGCGCCTGCTTTATCTCCTTCATCCTGTGCAGCGGAAAGAGAAACGAGTGAGGGACCCGTCAGGAGGGGGTGCACAGGTCAGGACTAGTGGTCAGCGAATTTCTTCACGCTTCGTTTGGTGGTAAAAGCAGAATTGCGTTATGGATTCCGTTACCACGGACCGTAACGCAATTCTATGACGGAATGCATAACGGAATGCCTTTAGAGGCATAGAACTGCGTTATGGTCCGTGGTAACCTTATCCATAACGCAATTCTGCTTTTACCACCAAACGAAGCGTGAACGAATGTCATAATATGAAACTCGCTCGTCTCTAGTCATGATCTATATTAGTGGGGTGATCACAGAGCTCATAATACCTTGTAGCGTTACTCCTGACCGCTAGATGGCGACCCTACCTCATAACGTTCCTGACCGCTAGATGGCGACCCTACCTCATAATGTTCCTGACCGCTAGATGGCGACCCTACCTCAATGTTCCTGACCGCTAGATGGCGACCCTACCTCATAATGTTCCTGACCGCTAGATGGCGACCCTACCTCATAATGTTCCTGACCGCTAGATGGCGACCCTACCTCAATGTTCCTGACCGCTAGATGGCGACCCTACCTCAATGTTCCTGACTGCTAGATAGCAACCCTACCTCATAAGGTTCCTGACTGCTAGATGGCGACCCTACCTCATAATGTTCCTGACCGCTAAATGGCGACCCTACCTCATAATGTTCCTGAACACTAGATGGCAACCCTACCTCATAATGTTCCTGACCGCTAGATGGCAACCCCCCTACCTCATAATGTTCCTGACTGCTACATGGCGACCCTACCTCATAAGGTTACTGACTGCTAGATGGCGACCCTACCGCATATGATGTTCCTGAACAGTAGATGGCAACCCTACCTCATAATGTTCCTGACCGCAAGATGGCGACCGTACCTCATAAGGTTCCTGACTGCTAGATGGCGACCCTACCTCATAAGGTTCCTGACTGCTAGATGGCGACCCTACCTCATAAGGTTCCTGACTGCTAGATGGCGACCCTACCTCATAATGTTCCTGACTGCTAGATGGCGACCCTACCTCATAAGGTTCCTGACTGCTAGATGGCGACCCTACCTCATAATGTTCCTGACCGCTAAATGGCAACCCTACCTCATAATGTTCCTGACCGCAAGATGGCAACCCTACCTCATAAGGTTCCTGACTGCTAGATGGCGACCCTACCTCATAAGGTTCCTGACTGCTAGATGGCGACCCTACCTCATAATGTTCCTGACTGCTAGATGGCGACCCTACCTCATAAGGTTCCTGACTGCTAGATGGCGACCGTACCTCATAATGTTCCTGACTGCTAGATGGCGACCCTACCTCATAATGTTCCTGAACACTAGATGGCAACCCTACCTCATAATGTTCCTGACTGCTAGATGGCAACCCCCCTACCTCATAATGTTCCTGACTGCTACATGGCGACCCTACCTCATAAGGTTACTGACTGCTAGATGGCGACCCTACCGCATATGATGTTCCTGAACAGTAGATGGCAACCCTACCTCATAATGTTCCTGACCGCAAGATGGCTACCCTACCTCATAATGTTCCTGACTGCTAGATGGCGACCCTACCTCATAAGGTTCCTGACTGCTAGATGGCGACCGTACCTCATAATGTTCATGACCGCATGACCGCTAGATGGTAAGCTTACCTTGGTGTCCCTGACCACTAAATGGTGACCCTACCACATAATGGTAAACTTGCCTCATGTTCCTGATCACTAGATGGTGAGCAAACCTTATAATGTTCATGACCACTGGATGGCGACTCTACCTCAAAATGTTTATGACCATTAGATGGTAAGCTTACCTCAGTGTCCCTACCACATAATGGTCTTGACCACTAGATGGTAAACTTCCCTCATGTTCCTGATCACTGGATGGTGACCCTACCACACAATGTTCATGACCACTAGATGGTAAGCTTACCTCAGTGTCCCTGACCACTAAATGGCGACCCTACCACATAATGGTTTTGACCACTAGATGGTAAACTTCCCTCATGTTCCTGATCACTGGATGGTGACCCTACCACACAATGTTCTTGACCACTAGACGGTAAGCTGCCCTCAGTGTTCCTAACCACTAGATGGTGACCCTACCTCATAATGCTCCCCACCAATATATTGCCGACCTTTCTTCAGAACGTTCCTGATCACTAGATACCATTCCTAACCACTAGATGCGGACTGTGCCTCGTAGTGTTTCTGACCCACTCTATACCTGTGACGACAACGACGGAGAAAGCGCATGATCTTGCGAGCAGCCTGGTCCTGCTTCTTTGTGAGAAATGACCCCCTAAGAAAGATATGAGAAGTGTCAGTACTGCTGGCACACGCATGTTCTTAGCACATCAGTATACGGCCATGTTTTGGGACTGGCACAGACCATAAGAATACATGGGTCAGGGTTTATATGGGAAATATCAGTGAAGAGTGAGGCACATGCATTTCAGGCCTCAGGTGACACAGTGGACATACAAGGAACCTGTGCTGGACATAATATGGTATTTAGATGTGTCCATCACTCACTTCATGCGATGTTGTATTGCAGGGCCCCGCCGGGCCCCTTCTCTGTAGCTGCGATAACATTGCTGAATCAGCACAGCAGCCCGGCGGCTCTGCTGGAAACGCTTCTGCTCATAATAGCTGCGGAACTTGGACTGGATCAGGATGGCCGCCTGCGTCATCTTCTTGTACAGCGCGTACTAGAAAAATATAGCTGGATTAATCACGGTACAAGAACCAGATGAAGAGAATCCGATGCCACCGTCCGAGCAAATTATCCTCACATCAATAGGACATTACAGCATATAAACTGTCCTATCCACTAGATGGCGACACAACCCCATTATGTTCCTGACCACTAGATGGTAACCAAACCCCATAATGTTCCTGACCACTAGATGCCAACCTTACCCCATAACACTCCTGACCAGTAGATGTCAACCCAACCAGATAATGTTCCCGACTACTACATGGCGACCCATCCTCATAATGTTTCTGACCACTAGATGGCGACACTACCTTATAACATCCATAGATGGCAGCCCTGACTCAGAGTTCCTGACCATTAGAAGGTGACCCTAAGACTAAGAAATAAATGGATTTACCTTTAGAGCAATCCATGTCAGCTTGTAAAAGAAGAAGGATTCGATTAGTGGTGGAATAGCAAATGACCCCCCTAGGGTAACATGGATCATGTGACATGTATGTGACATGTAGGGTCTACTCATAGGAGCTGATGTGCATCAAATATCACGTCAATGGCAGACTTGTTCATCTCCATCAAATGTCAGCATAATACAATGTCCCGCTAACAGTGATTTTCATCAAGTGTCAAGGTGATGCCAAAAACCCAATCAATGATGGAGTCTGCGTTACCGTCCCTATCAAATCTCAAGTTCACTCTAACGCCTTATGCACACTACATATTGGTTTGGTGGCCTGCCAATCGCGGATCCACAAAACACGTATCCCAACTGTCCTATTCTTTTCCACAAAATGGATAAGAATCGGACATATTTTCTTTTTTGCTGGGTCGTGGAACAGACATACTGATGCACATGGTGTGCTGTCCGCATCTTTTGCGGCCCGACTGAAATGAACAGGTCTGCATCCAACCTGGAAAAAAATGCGTAATCAGATGCGGACCGAACATACGGTTGTGTGCATGAGGTCTAACATCCCAATCAATGGTGGAGCCTTCATTATGGTCCCTGTTAAAAATCAAGGTCATGCCAAAATCACAACCAATTTTGGAGACTTCTTTACTGACCCTATTAAGAGTCGAGGTCATACCAAGATCCTAAAAAATGGTGAAGCCTTTTTTACCATCCCTAACAGGTGTCAAGGTCATTCCAACATCCCAATCAACAGTGGAGTCTTCTTTACTGTGCCTATCAAATGTCAGGTTCATGCCAACATCCCAACTAACGGGCGAGTCTTCTTTACTGCCCCTATGAAATGTCACGGTAATGCCAACATCCTAATCAATTGAGTCTTTTTTTACTGTCCCTATCAAGAGTCAAGGTTATGCCAATATCCCAATCAATGGTGGATCCTTTTTTACCTCTCCTATCAAATGTTGAGGTCATGCCAACATCCCAAACAATGGTGGAGTCTTCTCGACTGTTCCCATCAAGAGTCAAGGTCATACCAACACCCCAGTCAATGGTGTCTTCTTTACCTTCCCTATCAAGTGTCAAGGTCATACTAACATCGCAAATAATGGTGGAGTCTTCTTTACTGTCTCTACCAAAAGTCAAGGTCATGCCAACATCCCACTCAATGGTGGAGCCTTCTCTACAGTTATGACTCCAGTATGGAGGTTATAGGCGCTAAACAATTACCTGCTTATATTTCCGATAGCAACGCTGAATGACCGCAGCCGCCAAGTCCTGCTGTTCCTTCAGTCGTCGTCCCTGGATCCAAAACATAGAAACTAGTAAATGGGACACACTGTACAAAGGATCAAAGGCAGAGGAGGAACTGGTCCTAAGCCTACAAATGACATCACGTGAAGATCCTGCAGAGCCAATCACAGGACAAGATGAAGTAAAATCTGCCCCTTTTCTTCGAATAAAAGAGGCAATTCCTGCTTCTAAAGATTTAGAGCTGTAGATGTGGGGTCATGAGATCCTGGCCAGCTCTGAAAGGGCACCTGAAAACAATCTATGGCCCAGCCACAAACACCTATTCTGGAGTCAGGTTCCCTTTAGGAAAATGACTGCTATGAGCTCTATACAGCAGCATGCAAAAGTTTGGGCACCCCTGATCAAAATTACTGTGAAGAGTTGTGAAGCAAGTTGAAGATTAAATTATTTCCAAAAGACATAAAGTTAAGTTACAGATGACACATTCCCTTTATATTTTAAGAAAAAACTGTTTTTATTTTCATCTACTTTATTAAAACAGGGAAAAGGGTCAGAAGCAAAACTCTGGGCCCCCTGCATGTTTAGTACCTAGTAGCTCACCCTTTGGCAGATATCACAGCTTGTAAATGCTTTTTGTAGCAGCAAAGAGTCTTTCAATTCTTGTTTGAGGGGTTTTCCTCCATTCTTCCTTGCAGACGTCTTCCACTTCTGTGAGATTCCTGAGGTCTATCCAGAGGGGACTGTGAGGGCTATGGTAAAACCTTCAGCAGGTCAGGGGACAGCGAGGGCCATGGTGAAACCTTCAGCAGATCAGGGGACTGTGAGGGCCATGGTGAAACCTTCAGCAGATCAGGGGACAGTGAGGGCCATGGTGAAACCTTCAGCAGATCAGGGGACTGTGAGAGCCATGATAAAACCTTCAGCAGATCAGGGACTGTGAGGGCCATGGTAAAACCTTCAGCAGATCAGGGGGCTGTGAAGGCCATGGTAGAACCTTCAGCAGATCAGGGGGCTGTGAAGGCCATGGTAGAACCTTCAGCAGATCAGAGGACTGTGAGAGCCATGGTAAAACCTTCAGCTTGTACCTTTTGAGGTAGTCTATGGTCGATTTTAAGGCGAGTTTAGGATCATTATCCATTTGTAGAAGCCACCAAGTTGGTGTTATGTTTGCTTCCAAAATTTGCTTGAATTTCATTGAATCCATTCTTCCCTCTATCTGTGAAATGTTCCCCGTGCCATTGGCTGCAAAACAACCCCAAAGCAGGATTGATCCACCCCCATCATTAATAGTTGGAGAGGTGTTCTGGGGCTTTTTTTTCTCCAAACAAAACCTATCAGGGTTTGACAACAAAGAACTAGCACACATAGGGATAGTGTAGCCCTAAAACTTCCCAGACCCACTATCCCTGCCTACTTCCACGGTCACCCTATCCGGTGACCCCACAATGGTCGACGGTCCCTATATTCTGTATGTGAGGGAGCAACAAACAAACATGGAAACAAGCAGACAGACACAAAATTCACTATCATCTGAACACTTCAGAGGTCAGCCTTTATACTGAGCAGAAGCAGCTCACACTAGGGATGCCTACACGCTGGACGGAGGCGACGACTGGGACTACAATCTCATTGGCCTTGGGCTCCGAGGGCCGTCCCGCACTCCTGATTCCCCCAGCAACCGGACGCTGCTACCACACAGAGGCAGCATCAGCCGGGGGAACTGTGACAATACCTTTGGTCAATCTGGCCAAAGAGTTGTGTTTTAACCTCATAGGTCCACAGGACTTGTTTCCAAAATTCATCAGGCTTGTTTAGATGTTCTTTTCCAAACTTCTGATGTTGAATTGTGTGGTGAGCATGCAGGAGAGGTTTTCTTCTGATGACTCTTCCATGAAGGCCATATTTGTGCAGGTATCGCTGAACAGTAGAACAATCTACCACAACTGCAGAGTCTGCTAAATCTTCCTAAAGGTATTTTGCAGTCAAGCGGAGATTCTGATTTGCCTTTCTAGCAATCCTGTGATCAGTCTTTTCTTGGTCTTCCAGACTTTATCTTCACCTCCACTGTTCCCATAATCTGCCATTTCTTTACGACATGTTGAACTGAGGAAATGGAAACCTGAAAATGCTTTGCTATCTTCTTATAGCTTTCTCCTGCTTTGTCCTACCCTTTATTGATTCTCAAATTGTACAAAACCAAAATAATACACCGATATTACTTAAAATTTTGTGCCCTTTGGAGAGCATTTCATATTCAACTTACTGAACTGTTCAAAGTAATTCTGACCAGACGTGCCCAAACTTTTGCACGCCACTGTATAATTAAGAGGGATCAGATTTTGACATCCATTTATTACAAGTTCAGCTAATTAGAGGGGGATATACATGACAATGGAGGACTGCAGCACGCTGTGGTGTCTCACCTTGTACTTGCGGAAGGCCGTCTGGATAACGCGAGCCGCCTCGTACAGTTCCCGCTGCTCATGGTCTGAGAGGGTCAGCAGAGCAAACTCACTTTCCATGCGTCCACTACTTGAGGCACTGAGGAACTCTGACCATCGTGCGGCACCAGGGGGATCAAATCTTTCAAAGGAGATCTCACCTAGAGGAGGAGGAGGAGTTGTCGGGGACGGCGGCGCCTCGGATCTGGAAACGATAGAAAGTCTAAGGGCAAAACACAGAAAATGGAGCTGGAAGCAACATATGTGTCTACATGATGTGCATCATACCGTGTCACCTTGACACGTAACCCCTCCATGGATCTTCTATTCACCCGTTTGAAGCGCTGCCCATAACCGCCAATCTCTGATGCCAGGTTACCGCCGTCCTCTCCTGGGTTCATCTGTGCAAAGCGAGCCAAAGCACGAGCTGCACGCATCCCCTCCCTGAGTGCACAAATGTGTGTGTGTGAACCAGACACTACTACACCATGCCCTGTATACACACAGTCCAGACACTGCTACACCATGACCTGTATAGACACAGTCCAGACACTACTACACCATGCCCTGTATACACAAAGTCCAGACACTGCTACACCATGACCTGTATACACACAGTCCAGACACTACTACACCATGCCCTGTATACACAAAGTCCAGACACTGCTACACCATGACCTGTATACACACAGTCCAGACACTGCTACACCATGACCTGTATACACACAGTCCAGACACTGCTACACCATGACCTGTATACACACAGTCCAGACACTGCTACACCATGACCTGTATACACACAGTCCAGACACTACTACACCATGACCTGTATACACACAGTCCAGACACTACTACACCATGACCTGTATACACACAGTCCAGACACTGCTACACCATGACCTGTATACACACAGTCCAGACACTGCTACACCATGACCTGTATACACACAGTCCAGACACTACTACACCATGACCTGTATACACACAGTCCAGACACTACTACACCATGACCTGTATACACACAGTCCAGACACTACTACACCATGACCTGTACACACACAGTCCAGACACTGCTACACCATGACCTGTATACACACAGTCCAGACACTGCTACACCATGACCTGTATACACACAGTCCAGACACTAATACACCATGACCTGTATACACACAGTCCAGACACTACTACACCATGACCCGTATACACACAGTCCAGACACTAATACACCATGACCCGTATACACACAGTCCAGACACTACTACACCATGACCTGTATACACACAGTCCAGACACTACTACACCATGACCTGTATACACAAAGTCCAGACACTGCTACACCATGACCTGTATACACACAGTCCAGACACTACTACACCATGACCTGTATACACACAGTCCAGACACTACTACACCATGACCTGTATACACACAGTCCAGACACTACTACACCATGACCTGTATACACAAAGTCCAGACACTACTACACCATGACCTGTATACACACAGTCCAGACACTACTACACCATGACCTGTATACACACAGTCCAGACACTGCTACACCATGCCCTGTATACACAAAGTCCAGACACTGCTACACCATGACCTGTATACACACAGTCCAGACACTAATACACCATGACCTGTATACACACAGTCCAGACACTACTACACCATGACCTGTATACACACAGTCCAGACACTACTACACCATGACCTGTATACACAAAGTCCAGACACTACTACACCATGACCTGTATAGACACAGTCCAGACACTACTACACCATGACCTGTATACACACACAGTCCAGACACTACTACACCATGACCTGTATACACACAGTCCAGACACTACTACACCATGACCTGTACACACAGTCCAGACACTGCTACACCATGACCCGTATACACACAGTCCAGACACTAATACACCATGACCCGTATACACACAGTCCAGACACTAATACACCATGACCTGTATACACACAGTCCAGACACTACTACACCATGACCTGTATACACACAGTCCAGACACTGCTACACCATGACCTGTATACACACAGTCCAGACACTGCTACACCATGACCTGTATACACACAGTCCAGACACTACTACACCATGACCTGTATACACACAGTCCAGACACTGCTACACCATGACCTGTATACACACAGTCCAGACACTACTACACCATGACCCGTATACACACAGTCCAGACACTACTACACCATGACCTGTATACACACAGTCCAGACACTACTACACCATGACCTGTATACACACAGTCCAGACACTACTACACCATGACCTGTATACACACAGTCCAGACACTACTACACCATGACCTGTATACACACAGTCCAGACACTACTACACCATGACCTGTATACACACAGTCCAGACACTACTACACCATGACCTGTATACACACAGTCCAGACACTACTACACCATGACCTGTATACACACAGTCCAGACACTACTACAACCATGACCTGTATACACACAGTCCAGACACTACTACACCATGACCTGTATACACACAGTCCAGACACTACTACACCATGACCTGTATACACACAGTCCAGACACTACTACACCATGACCTGTATACACACAGTCCAGACACTACTACACCATGACCTGTATACACACAGTCCAGACACTACTACACCATGACCTGTATACACACAGTCCAGACACTACTACACCATGACCTGTATACACACAGTCCAGACACTACTACACCATGACCTGTATACACACAGTCCAGACACTACTACACCATGACCTGTATACACACAGTCCAGACACTACTACACCATGACCTGTATACACACAGTCCAGACACTACTACACCATGACCTGTATACACACAGTCCAGACACTACTACACCATGACCTGTATACACACAGTCCAGACACTACTACACCATGACCTGTATACACACAGTCCAGACACTACTACACCATGACCTGTATACACACAGTCCAGACACTACTACACCATGACCTGTATACACACAGTCCAGACACTGCTACACCATGACCTGTATACACACAGTCCAGACACTACTACACCATGACCTGTACACACAGTCCAGACACTACTACACCATGACCTGTACACACACAGTCCAGACACTGCTACACCATGACCTGTATACACACAGTCCAGACACTACTACACCATGACCTGTATACACACAGTCCAGACACTGCTACACCATGACCTGTATACACACAGTCCAGACACTACTACACCATGACCTGTATACACACAGTCCACACACTACTACACCATGACCTGTATACACACAGTCCAGACACTACTACACCATGACCTGTATACACACAGTCCAGACACTACTACACCATGACCTGTACACACACAGTCCAGACACTACTACACCATGACCTGTATACACACAGTCCAGACACTACTACACCATGACCTGTATACACACAGTCCAGACACTGCTACACCATGACCTGTATACACACAGTCCAGACACTACTACACCATGACCTGTATACACACAGTCCAGACACTACTACACCATGACCTGTATACACACAGTCCAGACACTGCTACACCATGACCTGCATACACACAGTCCAGACACTACTACACCATGACCTGTATACACACAGTCCAGACACTACTACACCATGACCTGTACACACAGTCCAGACACTACTACACCATGACCTGTACACACACAGTCCAGACACTGCTACACCATGACCTGTATACACACACAGTCCAGACACTGCTACACCATGACCTGTATACACACACAGTCCAGACACTGCTACACCATGACCTGCATACACACAGTCCAGACACTACTACACCATGACCTGTATACACACAGTCCAGACACTACTACACCATGACCTGTACACACACAGTCCAGACACTGCTACACCATGACCTGTATACACACACAGTCCAGACACTGCTACACCATGACCTGTATACACACAGTCCAGACACTGCTACACCATGACCTGCATACACACAGTCCAGACACTACTACACCATGACCTGTATACACACAGTCCAGACACTACTACACCATGACCTGTATACACACAGTCCAGACACTACTACACCATGACCTGTATACACACAGTCCAGACACTACTACACCATGACCTGTACACACACAGTCCAGACACTACTACACCATGACCTGTATACACACAGTCCAGACACTACTACACCATGACCTGTACACACAGTCCAGACACTACTACACCATGACCTGTACACACACAGTCCAGACACTGCTACACCATGACCTGTATACACACACAGTCCAGACACTGCTACACCATGACCTGTATACACACACAGTCCAGACACTGCTACACCATGACCTGTACACACACAGTCCAGACTACACCATGACCTGTACACACACAGTTCATATTCCGAGCCTAATCTACTGACCCATGAGGGGGTAACCCAGGCATCTGGTCGGCAGTGTCTAGGTAGCTGGCCAGCCATGCCATGGTCTTGCTGAGATTTCCGGACCTCTCCCTGGGAGCCGCAGAGTCGGATGCGGTGAAGTCGTCCTGCTTGATGCGGTCTGGGGTGGCTTCTATGATCTGTTCTGCGAGGGTAACCATATCAACCTGGGACGAAGCAGAATGAGGGCGACAGAGGAAGGATGTGAGGGAGCGCAAGAGAGAAAAGGGTGCACAGGATACAAAACGGAAAGAACGGAGAGACAGATCTACACTAGAGTGACAAGGAGAGGACTGCAGCCGAGTAAGCGGGGGGACACATTACCTGCAGATAGTCCTGGTTCTCCGTATCCTCCTGATACTCAATGAGATCAGCTTCGTCTACTCCAGGAGAGTCCAGGTAGGAGATGTGTTCTATGGGGTCCTCCAGCTCCCATGAAGCAGCTCCCAGTATCCTAGAATTGGGGGGCGTCTCTACTGGGGCGTCTTGACTGCTCTCTGGGCTGCAGTCAGGTGAGCCGCGTAGGGCAGAACTACTGGAATACGCAGAGGTTACTGAGACAGACCCATCTGATACCTCTGAGGGGGAGGGGAGGCTGCTGAGACCTGTGGAAGGGAAACCGTGGCTTCAGAGCACACTACCTGCTATAATTACACTACAGACAGCCCTGGCCGCTTCCATTACCCGTATCGGCGCTGGTCGACAGAGGAGAGAGCCCTCGACTGAACTCCTGACTTCCCACGAGCGACTGCCAGCTTGACTGCTGCAAATCCGTGAAGTTTCCACGCGCCATGTCCTGCCTCTGCATCTCTTCTAGGGTAGATGCCAGCTTCACATGCCCTCGTGATCGGGCGACTCCCAGAGGAAGTCGCCCCAGGGAGTCCGGTATGGTTAGGGCTCTGCAGTCCCAGCGGAAGAGCAGTGTTGCAGCCTCCGTGTGTCCTAGAGCGCAGGCCCACATCTACAGAAGACCGAGAGAGTAACCGGGTCAGTGCAAAGAAACACAGGAGGACGAGGCGGCAACAAGGTCACGGAAATCACTGGATGGTGACCACCGATGAAGACCTGACCTGTGATCATCCTGATCAGAAAAGTGAGCAGGGGAGGGGGTGATACCGACTCACCAGGGGTGTGCAGGAGAAGTGATCCACGTTCAGAGGGTCGACCTCCAGCTCCACAGCTAAGCTCTGAGAGTGGAGGCTCCTAAGACAAAACCACATGGAATTAAATAACATCCCTCCTCTCAGGAGGTCGATCAGATGTGTCCTCCACCACCAAAGTGCTCGAAAAGCCGCAACTCACCTCCACTGAATCAGGGTCTCAATAAGACGGGCATAGCCCTGAGCCGCGGCCAGGTGGAGCAGGGTCATCCCTCGGAAACTCATCTCGTGTGCCAGAAGGTCTGATGTCACCCAGCAGGTCTGTGACATCATCTTCTCACAGACCGCAACCAGGCGAGCTTCAAAGGAATCGGCCGCCGACACCTAAAAAAAGAAGAGAAATGAGACTCCGCTGAATCCTCACCGCGGGATTAAGGTGCGCACAGAGAAAGGGCCCTCGTGGATCACAGAGAAAAGACAGAGTCTGAGGGATCTAGTGTCATCACAGGGAAGAGACAGAGTCTGGGGGATCTAGTGTTATCACAGGGAACAGACAGCATCTGGTGGATCTAGTGTCATCACAGGGAAGAGACAGAGTCTGGGGGATCTAGTGTTATCACAGGGAACAGACAGCATCTGGTGGATCTAGTGTCATCACAAAGAAGAGACAGAGTCTGGGGGATCTAGTGTCATCACAGGGAAGAGACAGAGTCTGGTGGGTCTAGTGTCATCACAAAGAAGAGACAGAGTCTGGGGGATCTAGTGTCATCACAGGGAAGAGACAGAGTCTGGGGGATCTAGTGTCATCACAGGGAAGAGACAGAGTCTGGGGGGATCTAGTGTTATACAGAGAACAGACAGCATCTGGTGGATCTAGTGTCATCACAGGGAAGAGACAGAGTCTGGTGGGTCTAGTGTCATCACAAAGAAGAGACAGAGTCTGGGGGATCTAGTGTCATCACAGGGAAGAGACAGAGTCTGGGGGATCTAGTGTTATCACAGAGAAGAGACAGCATCTGGTGGATCTAGTGTCATCACAGGGAAGAGACAGAGTCTGGTGGGTCTAGTGTCATCACAAAGAAGAGACAGAGTCTGGGGGATCTAGTGTCATCACAGGGAAGAGACAGAGTCTGGGGGATCTAGTGTCATCACAGGGAAGAGACAGAGTCTGGGGGGATCTAGTGTTATACAGAGAACAGACAGCATCTGGTGGATCTAGTGTCATCACAGGGAAGAGACAGAGTCTGGTGGGTCTAGTGTCATCACAAAGAAGAGACAGAGTCTGGGGGATCTAGTGTTATCACAGGGAAGAGACAGAGTCTGGGGGATCTAGTGGTATCACAGAGAAGAGACAGAGTCTGAGGGATCTAGTGTCATCACAGGGAAGAGACAGAGTCTGAGGGATCTAGTGTCATCACAGGGAAGAGACAGAGTCTGGGGGATCTAGCGTTATCACAGGGAAGAGAGAGTCTGGGGGATCTAGTGTCATCACAGGGAAGAGACAGTCTGGGGGATCTAGTGGTATCACAGAGAAGAGACAGCATCTGGTGGATCTAGTTATATTACACAGAAGAGACAGTCTGTTGGATCTAATGTCATCACAGGGAAGAGACAGCCTAGTGAATCTAGTGTCATCACAGGGAAGAGAGAGTCTGGGGGATCTAGTGTTATACAGAGAACAGACAGTCTGGGGGATCTAGTGTTATACAGAGAACAGACAGCATCTGGTGGATCTAGTGTTATCACAGGGAAGAGACAGAGTCTGGGGGATCTAGTGTTATCACAGTAAAGAGACAGAGTCTGGGGATCTAGTGTTATCACAGTAAAGAGACAGAGTCTGGGGGATCTAGTGTCATCACAGAGAAGAGA
This sequence comes from Bufo gargarizans, assembly GCF_014858855.1. Classification (NCBI taxonomy): domain Eukaryota; kingdom Metazoa; phylum Chordata; class Amphibia; order Anura; family Bufonidae; genus Bufo; species Bufo gargarizans. Next base: position 1,658,375 of record NC_058081.1, on the reverse strand, counting down.
CAGAGTCTGAGGAATCTAGTGTTATCACAGGGAAGAGACAGAGTCTGGGGGATCTAGTATTATCACAGGGAAGAGACAGAGTCTGTTGGATCTAATGTCATCAGAGGGAAGAGACAAAGTCTGGGGGATCTAGTGTCATCACAGGGAAGAGACAGAGTCTGGTGGAGCTAGTGTCATCACAAAGAAGAGACAGTCTGGTAGATCCAGTGTCATCACAGGGAAGAGACAGTCTGGTGGATCTAGTGTCATCAGAGGGAAGAGACAGTCTGGTGGATCTAGTGTCATCACAGGGAAGAGACAGTCTGGTGGATCTAGTGTCATCACAGGGAAGAGACAGTCTGGTGGATCTAGTGTCATCACAGGGAAGAGACAGTCTGGTGGATCTAGTGTCATCAGAGGGAAGAGACAGTCTGGTGGATCTAGTGATATCTCAGAGAAGAGACAGTCTGGGGGATCTAGTGATGTCTCAGAGAAGAGACAGTCTGGGGGATCTAGTGATGTCTCAGAGAAGAGACAGTCTGGGGGATCTAGTGATGTCTCAGAGAAGAGACAGTCTGGGGGATCTAGTGATGTCTCAGAGAAGAGACAGTCTGGGGGATCTAGTGGGGGTGATGCTCGGGCGGACGGGGTGATTCCATTCTTCCTGGGGGGGGTCCCGGCTGCGCACCCACCACCCTTTGCAGTGAACAGATGCCGCGGAAAATACTGTCTGTAACTTAAGCAGCGAATAATCTCCTTAGTAAATCTCCTGTGACGTCTAATGGAAACTTCACAGACGACACATTCCTCCCCCGACAACCACCCCATAAACAGGGGCTGAAGGGTGAGCGCAGTGTGGACATGGGGGTGTACACAGGAGTATACAGACGTGGACAAAATTGTTGGTACCCTTTGGTCAATGAAAGAAAAAGTCACAATGGTCACAGAAATAACTTTAATCTGACAAAAGTAATAATAAATTAAAATTCTATAAATGTTAACCAATGAAAGTCAGACATTGTTTTTCAACCATGCTTCAACAGAATTATGTAAAAAAATAAACTCATGAAACAGGCATGGACAAAAATGATGGTACCCCTAACTTAATATTTTGTTGCGCAACCTTTTGAGGCAATCACTGCAATCAAACGCTTCCTGTAACTGTCAATGAAACATCTGCACCTCTCAGCAGGTATTTTGGCCCACTCCTCATGAGCAAACTGCTCCAGTTGTGTCCGGTTTGAAGGGTGCCTTTTCCAGACTGCATGTTTCAGCTCCTTCCAAAGATGCTCAATAGGATTGAGGTCAGGGCTCATAGAAGGCCACTTTAGAATAGTCCAATTTTTTCCTCTTAGCCATTCTTGGGTGTTTTTAGCGGTGTGTTTTGGGTCATTGTCCTGTTGCAAGACCCATGACCTGCGACTGAGACCAAGCTTTCTGACACTGGCTAGTACATTTCTCTCTAGAATTCCTTGATAGTCTTGAGATTTCATTGTACCCTGCACAGATTCAAGACACCCTGTGCCAGACGCAGCAAAGCAGCCCCAGAACATAACAGAGCCTCCTCCATGTTTCACAGTAGGGACAGTGTTCTTTTCTTGATATGCTTCATTTTTTCGTCTGTGAACATACAGCTGATGTGCCTTGGCAAAAACTTCGATTTTTGTCTCATCTGTCCACAGGACATTCTCCCAGAAGCTTTGTGGCTTGTCAACATGTAGTTTGGCATATTCCAGTCTTGCTTTTTTATGATTCGTTTTCAACAATGGTGTCCTCCTTGGTCGTCTCCCATGTAGTCCACTTTGGCTCAAACAACGACGGATGGTGCGATCTGACACTGATGTTCCTTGAGCATGAAGTTCACCTTGAATCTCTTTAGAAGTCTTTCTAGGCTCTTTTGTTACCATTCGGATTATCCGTCTCTTAGATTTGTCATCAATTTTCCTCCTGCGGCCACGTCCAGGGAGGTTGGCTACAGTCCCATGGATCTTAAACTTATGAATAATATGTGCAACTGTACTCACAGGAACATCTAGTTGCTTGGAGATGGTCTTATAGCCTTTACCTTTAACATGCTTGTCTATAATTTTCTTTCTGATCTCTTGAGACAGCTCTTTCCTTTGCTTCCTCTGGTCCATGTCGAGTGTGGTACACACCATATCACCAAACAACACAGTGATTACCTGGAGCCATATATATAGGCCCAATGGCTGATTACAAGGTTGTAGACACCTGTGATGCTAATTAGTGGACACACCTTGAATTAACATGTCCCTTTGGTCACATTATGTTCTGTGTTTTCTAGGGGTACCATCATTTTTGTCCATGCCTGTTTCATGAGTTTATTTTTTTACATAATTCTGTTGAAGCATGGTTGAAAAACAATGTCTGACTTTCATTGGTTAACATTTATAGAATTTTAATTTATTATTACTTTTGTCAGATTAAAGTTATTTCTGTGACCATTGTGACTTTTTCTTTCATTGACCAAAGGGTACCAACAATTTTGTCCACGTCTGTATATACAGACAGGTGTACACACAGGTGGAGAGGGGAGTACATATACAGACAGGCGTACACACAGGTGGAGAGAGGAGTATATATACAGACAGGCGTACACACAGGTGGAGAGGGGAGTATATATACAGACAGGTGTACACACAGGTGGAGAGAGGAGTATATATACAGACAGGTGTACACACAGGTGGAGAGAGGAGTATATACACAGACAGGTGTACACACAGGTGAAGAGAGGAGTATATACACAGACAGGTGTACACACAGGTGGAGAGAGGAGTATATATACAGACAGGTGTACACACAGGTGGAGAGGGGAGTATATACACAGACAGGTGTACACACAGGTGGAGAGAGGAGTATATACACAGACAGGCGTACACACAGGTGGAGAGAGGAGTATATATACAGACAGGTGTACACACAGGTGGAGAGGGGAGTATATATACAGACAGGTGTACACACAGGTGGAGAGGGGAGTATATATACAGACAGGTGTACACACAGGTGGAGAGGGGAGTATATATACAGACAGGTGTACACACAGGTGGAGAGAGGAGTATATACACAGACAGGTGTACACACAGGTGGAGAGGGGAGTATATACACAGACAGGTGTACACACAGGTGGAGAGAGGAGTATATACACAGACAGGTGTACACACAGGTGGAGAGAGGAGTATATATACAGACAGGTGTACACACAGGTAGAGAGGAGTATATATACAGACAGGCGTACACACAGGTGGAGAGGGGAGTATATATACAGACAGGCGTACACACAGGTGGAGAGAGGAGTATATATACAGACAGGCGTACACACAGGTGGAGAGAGGAGTATATACACAGACAGGTGTACACACAGGTGGAGAGAGGAGTATATATACAGACAGGTGTACACACAGGTGGAGAGTAGTATATACACAGACAGGTGTACACACAGGTGGAGAGAGGAGTATATATACAGACAGGTGTACACACAGGTAGAGAGAGGAGTATATATATACAGACAGGTGTACACACAGGTGGAGAGCGGAGTATATATACAGACAGGCGTACACACAGGTGGAGAGCGGAGTATATATACAGACAGGCGTACACACAGGTGGAGAGCGGAGTATATATACAGACAGGCGTACACACAGGTGGAGAGCGGAGTATATATACAGACAGGCGTACACACAGGTGGAGAGCGGAGTATATATACAGACAGGCGTACACACAGGTGGAGAGCGGAGTATATATACAGACAGGCGTACACACAGGTGGAGAGCGGAGTATATATACAGACAGGCGTACACACAGGTGGAGAGGGGACTATATATACAGACAGGTGTACACACAGGTGGAGAGAGGAGTATATATACAGACAGGTGTACACACAGGTGGAGAGTAGTATATACACAGACAGGTGTACACACAGGTGGAGAGAGGAGTATATATACAGACAGGTGTACACACAGGTGGAGAGAGGAGTATATACACAGGCAGGTGTACACACAGGTGGGAGCGGAGAGTATACACTGGCAGGAGTACACACAGGTGGAGAGTAGTATATACACAGACAGGTGTACACACAGGTGGAGAGTAGTATATACACAGACAGGTGTACACACAGGTGGAGAGAGGAGTATATATACAGACAGGTGTACACACAGGTGGGAGCGGAGAGTATACACAGGCAGGTGTACACACAGGTGGGAGCGGAGAGTATACACAGGCAGGTGTACACACAGGTGGGAGCGGAGAGTATACACAGGCAGGTGTACACACAGGTAGAGAGAGGAGTATATATACAGACAAGTGTACACACAGGTGGAGAGGAGTATATACACAGGCAGGTGTACACACAGGTGGGAGCGGAGAGTATACACAGGCAGGAGTACACACAGGTGGAGAGGAGTATATACACAGGCAGGTGCACACACAGGTGGAGAGTAGTATATACACAGACAGGTGTACACACAGGTGGAGAAGAGTATATATACAGACAGGCGTACACACAGGCGGAGAGTAGTATATATACAGACAGGTGTACACACAGGTGGAGAAGAGTATATACACAGGCAAGTGTACACACAGGTGGAGAGTAGTATATACACAGACAGGTGTACACACAGGTGGGAGCGGAGAGTATACACAGGCAGGAGTACACACAGGTGGAGAGGAGTGTATACACAGACAGGTGCACACACAGGTGGAGAGTAGTATATACACAGACAGGTGTACACACAGGTGGAGAAGAGTATATATACAGACAGGCGTACACACAGGCGGAGAGTAGTATATATACAGACAGGTGTACACACAGGTGGAGAAGAGTATATACACAGGCAAGTGTACACACAGGTGGAGAGTAGTATATACACAGACAGGTGTACACACAGGTGGAGAGAGGAGTATATACACAGACAGGTGTACACACAGGTGGAGAGGGGAGTATAAACACAGACAGGTGTACACACAGGTGGAGAGGAGTATATATACAGACAGGTGTACACACAGGTGGAGAGGAGTATATACACAGACAGGTGTACACACAGGTGGAGAGTGTAGTATATACACAGACAGGTGTACACACAGGTGGAGAGAGGAGTATATATACAGACAGGTGTACACACAGGTGGAGAGTAGTATATACACAGACAGGTGTACACACAGGTGGAGAGTAGTATATACACAGACAGGTGTACACACAGGTGGAGAGTAGTATATACACAGACAGGTGTACACACAGGTGGAGAGTAGTATATACACAGACAGGTGTACACACAGGTGGAGAGTAGTATATACACAGACAGGTGTACACACAGGTGGAGAGAGGAGTATATATACAGACAGGTGTACACACAGGTGGAGAGAGGAGTATATACACAGACAGGTGTACACACAGGTGGAGAGTAGTATATACACAGACAGGTGTACACACAGGTGAAGAGAGGAGTATATACACAGACAGGTGTACACACAGGTGGAGAGGGGAGTATAAACACAGACAGGTGTACACACAGGTGGAGAGGAGTATATACACAGACAGGTGTACACACAGGTGGAGAGAGGAGTATATATACAGACAGGTGTACACACAGGTGGAGAGGGGAGTATAAACACAGACAGGTGTACACACAGGTGGAGAGGAGTATATACACAGACAGGTGTACACACAGGTGGAGAGGAGTATATACACAGACAGGTGTACACACAGGTGGAGAGTAGTATATACACAGACAGGTGTACACACAGGTGGAGAGAGGAGTATATATACAGACAGGTGTACACACAGGTGGAGAGGGGAGTATAAACACAGACAGGTGTACACACAGGTGGAGAGGAGTATATACACAGACAGGTGTACACACAGGTGGAGAGTAGTATATACACAGACAGGTGTACACACAGGTGGAGAGTAGTATATACACAGACAGGTATACACACAGGTGGGAGCGGAGATTATACACAGACAGGTGTACACACAGGTGGAGAGTAGTATATACACAGACAGGTATACACACAGGTGGGAGCGGAGATTATACACAGGCAGGTGTTAACACAGGTGGAGAGTAGTATATACACAGACAGGTGTACACACAGGTGGAGAGTAGTATATACACAGACAGGTGTACACACAGGTGGAGAGTAGTATATACACAGACAGGTGTACACACAGGTGGAGAGAGGAGTATATATACAGACAGGTGTACACACAGGTGGAGAGTAGTATATACACAGACAGGTGTACACACAGGTGGGAGCGGAGAGTATACACAGGCAGGAGTACACACAGGTGGAGAGTAGTATATACACAGACAGGTGTACACACAGGTGGGAGCGGAGAGTATACACAGGCAGGAGTACACACAGGTGGAGAGTAGTATATACACAGACAGGTGTACACACAGGTGGAGAGTAGTATATACACAGACAGGTGTACACACAGGTAGAGAGGGGAGTATGTATACAGACAGGTGTACACACAGGTGGAGAGTAGTATATACACAGACAGGTGTACACACAGGTGGAGAGGAGTATATACACAGACAGGTGTACACACAGGTGGAGAGTAGTATATACACAGACAGGCGTACACACAGGTGGAGAGTAGTATATACACAGACAGGTGTACACACAGGTGGAGAGAGGAGTATATATACAGACAGGTGTACACACAGGTGGAGAGTAGTATATACACAGACAGGTGTACACACAGGTGGGAGCGGAGAGTATACACAGGCAGGAGTACACACAGGTGGAGAGTAGTATATACACAGACAGGTGTACACACAGGTGGAGAGGGGAGTATGTATACAGACAGGTGTACACACAGGTGGAGAGTAGTATATACACAGACAGGTGTACACACAGGTGGAGAGAGGAGTATATATACAGACAGGTGTACACACAGGTGGAGAGAGGAGTATATACACAGACAGGTGTACACACAGGTGGAGAGGAGTATATATACAGACAGGTGTACACACAGGTGGAGAGGGGAATATATACACAGACAGGTGTACACACAGGTGGAGAGGAGTATATACACAGACAGGTGTACACACAGGTGGAGAGTAGTATATACACAGACAGGTGTACACACAGGTGGAGAGGAGTATATACACAGACAGGTGTACACACAGGTGGGAGCGGAGAGTATACACAGGTGGGAGCGGAGAGTATACACAGGCAGGAGTACACACAGGTGGAGAGAGGAGTATATACACAGACAGGTGTACACACAGGTGGAGAGAGTAGTATATATACAGACAGGTGTACACACAGGCGGAGAGTAGTATATATACAGACAGGTATACACACAGGTGGAGAGGAGTATATACACAGGCAGGTGTACACACAGACGGAGAGTAGTATATATACAGACAGGTGTACACACAGGTGGAGAGAGGAGTATATACACAGATAGGTGTACACACAGGTGGAGAGAGGAGTATATACACAGATAGGTGTACACACAGGTGGAGAGAGTAGTATATATACAGACAGGTGTACACACAGGCGGAGAGTAGTATATATACAGACAGGTGTACACACAGGTGGAGAGTAGTATATACACAGACAGGTGTACACACAGGTGGAGAGTAGTATATACACAGGCAGGTGTACACACAGGCGGAGAGTAGTATATATACAGACAGGTGTACACACAGGTTGAGAGAGTAGTATATACACAGACAGGTGTACACACAGGTGGAGAGTAGTATATACAGACAGGTGTACACACAGGTGGGAGCGGAGATTATACACAGACAGGTGTACACACAGGTGGAGAGGAGTATATACACAGACAGGCGTACACACAGGTGGAGAGTAGTATATACACAGGCAGGTGTACACACAGGCGGAGAGTAGTATATATACAGACAGGCGTACACAGAGGCGGAGAGTAGTATATATACAGACAGGTGTACACACAGGTGGAGAGTAGTATATACAGACAGGTGTACACACAGGTGGGAGCGGAGAGTATACACAGGCAGGAGTACAGAGCACTAACCTGGTGGTCTCCTCCGCGGGGGCCGCACTGTGTTCCCGCCGACGGCTGGTGCTGTCCAGAGCTCATATCTGCCATCCGACGTTCCATCTGCTCCAGACGCTCCAGTATAGACATCCTGAACTGATTGTCTGCAGAAGAGTAATAGTGCCAATGTGAATACACAGGTATATGGCCACCGAGAATACCGCCATCTTATGCCACTCACTAAGTAACCTCCAGGCACCACCGCCTCGGCCTCGTCCATTGAGACCCTGCCTCGTGACCAGTTTCCTTGAGTCCATCAGTGTAAAGTCATTGAGGCATATACTTCTACACGTTATAACAGCCACGAGCACGGGGCCCTGTGTTGAGGAGAGTCACTATCCCTCCCCTACCTTCAGGTCATGCACACCCGCGGTATAACCCTTCCCAGCATCCTCCTGTGTGGCCCCTGGGATCCCCCTGTTCGGCAGAGTCGTGTCAGGTTGGTTGCAGGGAATCACCCTGAGAGGAAGACTTCCTGTCGTCCTGTGATGAGTAGTGTCAGCCTCCTCTGTCCTATAATCCTCACCCTACTAAAATAGACATCCCCCTCCCTTCCCAGCTCATTAAAGGGAAGGAAAATCCGACTCAGCCCGAGGAATTTGTCAAAATAAGCACTGGGATTGACCGGACAGTCCTGAACCGGGCCGCCATGCTCAAAGGCTGGCGAAAGTGGCACGGGCACAGACTAGAAGAAAGCACAGAAACCGAATAATCCAGTGTGTCCCATCACCAAACTACACCGTAACCTGGATACAGACAACACACAGCCACTATACACTGGATACAGACAACACACAGCCACTATACTCTGGATACAGACAACACACAGCCACTATACACCGTAACCTGGATACAGACAACACACAGCCACTATACACTGGATACAGACAACACACAGCCACTATACTCTGGATACAGACAACACACAGCCACTATACTCTGGATACAGACAACACACAGCCACTATACACCGTAACCTGGATACAGACAACACACAGCCACTATACACTGGATACAGACAACACACAGCCACTATACACTGGATACAGACAACACACACAGCCACTATACACTGTAACCTGGATACAGACAACACACAGAGCCACTATACACCGTAACCTGGATACAGACAACACACAGCCACTATACACTGGATACAGACAACACACAGCCACTATACACTGGATACAGACAACACACACAGCCACTATACACTGTAACCTGGATACAGACAACACACAGCCACTATACACTGGATACAGACAACACACACAGCCACACTACACTGTAACCCTGGATACAATGCTGTACACTATACATAACCATACAACACAGCCACACTACACTGTAACCTGGATACAATGCTGTACACTATACATAACTAGACAACACGGCCACACTACACTGTAACCTGGATACAATGCTGTACACTATACATAACCATACAACACAGCCACACTACACTGTAACCTGGATACAATGCTGTACACTATACATAACTAGACAACATGGCCACACTACACTGTAACCTGGATACAATGCTGTACACTATACATAAGCAGACAACACACAGCAATACTACACTGTAAACTTGATAACATGTTGTACACTGTGCACAACTAGAATACCAGAACCTGGATGCAATACTATGAAAAAACCTTATACAGCACACGCAGGCATACTACACTGTCACTTGGGTACTCCACAGTCCCTATTCAATACACAGCTGTTCTACACCATTACATGGACACCCCTCAATCATTGCAGTATGCACTTTTACAGTACACCGTTACCTGTGTACGCCACAATCCCTACACAACACGCAGGCACACTAGACTGTTACTTAGATACTTTTTCACACTACCTCCGCAACCCACAGCGGTACACTACTGTTACTTAGGTATACAACAGTATCTACTCAACACATAGCGATAGTACACTGTTACCTCCGAAATCCCTACACCAGGGATGGCCAACGTTCGGCTCTCCAGCTGTTGCAAAACTACAACTCCCAGCATGCCCAGTCTGCCTACAGCTATCAGCCTACAGCAGGGCATGGTGGGAGTTGTAGTTTTAAAACAGCTGGAGAGCCGCAGGTTGGCCAGCCCTGCCCTACACTATATGCTGCTACTTGGATATTCCACACACAGCCATACTATACTGTTATCATGCCTTCTACAATCCACAACCTGACTAAAGGTGGATTTACACTATCCCAGGCATGGCCAACCTGAGGCCCTCCAGCTGTTGTAAAACTACAACTCCCAGCATGTCCTGCTGTAGGCTGTAGCTTGTTCATCAGTTGATCCTGTTGCTCGTGCAGGAACACCAATTATTGTTTCTGGGCAGCAGATCGTGCGGTCTAAACAGCGATCTGCTCCCCAGAAACAATGATTCTGTATGGGAACAAGCAATCGCAATACCATTCTTTCATCCCCCCATCCTTCCTTCCTTCCCGACAATCGGCTGTACATTGTAGCGTCATAACCCACCTTAACATTAACTAGATACAACCCAATAACATCTCAACCCCATACACAAGACTACAGTCTTACCTGGGAAGACACGAAATAAAGAACCATGCTAAACTGATATGGGAATGCACAACAATCTCAATACAATCCTCTACAAAATTCTCTATCACACGACACCAACGTACGTCAACACCAGGTATTTCTGGCCTTTATTACAGATGGTGCTCATGTTCTACATGTAACTGATATGTCATCTGTGTAGCCGACAAAAGCCATCATAATCCTTAGTAACAAGCGGTGACGGATTTACCTAGAAACCCAGTAATCAGACCAAGCTGATTATCCCAGACAAGCTACACTCTGACCAGACTGTACTCACGCCTGTCATTACAGTACTCACGTCAGGGTATTATTCCACACCAGACAACACAATCCTACGCACAACCAAATCACATGTTTTCTGGACATAGTAAAAAAAAAAAAAGCTGAAACTTTGTATATAAAGGTAACAACCAAACTATAGTCACCTGGACACACCACAGTCATTTAGAAGGCAGAACACACACTTAGCCTGTTGCCTGGTAACCACAGATATAGTCAGTTACATAACTAAGCAACACTGTTACCGGGATACCAAACTATAGTCACCTGGACATAACACAGTCTTTTAGAAGGTAGAACACACACTTAGCATGCTGCCTGGTAACCACAAATATAGTCAGTTACATAACTAAGCAACACTGTTACCGGGATACCAAACTACAACCAAACTATAGTCACCTGGACATAACACAGTCTTTTAGAAGGCAGAACACACACTTAGCATGCTGCCTGGTAACCACACATATAGTCAGTTACATAACTAAGCAACACTGTTACCGGGATACCAAACTACAACCAAACTATAGTCACCTGGACATAACACAGTCTTTTAGAAGGCAGAACACACACTTAGCATGCTGCCTGGTAACCACACATATAGTCAGTTACATAACTAAGCAGCACTGTTACCGGGATACCAAACTACAACCAAACTACAGTCACCTGGACACACCACAGTCTTTTAGAAGGCAGAACACACACCTAGCACGTTGCCTGGATACCACACAACGCTGTTACCGGGACACAATGGACGTACTGAACCCTAGCAACACTATACACTGTTACCTGGATACATCTCAAAAACACATGGCCTAGATACAAGACAAACAAGACATTCAAACTACAATGTTACCTGGATATTGCTAAATCTTCTAAACTACACACATCTTAATAATAGTTATGTAGACGTATAACAATCACTGGGTGTATTTTATATAACCACTACGCCCCCATCACCGCCCCGCAGGGGATGTTACCCAGCTTTTCCAGACTGCAGAATAAACCCCCAACATTGTGGAATTCCTAACTGGATTTGCTAGTCGGGAGCCTGGAAAATTGGAGTACGAATCCCTGTGACAGATTTTTCAGGGTCCTGGGAAATCTGGGAAACACTCTATGTGGAGCTGCAATAGGTACTGCTGAATACTAAATCTACCTCAATAAATCCTTCTCCTATTTCACACATCGTGCCATAGCTAGGCTGGTTCTCCTTTCAAGGTCCAGGGAAAGTTGGGTTACCACAATGTGGAAGTGTAACAGAGAGCAGAATACCAAATCCACAAAGATAAATCCCCTTCCTCACTCCGAAATAGTGTCATAGCTAGGCAGATTTGCTTTTCAGGGTCCTGGGAAAGCTGGGTTACTTGCACTATGAACGGGTAACATTATCTGGAGGGTGTGCACAGCTCCACAAGACTTGTAATACCGGTCTGCAACACTGATGAATGTCATATTTGTCTAGACCGTGATAAATCTCTCCTGGCTATGTAGGCAAACTTGACATTCAGACACCTAGGAAAGCTGAGTAGTACTTCTGTAGTAACCATGGCCTGGTACTGTGTAGTATATCTGCACAGATAAAGGGTAGGTTTTGTAAGAAGCTGCTGAAATTGTGAAGCTCTCATACTCTTTCACAGTGTCTACCCAAACCTCCTGTTTGCCTGTAAGCTCGCGCTAGTGCACAGTCTCCAGCCGAAGACGGAGGAGCAGAGCGACGCGAGACACTACTCTAATCGCAGGATAACCAAAATCCAGACTTCACCAGTACCTGTCAACATCACAGTGCTCTCCACACAGACATCCAGACTACACCAGTACCTGCCAACATCACAGTGCTCCATACACTCATCCATACTACACCAGTACCTGCCAACATCACAGTGCTCCATACACACATCCATACTACACCAGTACCTGCCAACATCACAGTGCTCTCCATACAGACATCCATACTACACCAGTACCTGCCAACATCAGTGCTCTCCATACACACATCTAGACTACACCAGTACCTGCCAACATCACAGTGCTCCATACACTCATCTAGACTACACCAGTACCTGCCAACATCACAGTGCTCCATACACTCATCCAGACTACACCAGTACCTGCCTACATCACAGTGCTCCATACACACATCCATACTACACCAGTACCTGCCAACATCACAGTGCTCCATACACACATCCAGACTACACCAGTACCTGCCAACATCACAGTGCTCCATACACACATCCATACTACACCAGTACCTGCCAACATCACAGTGCTCCATACACTCATCAAGACTACACCAGTACCTGCCAACATCACAGTGCTCCATACACACATCCATACTACACCAGTACCTGCCAACATCACAGTGCTCTCCATACACTCATCCAGACTACACCAGTACCTGCCAACATCACAGTGCTCCATACACTCATCCAGACTACACCAGTACCTGCCAGCATCACAGTGCTCCATACACTCATCTAGACTACACCAGTACCTGCCAACATCACAGTGCTCCATACACTCATCAAGACTACACCAGTACCTGCCAGCATCACAGTGCTCCATACACTCATCTAGACTACACCAGTACCTGCCAACATCACAGTGCTCCATACACTCATCAAGACTACACTAGTACCTGCCAACATCACAGTGCTCCATACACACATCCAGACTACACCAGTACCTGCCAGCATCACAGTGCTCCATACACACATCCAGACTACACCAGTACCTGTCAACATCACAGTGCTTCATACACTCATCCAGACTACACCAGTACCTGCCAACATCACAGTGCTCCATACACACATCCATACTACACCAGTACCTGCCAGAATCACAGTGCTCTCCATACAGACATCCAGACTACACCAGTACCTGCCAACATCACAGTGCTCCATACACTCATCAAGACTACACCAGTACCTGCCAACATCACAGTGCTCTCCATACACACATCCAGACTACACCAGTACCTGCCAACATCACAGTGCTCCATACACTCATCCAGACTACACCAGTACCTGCCAACATCACAGTGCTCCATACATACATCCATACTACACCAGTACCTGCCAGCATCACAGTGCTCTCCATACACTCATTCAGACTACACCAGTACCTGCCAACATCACAGTGCTCTCCATACACACATCCATAATACACCAGTACCTGCCAACATCAGTGCTCCATAAAGACATCCAGACTACACCAGTACCTGCCAACATCACAGTGCTCCATACACACATCCAGACTACACCAGTACCTGCCAACATCACAGTGCTCCATACACACATCCATACTACACCAGTACCTGCCAACATCACAGTGCTCTCCATACACACATCCATACTACACCAGTACCTGTCAACATCACAGTGCTCCGTACACTCATCCAGACTACACCAGTACCTGCCAACATCACAGTGCTCTCCATACACACATCCAGACTACACCAGTACCTGCCAACATCACAGTGCTCCATACACACATCCAGACTACACCAGTACCTGCCAGCATCACAGTGCTCCATACACTCATCAAGACTACACCAGTACCTGCCAACATCACAGTGCTCCATACACTCATCCAGACTACACCAGTACCTGCCAACATCACAGTGCTCCATACAGACATCCAGACTACACCAGTACCTGCCAGCATCACAGTGCTCCATACACTCATCAAGACTACACCAGTACCTGCCAACATCACAGTGCTCCATACACTCATCCAGACTACACCAGTACCTGCCAGCATCACAGTGCTCTCCATACACTCATCCAGACTACACCAGTACCTGTCAACATCACAGTGCTTCATACACTCATCAAGACTACACCAGTACCTGCCAACATCACAGTGCTCCATACACTCATCCAGACTACACCAGTACCTGCCAGCATCACAGTGCTCTCCATACACTCATCCAGACTACACCAGTACCTGCCAACATCACAGTGCTCCATACACTCATCCAGACTACACCAGTACCTGCCAACATCACAGTGCTCCATACACTCATCCAGACTACACCAGTACCTGCCAACTTCACAGTGCTCCATACACACATCCATACTACACCAGTACCTGCCAACATCACAGTGCTCCATACACACATCCAGACTACACCAGTACCTGCCAGCATCACAGTGCTCCATACACTCATCAAGACTACACCAGTACCTGCCAACATCAGTGCTTCATACACTCATCAAGACTACACCAGTACCTGCCAACATCACAGTGCTCCATACATACATCCATACTACACCAGTACCTGCCAGCATCACAGTGCTCTCCATACACTCATTCAGACTACACCAGTACCTGCCAACATCACAGTGCTCTCCATACACACATCCATACTACACCAGTACCTGCCAACATCACAGTGCTCCATAAAGACATCCAGACTACACCAGTACCTGCCAATATCACAGTGTTCCGTACACTCATCCAGACTACACCAGTACCTGCCAACATCACAGTGCTCCATACACTCATCAAGACTACACTAGTACCTGCCAACATCACAGTGCTCTCAATACACTAATCAAGACTACACCAGTACCTGCCAACATCACAGTGCTTCATACACTCATCAAGACTACACCAGTACCTGCCAGCATCACAGTGCTCTCCATACAGACATCCAGACTACACCAGTACCTGCCAACATCACAGTGCTCCATACACTCATCAAGACTACACCAGTACCTGCCAACATCACAGTGCTCTCCATACACACATCCAGACTACACCAGTACCTGCCAACATCACAGTGCTCCATACACTCATCCAGACTACACCAGTACCTGCCAACATCACAGTGCTCCATACACTCATCCAGACTACACCAGTACCTGCCAACATCACAGTGCTCTCCATACACTCATCAAGACTACACCAGTACCTGCCAACATCACAGTGCTTCATACACTCATCAAGACTACACCAGTACCTGCCAACATCACAGTGCTCCATACACTCATCCAGACTACACCAGTACCTGCCAACATCACAGTGCTCCATACACTCATCCAGACTACACCAGTACCTGCCAACATCACAGTGCTCCATACACTCATCCAGACTACACCAGTACCTGCCAACATCACAGTGCTCCATACAGACATCCAGACTACACCAGTACCTGCCAGCATCACAGTGCTCCATACACTCATCAAGACTACACCAGTACCTGCCAACATCACAGTGCTTCATACACTCATCCAGACTACACCAGTACCTGCCAACATCACAGTGCTCCATACACTCATCCAGACTACACCAGTACCTGCCAACTTCACAGTGCTCCATACACACATCCATACTACACCAGTACCTGCCAACATCACAGTGCTCCATACACACATCCAGACTACACCAGTACCTGCCAGCATCACAGTGCTCCATACACTCATCAAGACTACACCAGTACCTGCCAACATCAGTGCTTCATACACTCATCAAGACTACACCAGTACCTGCCAACATCACAGTGCTCCATACATACATCCATACTACACCAGTACCTGCCAACATCACAGTGCTCCATACATACATCCATACTACACCAGTACCTGCCAGCATCACAGTGCTCTCCATACACTCATTCAGACTACACCAGTACCTGCCAACATCACAGTGCTCTCCATACACACATCCATACTACACCAGTACCTGCCAACATCACAGTGCTCCATAAAGACATCCAGACTACACCAGTACCTGCCAACATCACAGTGTTCCGTACACTCATCTAGACTACACCAGTACCTGCCAACATCACAGTGCTCCGTACACACATCCATACTACACCAGTACCTGTCAACATCACAGTGCACCATACACACATCCATACTACACTAGTACCTGTCAACATCACAGCGCTCCATACACACATCCATACTACACCAGTACCTGTCAACATCACAGTGCTCCATACACACATCCATACTACACCAGTACCTGTCAACATCACAGTGCACCATACACACATCCATACTACACTAGTACCTTTCAACATCACAGCGCTCCATACACTCATCCAGACTACACCAGTACCTGCCAACATCACAGTGCTCTCCATACACTCATCCAGACTACACCAGTACCTGCCAACATCACAGTGCTCTCCATACACTCATCCAGACTACACCAGTACCTGCCAGCATCACAGTGCTCCATACACTCATCCAGACGACACCAGTACCTGCCAGCATCACAGCGCTCCATACACTCTTCCAGTCTACACCAGTACCTGCCAACATCACAGTGCTCCATACACACATCCAGACTACACCAGTACCTGCCAGCATCACAGTGCTCCATACACACATCCATACTACACCAGTACCTGCCTACATCACAGTGCTCCATACACACATCCAGACTACACCAGTACCTGACAACATCACAGTGCTCCATACACTCATCCAGACTACACCAGTACCTGCCAGCATCACAGTGCTCCATACACTCATCCAGACTACACCAGTACCTGCCAACATCACAGTGCTCCATACACTCATCCATACTACACCAGTACCTGCCAGCATCACAGTGCTCCATACACACATCCATACTACACCAGTACCTGCCTACATCACAGTGCTCCATACACTCATCCAGACTACACCAGTACCTGACAACATCACAGTGCTCCATACACTCATCTAGACTACACCAGTACCTGCCAACATCACAGTGCTCTCCACACAGACATCCAGACTACACCAGTACCTGCCAACATCACAGTGCTCCATACACACATCCAGACTACACCAGTACCTGCCAACATCACAGTGCTTCATACACTCATCCAGACTACACCAGTACCTGCCAACATCACAGTGCTCTCCATACACACATCCATATTACACCAGTACCTGCCAGCATCACAGTGCTCCATACACTCATCCATATTACACCAGTACCTGTCAACATCACAGTGCTCCATACACTCATCCAGACTACACCAGTACCTGACAACATCACAGTGCTCCATACACCCAAACTAATTACACCATTACCTGGATGGGTAAAAGCTAAATCGGATAATGCACAACCAGTACACGTAAACATTAAATGTCATCTCACCACCACACTACACAACTACCTGCCAACTCCAGAGACTTTCACATATACAACCAAACGGCAACACTCCCAGAAAACACCATAGTCCTCCAGACAGACACACTTTACAAGCAATGTGCAGGCGCCCAGATAAAGCACAGCCTTCTGTGGGGCAGCAAGTAATGATTTTATTTTGGCTGCAGGGGTAGAAAGTGAGCCGGTCTCGGCAGGAAAGACAATGATGGTGGTTGTTCATCACTGTCCGCCACCAACCTTCATACACATGTACAATGGCCAGACTGGTCACCAGATTTGCTGAATTGTCTAGTTAGAGAATCAACGGTTAATTATTCTTAGAGATGCAGTGAAAGCGAAGAGAGAACATGTCCCAAACTGACCTGTGACCAAACCGTCACACTGTGAGCGATGAGACTGTGTGCTGGAAGGTTTTAAGCAGCTGTCAATTATTTTAGACAACCCCTTTAATTCTCAGTTATCAGACCGTCATATACTGACACTTGCGTCACTTCACTAAAAAAGGACAGAAAGTTCAGCACAGCAGTAATAGCAAATATATGGACGGGGAACTCCAGCTCTGTGATCTAAGAAGGGGTTAAATGAACAGCACGTCTGACCGGCTATAAATTAGCCAGTAACGAGCCCTACGCCCCCCCCCCCCCCCCCCCCCCCCCGAAAATCTCTCACTCACTGGAGCTTCACACAATCATTTAAGAAGATCAGATTAATAGAGAGAGAGAGGCTCTAGTGTCAGAGGAGGGGGTCACATCACTGCCCTGTGCAAACATGTCCGAACCCTGCGATACAGAGCGCTATGAGCCTGCCCCTCCCCCTGCAGGGTGATACAGACAGAGGAGAGCTATGAGCCCGCCCCTCCTCCTGCAGGGTGATACAGACAGAGGAGAGCTATGAGCCCGCCCCTCCTCCTGCAGGGTGATACAGACAGAGGACAGCTATGAGCCTGCCCCTCCTCCTGCAGGGTGACACAGACAGAAGAGAGCTATGAGCCTGCCCCTCCTCCTGCAGGGTGATACAGACAGAAGAGAGCTATGAGCCTGCCCCTCCTCCTGCAGGGTGATACAGACAGAAGAGAGCTATGAGCCTGCCCCGCCCCCTGCAGGGTGATACAGACAGAAGAGAGCTATGAGCCTACCCCTCCTCCTGCAGGGTGATACAGACAGAAGAGAGCTATGAGCCTGCCCCTCCCCCTGCAGGGTGATACAGACAGAAGAGAGCTAGGAGCCTGCCCCTCCTCCTGCAGGGTGATACAGACAGAGGAGAGCTGTGAGCCCGCCCCTCCTCCTGCAGGGTGATACAGACAGAGGAGAGCTATGAGCCCGCCCCTCCTCCTGCAGGGTGATACAGACAGAAGAGAGCTATGAGCCTGCCCCTCCTCCTGCAGGGTGATACAGACAGAGGAGAGCTATGAGCCCGCCCCTCCTCCTGCAGGGTGATACAGACAGAAGAGAGCTATGAGCCCGCCCCTCCTCCTGCAGGGTGATACAGACAGAAGAGAGCTATGAGCCTGCCCCACCTCCTGCAGGGTGATACAGACAGAAGAGAGCTATGAGCCTGCCCCTCCCCCTGCAGGGTGATACAGACAGGAGAGAGCTATGAGCCTGCCCCTCCTCCTGCAGGGTGATACAGACAGAAGAGAGCTCTGAGCCTGCTCCGCCCCCTGCAGGGTGATACAGACAGAAGAGAGCTATGAGCCTGCCCCTCCTCCTGCAGGGTGAGACAGACAGAAGAGCGCTATGAGCCTGCCCCGCCCCCTGCAGGGTGATACAGACAGAGGAGAGCTATGAGCCTGCCCCTCCTCCTGCAGGGTGATACAGACAGAAGAGAGCTATGAGCCTGCCCCGCCCCCTGCAGGGTGATACAGACAGAGGAGAGCTATGAGCCTGCCCCTCCCCCTGCAGGGTGATGCAGACAGAAGAGAGCTATGAGCCTGCCCCTCCTCCTGCAGGGTGATACAGACAGAGGAGAGCTATGAGCCTGCCCCTCCTCCTGCAGGGTGATACAGACAGAAGAGAGCTATGAGCCTGCCCCTCCTCCTGCAGGGTGATACAGACAGAAGAGAGCTATGAGCCTGCCCCTCCCCCTGCAGGGTGATACAGACAGAGGAGAGCTATGAGCCTGCCCCTCCTCCTGCAGGGTGATACAGACAGAAGAGAGCTATGAGCCTGCCCTTCCCCCTGCAGGGTGATACAGACAGAAGAGAGCTATGAGCCTGCCCCGCCCCCTGCAGGGTGATACAGACAGAAGAGAGCTATGAGCCTGCCCCTCCTCCTGCAGGGTGATACAGACAGAAGAGAGCTATGAGCCTGCCCCTCCCCCTGCAGGGTGATACAGACAGAAGAGAGCTATGAGCCTGCCCCTCCTCCTGCAGGGTGATACAGACAGAGGAGAGCTATGAGCCTGCCCCGCCCCCTGCAGGTTGATACAGACAGAAGAGAGCTATGAGGCTGCCCCTCCTCCTGCAGGGTGATACAGACAGAGGAGAGCTATGAGCCTGCCCCTCCTCCTGCAGGGTGATACAGACAGAAGAGAGCTGTGAGCCTGCCCCTCCTCCTGCAGGGTGATACAGACAGAAGAGAGCTATGAGCCTGCCCCTCCTCCTGCAGGGTGATACAGACAGAAGAGAGCTATGAGCCTGCCCTTCCCCCTGCAGGGTGATACAGACAGAAGAGAGCTATGAGCCTGCCCCGCCCCCTGCAGGGTGATACAGACAGAGGAGAGCTATGAGCCTGCCCCTCCTCCTGCAGGGTGATACAGACAGAAGAGAGCTATGAGCCTGCCCCTCCTCCTGCAGGGTGATACAGACAGAAGAGAGCTATGAGCCTGCCCTGCCTCCTGCAGGGTGATACAGACAGAAGAGAGCTATGAGCCTGCCCCTCCTCCTGCAGGGTGATACAGACAGAGGAGAGCTATGAGCCGGCCCCTCCTCCTGCAGGGTGATACAGACAGAAGAGAGCTATGAGCCTGCCCCTCCCCCTGCAGGGTGATACAGACAGAAGAGAGCTATGAGCCTGCCCCTCCTCCTGCAGGGTGATACAGACAGAAGAGAGCTATGAGCCTGCCCTGCCTCCTGCAGGGTGATACAGACAGAGGAGAGCTATGAGCCTGCCCCTCCTCCTGCAGGGTGATACAGACAGAGGAGAGCTATGAGCCTGCCCCTCCTCCTGCAGGGTGATACAGACAGAAGAGAGCTATGAGCCTGCCCCTCCCCCTGCAGGGTGATACAGACAGAAGAGAGCTATGAGCCTGCCCCTCCTCCTGCAGGGTGATATAGAAGAGAGCTATGAGCCTGCCCCTCCCCCTGCAGGGTGATACAGACAAAAGAGAGCTATGAGCCTGCCCCTCCTCCTGCAGGGTGATATAGAAGAGAGCTATGAGCCTGCCCCTCCCCCTGCAGGGTGATACAGACAGAAGAGAGCTATGAGCCTGCCCCTCCTCCTGCAGGGTGATACAGACAGAGGAGAGCTATGGCCTGCCCCTCCTCCTGCAGGGTGATACAGACAGAAGAGAGCTATGAGCCTGCCCCTCCTCCTGCAGGGTGATACAGACAGAAGAGAGCTATGAGCCTGCCCTGCCTCCTGCAGGGTGATACAGACAGAGGAGAGCTATGAGCCTGCCCCTCCTCCTGCAGGGTGATACAGACAGAAGAGAGCTATGAACCTGCCCCTCCCCCTGCAGGGCGATATAGAAGAGGGCTATGAGCCTGCCCCTCCTCCTGCAGGGTGATATAGAAGAGAGCTATGAGCCTGCCCCTCCCCCTGCAGGGTGATACAGACAAAAGAGAGCTATGAGCCTGCCCCTCCTCCTGCAGGGTGATATAGAAGAGAGCTATGAGCCTGCCCCTCCCCCTGCAGGGTGATACAGACAGAAGAGAGCTATGAGCCTGCCCCTCCTCCTGCAGGGTGATACAGACAGAAGAGAGCTATGAGCCTGCCCCTCCTCCTGCAGGGTGATACAGACAGAAGAGAGCTATGAGCCTGCCCCTCCTCCTGCAGGGTGATACAGACAGAAGAGAGCTATGAGCCTGCCCCTCCTCCTGCAGGGTGATACAGACAGAGGAGAGCTATGAGCCTGCCCCGCCTCCTGCAGGGTGATACAGACAGAAGAGAGCTATGAGCCTGCCCCTCCTCCTGCAGGGTGATACAGACAGGAGAGAGCTATGAGCCTGCCCCTCCTCCTGCAGGGTGATACAGACAGAAGAGAGCTATGAGCCTGCCCCTCCTCCTGCAGGGTGATACAGACAGAAGAGAGCTATGAGCCTGCCCCTCCTCCTGCAGGGTGATACAGACAGAAGAGAGCTATGAGCCTGCCCCTCCTCCTGCAGGGTGATACAGACAGAGGAGTGCTATGAGCCTGCTCCTCCCCCTGCAGGGTGACACCAGCACATAACAGGTTAATGTACCGGGCTCCAGCAGAGGACACTGAGGACTTTCTATAACAGGGTCACAGGTGTCGCCCCCTCCTCCTCTTTAGAGTGCCTGCAAGTTGAGGCCAGCTGCTTTCTAGAGCGCGGGCTGTCCTGTGCCCGTGTCACGCTGCGGCGGGAATGGCAAGTATGTCACCAGCGTCACGGTGTCCTTCCACAGATAACAAAATAGTCCAGGGTGGGATTCAGGTTGCTGGCGGGTGGTGAAAGATGGAGGACGGAAATAGAAAAGGAGGTTCCTGCCACCTCTGATGGCGCGACGCCGCGGGCCTGGCACCAGCAGCAGGGCCTGGCATTAAGATGCACTGTGCAGGTCTACAAGAGTGCGAGCACCTGTCCCCAGCAATAACCCCGCACACAATGCCCGCCCTCAGGAGCAGCGCATTCTATAAGCCTGCCCGTATACGGCTGGGCACCAACAGCGAGCGCCAAACACCCCACGTAGAAGATAAATCGCCAACAGTCAGGAACGCTGCGGTCACCGTCACCGCTCCGCCAGGAGACTCCTCGCCAAGCTTTAACCCTGGCAACGAGATCACCCTCTACTGAGGCGCCGTATACCCTGTGTCTCAGGATATTCTCACCCTGACTTCTGCTCTGAGGCTCTGTATTCACTGTGCCTCAAGAGCCTCTCATCCAGAGTTCTGCTCTGAGGCGATGTATACCCTGTGCCTCAGGAGCCTCTCATTGAGGTGCCGTATACCCTGTGCCTCAGGATCCTCTCACCCTGACTTCTGCTCTGAGGTGATGTATACCCTGTGCCTCAGGATCCTCTCATCCTGAGTTCTGCTCTGAGGCACTGTATACACTGTGCCTCAGGAGCCTCTCATTGAGGTGCTGTATACCCTGTGCCTCAGGATCCTCTAATCCAGACTTCTGCTCTGAGGTGCTGTATACACTGTGCCTCAGGAGCCTCTCACCCTGACTTCTGCTCTGAGGTGCTGTATACCCTGAGCCTCAGGAGCCTCTCATTGAGCTCCTGGACATACCATGTGCCTCAGGATGCTCTCATTGAGGTACTGGAAATACCCTGTGCCTCAGGAGCCTCTCCCCACCATTTCCGCTCTCTGTGTAGCTGGAGGTTTATTAGCAGACTACGTATAACGAGTTCACTTCTTGTCTCTGGGGCAGTAATAGAAGACAATGGCTGACGGTGCTGACAACCACTGCTGTGCAGGAATACTGTGCTGGAGGCAGTAATAGAAGACAATGGCTGACGGTGCTGACAACCACTGCTGTGCAGGAATACTGTGCTGGAAGCAGTAATAGAAGACAATGGCTGACGGTGCTGACAACCACTGCTGTGCAGGAATACTGTGCTGGAGGCAGTAATAGAAGACAATGGCTGACGGTGCTGACAACCACTGCTGTGCAGGAATACTGTGCTGGAGGCAGTAATAGAAGACAATGGCTGACGGTGCTGACAACCACTGCTGTGCAGGAATACTGTGCTGGAGGCAGTAATAGAAGACAATGGCTGACGGTGCTGACAACCACTGCTGTGCAGGAATACTGTGCTGGAGGCAGTAATAGAAGACAATGGCTGACAGTGCTGACAACCACTGCTGTGCAGGAATACTGTGCTGGAGGCAGTAATAGAAGACAATGGCTGACGGTGCTGACAACCACTGCTGTGCAGGAATACTGTGCTGGAGGCAGTAATAGAAGACAATGGCCGACGGTGCAGACAACCACTGCTGTGCAGGAATACTGTGCTGGAGGCAGTAATAGAAGACAATGGCTGACGGTGCTGACAACCACTGCTGTGCAGGAATACTGTGCTGGAGGCAGTTGTCACTTGTCTTCCCCATGCGTCCCCCCAATGCACAGGTAATACAGGACATAGGTGGCCCCCATTACAGAGTAGACGGCACCACTTACCATCCAGGGACAGCCAGTCGAGCTGGGTGCTGGGCAGTGACAAGAAGTTCCTTGCCCTGTACTCGAAGATGACGGAGTGCGAGATGATCTGCTGGCGCTGTACAACCTGCAGGGCGACCAGGCCGGCCTCATGCGCTGCAATCACATCAATGGGGGTGAAGGTAAGTCACACTGCATGGAAATGAGACAGACAGGAATCTAGCGAACATAGCCGGGCGTCTCCTCACCTGGGCAGTAGCATCGTAAGACTCCTGATTGGATGAGCGAGGCTGGCACAGTCACATGATCAAATATGCAGGAGTAGGCATCGGTGTCCTCCAGCCACGGGCCGGTGATGAGAATCTTAACTCCACCCTGAGCAGAAGAGAGAAAGACGCCGTGTTTACCGGAGGCGCAGGACTGTCCTGTCCAGTGTAAGAGAAGAAACCATCAGGGGCCGGAGCGCCCCTTATACTCCTGCCCTGGGGCCCTCCTCATACACACGTGTCACATCTAGAACAATACCAGCTTGTCCCCAGGCAGGAATCTTTCCCCAACCTGTGCCAGGTTTCTGCTTGATGTCCCTCCAAGAAGATGGAGCCACACCAGGGGCACGGCCTCCATCGCCAGCTGCACGGCTTATCATACTACTGATATAAATAAGACTGACCGCAGCAACCTAAGATTGTCCCTCCAATGATAGGAGAGCCGCAGTACAATGCAGGACCATGACAGTGCACGGCCCCCTCTGCAGGTATGACGGGAGCACTGCACTCAGCAACAATGCAGGGACAAGGCGGATGTGACACCTACCCCTGTACAGACAAGTACCCGCCCCCCCCACTTAATGGTGCCTCCTAATGGCGGTGCCCCCCTAATGGCAGTGCCCCTGGTGGCCTGGGACCCCGATCTCAAAATCAGAGGGGGTTCCCAGGAGTGAGACCACCGGACTCATCCTCTATCCTGTGGATAAAAGGATGTTTCCATGTTTCCAGAGATCTACATAGACCTAGACAAGCAGAGATTGCACCGGTCACATCTCCTCTGCATGCCCCAAGCCTCGTCTGCGCAGGAATCTTCAATGGTATCACTGTGAGCCCTGGTAGTCGTCTGAATGCAGAACTGGCAGCGAGACGGGTGCAATGTAGCAGGTATTTAGTGACCGGAAACAATCTTCCTCACAGTATTGTGCAACATGTACCAGACCACGAGGGTGTAAGGTGACCACGACCATGGAAAGGCAGCAGAACAACCAGAATTCAACCATGACCACGTGGATAGTCAGTTGTTCCGAATATCCCAAGGAATTTAGAGGGAGGGGATGAAAACATGGCCATCCTGAGATTCCTGGAAGCTTATAAGACGCAGACAATCATGATGGAGACAAGCGGCTCCAGCACTGTCAATCATGACGGAGATCAGTGGCCCCTGCACTGTCAGTCATGATGGAGATCAGCGGCTCCTGCACTGTCAATCATGACGGAGATCAGTGGCTCCTGCACTGTCAATCATGACGGAGATCAGGGGCTCCAGTGGACACCATTTTTTACATATAGTCAGCTAAGATCTAACACCAGGAGATTTTTAGCAGGTGGGAGAGGCTGAACACCTTACCTCTGGGTAGGACCATTCTGGAGAGAAGTCTGTGATTCCGACAAGCCCTGTGGCCCCATCTCCCGCCTCAGGGAAGGGATCTGTAATGCCGGGCGTGTTCCCACTCAGGTGCTGGTGCTGTTGCTGCTGTGGTGGTCCATACATTGCCTGGACAGGTGAAGAAGTCGTCTGGGGATCTCCGAACTGTTCGTAACCTCCAGGAGTGGCTTCTTCAGTCATGAGGTCAGAGATAAGGTCTGGAAACTGACTGTCGAAGGAGATGTTGAAGTTTTCGGCTGAGAGTTCCATGTGGACGCTGGAGGCTCCAGACGATGAGCTCAGGTCATTCTGGATGATGGAGTACAAGTCGTTCATGTGGGTGCTGGGGGCGTCAGCGTCTTCCTGCACTTCTCCTGAGGAGACAACGTCTGCATTCACGTCGTCGCTGGAGCTGACCTGCCCTTCCCTGGTGTCCTCCATCTCAACCTCTGACCCCCGGCTGGCCTCCTCCTTCACATTGTTAGGCTCCTGCTCTACTCTTGTCTTCTTCACATTGGCCGTCTCCTCCTTTACGCTGGTTACCATTTCACCATTTGGCAACAGCTCGTCTTCGTCCACATAAGCTACCACCTGACTGCTCACCATCCCTCCATCGGATGTCTCGGACTTGAAGTCATCTGTCTTTGCTGCTCCTCCATAAGTCTGTCCTTCTTTAGGGCTGTTGAGGAAGGAGTCAGGGTCAAACGTTCCATTGCTGCCCCCCGGGGCAGAGTCCATTGCTACCTCCAGGCTATGTGAAGAAGACAGCAAGAGTCTCTCCACTGGAGAAGGCAACAAGGAAATGCCAACCGGGACTGTGGCAGGTTGGCTCGCAGTGTCGCCTGGCATCAGGTGTTGACTTGGTGTCAATGCTAGGGGTTTTTCAGCTATGCCCGTCATCACAAGCACAGCGCTAATCCCTGGTACCCCAGGAGTGGTCGTTATGGTGACTCCGGCCAGCTCGCGGTCAGCATAGAAACCGTTGGTAAGTGTCAGTGGCGGTGAAGTCTGAGTGGTGTCTGGAAGGTCTGAGAAGGAATGTGAGGAGCTGGGGTCATTGGCCATAGGCGTCCTGTTTCCCTTTTGGCCAGGCCTCCGTTCCTTTCCCTGGTCAGGCTCAGCAGAGGTTGAGGAGATGTTCTGCACCTCTGTAAGGGCAGGGAATGGGCAGAGTCGAGGCTCCACTTTTGGAGAGATGATGCGGTGCTTGGTGCTGGTACATTTGTGAGGGACGCTGCCAGCTGATCCTGGGGGACAAACAAAAACCTGCATCATAAGAGATCAGATTCATCGGAGGAACAGGAAGAACAGCCTGCAGGACGGAAGACACGTGCTCACCAAGGTTGGTGGTACACAGACAGGTGTGGGTGCGGGGTGGAGGTTTGGCCTGGTGAGTCTCCAGCGTCTGCTGCACGAGCTGCTCTATGGAGAATTCACTGGTTCCATTTCCATTACTGCAAGACCATTTAATGCCATGAACTGCGCAAAATACAAGAGAGACGATTTACGGACAACACCCCATATTACTCGCGACGTTCCATATACTGATCCTCTGACCCTTCCACATCACCTTCCATATACTGATCCTCTGACCCTTCCACATCACCTTCCATATACTGATCCCCTGACCCTTCCACATCACCTTCCATATACTGATCCTCTGACCCTTCCACATCACCTTCCATATACTGATCCTCTGACCCTTCCACATCACCTTCCATATACTGATCCCCTGACCCTTCCACATCACCTTCCATATAGTGACCCCCTCCCTTCACCCTCAGGTCTCCTCACCTTCCATATACTGACCCCCTCGCTTCACCCTCCGGTCTCATCACCTTCCATATAGTGACCTCCTCCCTTCACCCTCCGGTCTAATCACCTTCCATATACTGACCCCCTCCCTTCACCCTCCGGTCTCATCACCTTCCATATACTGACCCCCTCCCTTCACCCTCCGGTCTCATCACCTTCCATATACTGACCTCCTCCCTTCACCCTCCGGTCTCATCACCTTCCATATAGTGACCTCCTCCCTTCACCCTCCGGTCTCATCACCTTCCATATACTGACCCCCTCCCTTCACCCTCCGGTCTCATCACCTTCCATATACTGACCACCTCCCTTCACCCTCCGGTCTCATCACCTTCCATATAGTGACCTCCTCCCTTCACCCTCCGGTCTAATCACCTTCCATATACTGACCCCCTCCCTTCACCCTCCGGTCTCATCACCTTCCATATACTGATCTCCTCCCTTCACCCTCCGGTCTCATCACCTTCCATATACTGACCTCCTCCCTTCACCCTCCGGTCTCATCACCTTCCATATACTGATCCTCTCCCTTCACCCTCTGGTCTCATCACCTTCCATATACTGATCTTCTCCCTTCACCCTCCGGTCTCATCACCTTCCATATACTGACCCCCTCCGGTCTCATCACCCTCCATATACTGATCCCCTCCCTTCACCCTCCGGTCTCATCACCTTCCATATACTGATCCCCTCCCTTCACCCTCCGTTCTCATCACCTTCCATATACTGATCCCCTCCCTTCACCCTCCGGTCTCATCACCTTCCATATACTGATCTCCTCCCTTCACCCTCCGGTCTCATCACCTTCCATATACTGACCCCCTCCCTTAACCCTCCGGTCTCATCACCTTCCATATACTGATCTCCTCCCTTCACCCTCCGGTCTCATCACCTTCCATATACTGACCTCCTCCCTTCACCCTCCGGTCTCATCACCTTCCATATACTGATCCCTCCCTTCACCCTCCGGTCTCATCACCTGCCATATACTGATCCCCTCCCTTCACCCTCCGGTCTCATCACCTTTCATATACTGACCCCCTCCCTTCACCCTCCGGTCTCATCACCTTCCATATACTGATCCGCTCCCTTCACCCTCCGGTCTCATCACCTTCCATATACTGACCTCCTCCCTTCACCCTCCGGTCTCATCACCTTCCATATACTGATCCTCTCCCTTCACCCTCCGGTCTCATCACCTTCCATATACTGATCCCCTCCCTTCACCCTCCGGTCTCATCACCTTCCATATACTGACCCCCTCGCTTCACCCTCCGGTCTCATCACCTTCCATATACTGACCCCCTCCCTTCACCCTCTGGTCTCATCACCTTCCATATACTGACCCCCCCCCTTCACCCTCCGGTCTCATCACCTTCCATATACTGACCTCCTCCCTTCACCCTCCGGTCTCCTCACCTTCCATATACTGACCCCCTCCCTTCACCCTCCGGTCTCATCACCTTCCATATACTGACCCCCTCCCTTCACCCTCCGGTCTCATCACCTTCCATATACTGACCTCCTCCCTTCACCCTCCGGTCTCATCACCTTCCATATACTGATCCCCTCCCTTCACCCTCCGGTCTCATCACCTTCCATATACTGACCCCCTCCCTTCACCCTCCGGTCTCATCACCTTCCATATACTGACCCCCTCCCTTCACCCTCCGGTCTCATCACCTTCCATATACTGGCCTCCTCCCTTCACCCTCCGGTCTCATCACCTTCCATATACTGACCTCCTCCCTTCACCCTCCGGTCTCATCACCTTCCATATACTGACCCCCTCCCTTCACCCTCCGGTCTCATCACCTTCCATATACGGACCCCCTCCCTTCACCCTCCGGTCTCATCACCTTCCATATACTGACCCCCTCCCTTCACCCTCCGGTCTCATCACCTTCCATATACTGACCCCTCCCTTCACCCTCCGGTCTCATCACCTTCCATATACTGACCCCCTCCCTTCACCCTCCATATACTGACCCCCTCGCTTCACCCTCCGGTCTCCTCACCTTCCATATACTGACCCCCTCCCTTCACCCTCCGGTCTCATCACCTTCCATATACTGATCCCCTCCCTTCACCCTCCGGTCTCATCACCTTCCATATACTGACCCCCTCCCTTCACCCTCCGGTCTCATCACCTTCCATATACGGACCCCCTCCCTTCACCCCCAGATCTCATCACCTTCCATATACTGACCCCCTCCCTTCACCCTCCGGTCTCATCACCTTCCATATACTGACCCCTCCCTTCACCCTCCGGTCTCATCACCTTCCATATACTGACCCCTCCCTTCACCCTCCGGTCTCATCACCTTCCATATACTGACCCCCTCCCTTCACCCTCCGGTCTCTTACACATGGGCTTCAGTTGGCTGATCAGCTCTTCCTTGCTCCACTTCATCCATTCCTTTCGGTCACTGCTGGTGGAGCAGAGGATGGGCCCGCAGATCTTCCCGCAGTCCTCAATGGCAGGCACATTCAGATAGTGCACTAGGACAATATCCGGGTTCTGCAGGCAGAGACTGTGCATTAATGTCTGGTATAATCACTACACTCCAGCCGGGGGCGCTCTTCTATAGTAATGCAGAAGATCTGGGAACGAGCTTCCTGTATATAACACTACACTCTGCATACAGTAATCTCACACTTCTAACATTATCAGGTGTAAATATAAAGTAAAACGGATGACAAATGGTATCATAGATGTGCTCCTCCACTGACTTCAATGGGACTTATGTGATAATTTTGATAAAACCAGAGAGACAGCAACCTGCTGGGTGCAATGGGGGATGTGGCGCCGCTGATCGAAGGGTCAGCGTATACACAGAGCAGCAGGATAAACAGTCAGCTGTTACTACGAGGACCCCCAGTGGCCCAGTGACTAACTGCAGCATCAATAAAGCTGGACTAGAGACTGCGATAAATGAGGACAATCAGCGCACCGGCTGCCGGCCATATCACTGTTCAAGATGGATCCTGAATTATCTCTAGACAGCTGAAGATTATTTCCTTGGCTCAGGAAGGTTTCATGTCCATCATGGAGGGAACTACAACTCCTGGAAAGTGAAATCCAAGCACAGAAGAAAAGGCCATTGATGGGATAAGATGGCTGTTCTTGCTGGAGACCTCTCAGCCGACCTCCATCTTTGCCTTCTATTCCTCTCCTCTTTCAGCATCTATTAATGTCCTACATCTCAATATCTCTCCTCTGCTAAGATTAGCAGATCTCCAGCCGTCCAGTCTGCCACCATGTTATCCTGATGTGACCGAGGACGGGGCGTGCCAGATTATGTTACGGGCACAGGGCCGGTAACACGGCCAGACGCCGGTCTCAATAAAACCCTAAACTGGCGCTGGATCCGTCAGAGTTATGAAAAGGCGCTGGCCTCTCCATAACGTCAGCGTATCCAGCGGCACTTCTAAATGTGAGACCGCTTCCGAGCGCCCTCGCCGTCTTACATTAAGACCATTTTCTACGCCTAAATCAGGTGTACAAAGCGATGAATGAGACGGGCTGACCCCTCCCCTTCCACGCCCAAAACGTTAGACCTGGCATGAGCTCAGAGCAGTCGCAGATATTGGTGCAACTAATATTTCAGATTAGTAAAGAGAAGTCTCTTTGTGATAATAGTGTCCTATGTTGCTTTGCAGATCAGCAGTGTAAATCATGGAGGTTGTCATTCTGCAACCATCCTCCATCCTTTACACTACAGGCTGCGCCCAAGGAGGTGGATAACATTGTGAAACACAAGAGAGATTTTTATTCAGCTGCACTTCCAGAATCGGGCGTGACCCACCTGTAGGAGCCAGTAGCAGCGGCGGTGAAATGTCGGGACGATGGAGGAGTGGACGTAGCAGCCGTACAGGCACTGAGGAGACAGACGAAGGAGAGGTTAGAGAAAGCTGTGAGGGTCTCCCCGCCCGGCTGGTGTCTTATCTCAATATTTACACCTCTGCAGCTCGTCGTCAGGCAGTAAAATGGCCGGGACATGAAACGCCTCACTTTCCGCAGAGATGAACTCACCTCCATCCCCTGCACCTTCAGCTTCATGTGATCTTCTCGCGTTGTCTTGCCGTCTTTGCGCTTCTTCCAGCAGTAGCCATCTTTGCGATATTTCACCTTCTTGCGGTTGTATAGGATGATGGAGCCATTTTGGGGTCTGCCACATAAAAGAAAACAGTCAATGCCGACCGCGGTCATTACAGCCTTTAGATGCCATGATCAAGTGTGATCACTGATCGCTAAGGATGAAAACCCCCGACGTGACTGGGGATGCAGGTAATAAATTCTAATAGGCTGGGTCTCACTGCAGAGACCCAGTGTATTAGAAGTGCAGTTCCTATGTTAGCCAGCAGGTGACAGGCAAACATAGGAAATCAGTGCAATACAATACATCCTATGGGTGTATAGAAAAAGTACTGAACCATGTAGCCTCCTAGACTGGCTACAAAAACTGGAAAATAAATAAATAAAAAATTTAAAATCACCCACTTTCCCTAGAATAAAAATAAATTACTGGTACATTAATAATAAAAAATATTCATATAAAAATAAAATTATTATACGGGCATCATCGTGTCTGAAAATGGCCCTACTATTACTATATTTATCCCAGTCGGAGAATGGCGTAACGGAAAAAAGCATCAAATTGACCTATTCACCATTTTTTAATCGCTTCTCCTACCCAAAAAAATTTAAAAAAAGTCACACACTCCAAAATGGGATCAATAAAAACTAAAGATGAGCTCAGTAGACATAAGTAAAATAAAGTTATAGGGGCCAGAATATGGCAACGTAAAAAAAATTATTTTTTTAACCCCTTAAGGACACAGCCTTATTTCACCTTAAGGACCAGGCCATTTTTTGCAAATCTGACCAGTGTCACTTTAAGTGGTGATAACTTTAACCTCTTCAGGACACATGACGTACCGGTACGTCATGTGTATTTCCGATCACCGCCGCCCGGCAGGCGGAGATCGGAACCCGGTGCCTGCTCAAATCATTGAGCAGGCACCTTGGCTAAATGCACGAGGGGGTCCCGTGACCCCCCCCCCCCATATTGGCGATCGCCGAAAACCGCAGGTCAATTCAGACCTGCGGTTTGCGGCTTTACCTGCGGTTTGCGGCTGCTGGCAGCGGTGCCATCGGGTCCCCATGCGGCAGTAGGGGGGACCGCGATGCCTTCCTGAGGCATCTGCGCTGCCTTCCGGTGATGAGCCTGTGAGATCCAGCCCCCTGGATCTCACAGGCCGGAAGCTGTATGAGTAATACACACAGTATTACTCATACAAACAATGCATTCCAATACAGAAGTATTATAATGCATTGTAAAGGATTAGACCCCCAAAAGTCCAAGTCCCAAAGTGGGACAAAAAATAAAGTGAAAAAAAAGTTGAAAAAATAAAGTTTTCTCCCCAAAAAATTAAGTGTCAAGTAAAAATAAACAAAAACGTCATTTTCCCCAAATAAAGTAAAAAAAAAATTGGTAAAAAAAAATAATAGGAAAAAAATAAGTATACATATTAGGTATCGCCGCGTCCGTATTGACCGGCTCTATAAAAATATCACATGACCTAACCCCTCAGATGAACACCGTAAAAAATGTAATAAAAACTGAGCTAAAGAAACCATTTTTTGTCACCCACATCACAAAAAGTTTAATAGCAAAAAGGCGTTTGCCCATCTTGGGTAGGGTCTCATTTTTTGCGGGATGAGATGACAGTTTGATTGGCACTATTTTGGGGTGCGTGTGACTTTTTTAATCGCTTGCCATTACACTTTTTGTGATGTAAGGTGACAAAAAATTGTTTATTTAGCACAGTTGTTATTTTAAATTTTTTACGGTGTTCACCAGAGGGGTTAGGTCATGAGATATTTTTATAGAGCCGGTCGATACGGACGCGGCGATACCTAATATGTATACTTTTTTTTTATTTATGTAAGTTTTACACAATAACAGCTTTTTCAAAACAAAAAAATAATGGTGTTTTAGTGTCTCCATATTTTGAGCCATAGTTTTTTTTATTTTTTGGGCGATTGTCTCAGGTAGGGGCTCATTTTCTGTGGGATGAGGTGACGGTTAGATTGGTACTATTTTGGTGGGCAAACACCTTTTTAAAAATAATTGTATATTTATTATGGTGTAAAACAAATGTAAATACACGTTTTCAGTAGAATAATGCACAGAAGTACAAAGTAAGGATAATACACAAAATACATCACATACATATTGGATGGGCATATGTAACACTTGATAATAGTCAGTGATGAAGAATGGAAGACCGAACAAAAATAAAGCATTAACATGAACTATCTGTAACCAGTCCGAAGGACTACTGTGCAATGTATCCTAAACAAAAAGACATCAGGTAGAAGCCGGAGAGCCTTAAAGACCCGAAGGCCCAGAGCTTCTCAGCCAATAATACCCAACCCAACAGATACCCAACAGACAAGACAAATGACATAGACAAAGACATAAAAAGGGGGGGAGGGGGAAGGGAACATTCCTTTCACACGAGATCGTCAAGGTTGTCTGGTGGCCCAGTAATTATCCCATAGGTCCCATATGGCGTTGAAGAGTGCCATTTTGTCCTGAAACATAGCAGTGGAGTACTCCATTGTTCGGACCTCCATCACCCTAGCATACAAATCAGAGACCTATGGTGGTTCGGGGCTTTTCCAGGCTCGGGAGACTAGACAACGAGCTGCTGTTAGGACCAGTAGCAGCAGCTTGAGTGAATGTTTTTTAACTTGTATGGGGACCACAATGAGCAGGAAGGACACATCCGGTCGGATTTCCATTCCAAAGACATCGGTCAGGAGGGCGCCTACTTCAGTCCAGTAGGGGCATATCTTGGGACAGTCCCACAAAATGTGAGGCAACGTACCCCTAGGTAAGCCGCATCTCCAGCAATCACCCGGGACTACTGGATTCATTCTATGGAGGAGGTCAGGAGTGTGATACCAGTGCATTAAGATTTTATATTGGTTCTCCTGATGAAGCACCGACATAGATGATTTCGCTGCCCTCCTCCATATAAGGTGCCAGTCCGGCAAGGCCCTCCCCAGATATTCCTCCCACCGCACCATGTAGGAATGTCTTTGGGCCCGATCAGGGAAGGGAGTCAGCAATATGGAGTAAATCTCAGAAATCAAACCTTTCGCATGTATCCCTTCCCTGCAAAGGCGTTCAAAGGGAGTCGGAAGGGAAACTGTGACCCCTGAGAAAACGGACTGGGTGAAGTGCCTAATCTGGATATAAAAGAAGTTGGAGGATGGGGGGAGATCATATTTGGCCTTCAGAGTAGGAAACGGCAGAAGAACCCTAGTAAAGGGGTCCACAATATCCGCAAACCGAAACACCTCCCGCTGAAACCATGGTCTCGTTGTGGACGTGATAAGACTAGCAGGGAGCGTGGGGTGATATAAGAAGGAGGTCATGGCGGAGTGAATGGACTCCAGAGGGAATCTGCCACTGCACTGCTGCCAGATGCGTCTGGTACAAGCCATGGGCCCTAGGAGAGCCTTGGCTGGCAGAGTCCCGTCCGGTCCGGACCATAACATGGAGTTAGGATGTGCAGGAGCTAGCCAGAGTCTTTCTATCTGCATCCAGACAGAATATGGGTGCAAGGAAGCCCAGGCTGTGACAGAGTAGCTGGGCCGCCAAGTAATATTTAGACAGATCCGGAACCCCTAGACCACCCTGGTGCCTACTAGATAGGAGAACCAACCTCGGGATTCTGTGCCGCTCACCCGCCTATATGAATCTAAGGAGGTGAGATTGAGTGGATCTCAGGTCTTTAAGGGGGACTTTAATCGGTAAGGTCTCAAAAAGGTACAGCAGCTTGGGCAAGATCGTCATTTTAGAGTGGGAGAGGATGCCACCTCTCTAGAAGACACCTAATCTCAGCATATATACGTGGGAAATTAGCTTTGTAAAGCTCTCCATATCGGGGAGTGAGGTCAACCCCCAAATATCGCAGTGAGTCCGTCTTCCAATGGAAAGGAAAGTTAACCAGGGCCGTCTGAGAAAGATTAAGAAGGAAGGGCCTCAGTTTGATGGGTGTTGACCTTATACACCGAGAGTCGACCAAACTCCTGTAGGATGGAGTGGAGGTTAGGTAGGGAAATGTGAAGCTTGGTAAGGGTGAGGAGGATATCATCAGAATATAGCGATAGCTTAAACTCCCTGTCCTTGACCATAACACCTCTGATATCCGGGAAATGATTGAATAGGGTTACTAAGTGAGGGGTTAGTTCAGTATTAAAGGTCTTATAATATTTGTACGAAAGGCCATCAGGCCCTGGGGATTTACCCTCAGGTAGATGTTCCACCACCTCCCCAATCTCCTCCGGCGTGATCGGACTATTAAGGGCGGCAAGGTCGTTAGTCGATAGGGTAGGAAGGCGACAGGATGCCAAATAAGACCGGAGTGTACCATCTCTCAGTCCCTGGCAAACGCCTTTTTGATCGCTTGCTGTTGTACTTTTTGTGATGTAAGGTGACAAAAAATTGTATTATTTAGCACAGTTATTATTTTTTATTTACAGTGTTCATCTGAGGGGTTAGGTCATGTGATATGTTTATAGAGCAGGTCGATATGGACGCGGCGATACCTAATATGTCAACTTTTTTTCTTTCTCATTTTTTAACTTTTTTGGGGGGAAATGAAGTTTTGGTTTATTTTCACTTGAAACTTGAAATTATTTTGGGGGGGAACTTTATTTTTTGTCCCACTTTGGGACTCCAACCTTTGGGGGTCTAATCCCTTTTACAATGTATAGGCTGTATGAGTAATACAGTGTGTATTACTCATACAGCTTCCGGCCTGTGAGATCCAGGGGGCTGGATCTCACAGGCTCGTCACCGGAAGGCAGCGCGATGCCTCAGGAAGGCATCGTGCTGCCTTCCATGCCATCGGGTCGCCCCTCCTACAGCCGCATAGGGACCCGATGGCACGCCCGATCACCGCCACAAATGAATTGACCTGCGGTTTGTGGCGATCGCCGACACAGAGGGGGGGGGGGGTCACGGGACCCCCCCGCGCATTTAGCCAAGGTGCATGCTAAATGATTTGAGCAGGTACCGGGTTCCGATCACCGCCGGTACGTCACCGTACCGGTACGTCATGTGTCTTTAAGAGGTTAAAGTTTTCAATTATTTTTACAGTATTTAAGCCTAAAAAAATAAAAGTGGTATCGCTTCCCACTACATTGTATGCCATATTAAATGGTGGCATTAGAAGGTACAACTTGTGCCTCAAAAAACAAACCCTAAAACGTGTAAACGAAAAAATAAAAAAGTTATGGCTACAGGAAGACCGGGAAGAAAAACCCAAACACAGAAAAGAAAAAACCTCTGGTATCCTAGGGGACAAAAAGTTTTTTTTCAGAAAGTCCCAAAACCGGCAAAAAAAAAATCTTAACATAAATGTTTCTATGAGCAGGTGGCAGTGGCGGCGCGTCCTCCATAGTAGTCACCTTCTACAGCTTTCTTCTACTTCCTGCAGAAGGACCCTCTCACAATGCACATACGTATTCACATGCCAGGACTGTGGGCGAGAGCCCCTGCAGGGACGGACCACTGGTTATCACCCAGCTCCTATACTGGTGGGCAGAAGATCTAACTGCCCGATAGTGGGAGACGACGCAAGGTACTAAGCATCTATTGACTTAGTCCAGTCCTCAGTTGTTTGGGTGTTTGGCCACCAGGGGGCAGGATCACTCCGGGCACTAACCTGGTTTTGGGGGCACAAGACAGCCACTCATCATGCTTCTCAAAGGTAATGAGGTAAGAGGCGATTTCCTGCAGAAGAGAAAGCAGAGAATCCTCCATGTAAATATCGAAGAGATCATGAAATCCCACCCTGGGCGGTCACAGGGCAGAGCCGTCATGACAGAGGGGCATGGAGACAAGAAAGGGTCACGTATGGGGGAGGTAAAGATTTTCAGCAGCACAGAGAACTTCAGGAGAGGTAGCCGTCAGACGCAGAACAGCACGTACCTCATTGGTGTTCCAGCGCAGCCTCTCCTTAGGTAGAGCAGTACACTTCGGTAAACACTCCAGCAGCTTCTTGGGTAGAAAAACCTTGATATGGTGGCCGTTCTCTAGAATCAAGAATGATAAATACATGGGCATGGAATATTCTCACCTGACACCCTCAGTAGAGGGGTGTAATCTCACCTGAGACCCTCAGTAGAGGGGTGTAATC
Organism: Bufo gargarizans; assembly: GCF_014858855.1. Taxonomy (NCBI): domain Eukaryota; kingdom Metazoa; phylum Chordata; class Amphibia; order Anura; family Bufonidae; genus Bufo; species Bufo gargarizans. The sequence goes on along the minus strand of NC_058081.1, from coordinate 1,620,415 downwards.
TCACCTGACACCTCAGTACAGGGGTGTAATCTCACCTGACACCTCAGTACAGGGGTGTAATCTCACCTGACACCTCAGTACAGGGGTGTAATCTCACCTGACACCTCAGTACAGGGGTGTAATCTCACCTGACACCTCAGTACAGGGGTGTAATCTCACCTGACACCTCAGTACAGGGGTGTAATCTCACCTGACACCTCAGTACAGGGGTGTAATCTCACCTGACACCTCAGTACAGGGGTGTAATCTCACCTGACACCTCAGTACAGGGGTGTAATCTCACCTGACACCTCAGTACAGGGGTGTAATCTCACCTGACACCTCAGTACAGGGGTGTAATCTCACCTGACACCTCAGTACAGGGGTGTAATCTCACCTGACACCTCAGTACAGGGGTGTAATCTCACCTGTCACCTCAGTACAGGGGTGTAATCTCACCGGACAGCTCAGTACAGGGGTGTAATCTCACCGGACAGCTCAGTACAGGGGTGTAATCTCACCTGACACCTCAGTACAGGGGTGTAATCTCACCTGACACCTCAGTACAGGGGTGTAATCTCACCTGACACCTCAGTACAGGGGTGTAATCTCACCTGACACCTCAGTACAGGGGTGTAATCTCACCTGACACCTCAGTACAGGGGTGTAATCTCACCTGACACCTCAGTACAGGGGTGTAATCTCACCTGACACCTCAGTACAGGGGTGTAATCTCACCTGACACCTCAGTACAGGAGTGTAATCTCACCTGACACCTCAGTACAGGGGTGTAATCTCACCCGACACCTCAGTACAGGGGTGTAATCTCACCCGACACCTCAGTACAGGGGTGTAATCTCACCTGACACCTCAGTACAGGGGTGTAATCTCACCTGACACCTGAGTACAGAATGTAATCTTACCTGACACCTCGGCACACTCCTTGCTATTCATTGTAAATAGCGGGACATCTCGGGGAGAGGAGAAGAGATGTTAGGCCACGGGGCGTCCGGATTTACTTTTCTCTGCAACACAAGAGAATAGACGGGATGAATGACGTACACAACGCTAAATTCTTCTTGTGTCCAACACAGATCTACACATGTAATGTAAAAGACCCGTGTAACACGGGAGGAGAAAGATCGGTGGAGCATGTGATATGTATGTGAAATCTGAAGGTGACAAGTCTGCGGGCACTCTAGAGATGTGAGCGGGCGCCTGCGGGCACTCTAGAGAAGAGCGAAGAGACTGAGCATAATGGACAGGAGAGGTCAGGACTGATTATCTATCACTAGAACACCCTCCTTATCACTGTATATAGTATAAGGACAGGAGAGGTGAGGACTGATTATCTATCACTAGAACACCCTGCTTATCACTGTTTATAGTATAAGGACAGGAGAGAACACAGGAGAGGTGAGCACTGATTATCTATCATCACTAGAACACCCTGCTTATCACTGTATATAGTATAAGGACAGGAGAGAACACAGGAGAGGTGAGAACTGATTATTATCACTAAACACCCTGCTTATCACTGTATATAGTATAAGTACAGGAGAGAACACAGGAGAGGTCAGGACTGATTATCTATCACTAGAACACCCTCCTTATCACTGTATATAGTATAAGGACAGGAGAGGTGAGGACTGATTATCTATCACTAAACACCCTGCTTATCACTGTATATAGTATAAGGACAGGAGAGAACACAGGAGAGGCGAGAACTGATTATCTATCATCACTAGAACACCCTGCTTATCACTGTATATAGTATACGGACAGGAGAGAACACAGGAGAGATGAGAACTGATTATTATCACTAAACACCCTGCTTATCACTGTATATAGTATAAGTACAGGAGAGAACACAGGAGAGGTCAGGACTGATTATCTATCATCACTAGAACACCCTGTGTATCACTGTATATAGTATAAGGACAGGAGAGAACACAGAAGAGGCGAGAACTGATTATCTATCATCACTAGAACACCAGCTTATTATTGTATATAGTATAAGGACAGGAGAGAACACAGGAGAGGTGAGAACTGATTATCTATCATCACTAGAACACCCTGCTTATCATGGTGTATAGTATAAGAACAGGAGAGAACACAGGAGAGGTGAGGACTGATTATCTATCACTAGAACACCCTGCTTATCACGGTGTATAGTATAAGAACAGGAGAGAACACAGGAAAGGTGAGAACTGATTATCTATCATCACTAGAACACCCTGCTTATCACGGTGTATAGTATGAGGACAGGAGAGAACACAAGAGAGGTGAGAACTGATTATTATCACTAAACACCCTGCTTATCACTGTATATAGTATAAGGACAGGGAGAACACAGGAGAGGTGAGAACTGATTATCATCACTAGAACACACTGCTTATCACTGTATATAGTATAAGTACAGGAGAGGCGAGAACTGATTATCTATCATCACTAGAACACCCTGCTTATCACTGTATATAGTATAAGGACAGGAGAGAACACAGGAGAGGTGAGAACTGATTATCTATCACTAAAACACCCTGCTTATCACTTTTTATAGTATGAGGACAGGAGAGAACACAGGAGAGGTGAGGACTGATTATCCATCACTAGAACACCCTGCTTATCTCTGTATATAGTATAAGGACAGGAGAGAACACAGGAGAAGTGAGGACTGATTACACCGCGCAACAATGATTTTGCTACTGAGAGAAAAACATGTGATGATTCCAAATATGAACTCGGAATTTGCCTGGCACGTCTAGATTTTAACCCCTTAAGGACCCTGGAATTTTCCCTTTTTGCATTTTCTGTTTTCACTCCCCGCCTTCCCAGAGTCCTAAACTTTTTAGTTTTTCTATTCACATAGCCTTATGAAGGCTTATTTTTTGCGGTACAAGTTGTAGTTTCTAATGGCGCCATTTATGGTTGCATACCATGTAGTGGGAAGCAACCATACCATACACGGTATGGTGTACACTGTATACCATGCAGTAAAATTGACCTGTTATCTTCATTCTCCAGGTCAGTACGGCTACAACGATACCACACTTGTATATATTTTTTCTTGCGTTTTAATACTGAAAAAAAAAATTTTTTCAAGCTTTGAGGTAAATTATTATATTTAATTATATTTAATTAAATTATATTATTTATTTTATTATATTCTGACCCCTATAACTTTTTTATAGTTATGTGTACGGGGCTGTGTGAGGGCTCATTTTTTGCTGGACGATCTTTTTTTTTTTTTTTCAGTGATACCATTTTAAAGTGTGTGCGACTTTTTGATCACTTTTTATAAAAAAAATTATTGGGTAGTTGAAATGAAAAAAAAAATGGCAAATTGGATGTTTTTTTTTCTATTATGCCATTAATATTGTTATATTTTAATAGTATGTGTATTTTCGCACGCGGCGATGCCCACGATGTTTATTTTTTTTATTAAGTATTTTAAGGAAAGGGAACTTTTATTTTTTATTTGCAAAACCTTTTTTTTTTTTTTTTACTATATATTTTTTTTTAAATCACTTTGGATGACAATAACTGGCAATAATTATATTGCCTATTGTGTTAATTGAGGTCTATATAGACACCATTGAACACTTCATTTGCACTATACCAATATAATGCTGACACCTAGTGGCCAGTATTGGTATAATCATTTAATAGGCACCGAAGCCTGCTTGAGGCTTCAGACTATTAGATCAATGTAACAGGCTCCCCGATCTCAGCCAGGGAACGCTGTTATCGGAGTTTAAGTGTGCGACTTCCGCTTCCGGACTGCGCAGATGCTGTGGTCACATTTGACCATGGCCTCTGAAAGGGAAAATGTATGCAATCAGCCTTATGGCTGATCGCATACATGTGCCGTGGCTCTCTGCTATTTAAAATAACAGAAACCTGGCGGCTATTGCGCCTGCTGCACGTGCGAGCGGGCTTCATGTACGGCGGAGGTCCTTATAGGGTTAAGTTATACATGCAAAGCCTACTAAGTTATACTATTAATGCATTATATTGGAGATATTCCAATGGACACGTCCACACCTGTCCGGACACACTCACGCTGATGTCAGCAGTAAGTATATAAGGCAAGCTGGACAGATTTTGATAAAGTGATCTGTTATAGTGCTATCAGTTTAGAAACTTAAGATGGATAAAGGCAAATGTGTTAACGATCCAGACAAGTTATCTGCATACTATGCAATGGAAAGTGATGTCTGTTTCTGTACTGATGTAAATGGTCTCATGATGGAGTTAGATGGTACACATGTTCCCGATGAATGGAGGCTATTCATAGACTCTAGCAAAACAAGTGTGAAAGCCGTCTTGTTGCACAATGGTAACGAAAAACCATCTGTTCCATTGGCTCATGCGGTTGGAATGAAAGAGACCCATGCTTCTATGGAGTTCATTTAGAAAATGATCAAATACTCAGAAAACAATTGGAAAATCTGTGCTGACCTGAAAGTGGTAGCACTGCTGCTTGGCCTACAGTCTACAGGGTACACAAAGCACATGTGTTTCTTGTGCCTATGGAACAGTCGTGATGACAACAATCATTACACAATGAGACCGTGGTCTCTCAGAGTCGAGCAGCAGCTGGTCAGTACAATGTACAACACAATCACTGGTCGATCCACTTCACATTAAACTTGGTTTAATGAAAAATGTTGTAATTGCACTACTTGATCGTGATGGAAATGGTTTCCAGTTTTGAAGGAGAAGTTTAGCACACTGAAAACTGATGCTAAAATAAAGGCCGGAATTTTTATTGACTCCGAAATCAACAAACTAATGCATGATGACACATTCAGAACAAAACTCAACCCTCTGGACCTTGCAGCTCGGGATGTACTTGTGCTCGTAGTGCAGAACTTCCTTGGGAACAGACGAGCTGCAGACTCTGCTGAACTAGTAGACAACCTGCTTACAGGACATGAACAACTTGGCTGCCGGATGTCAGTGAAAGTGCATTTCTTACATTCCCATCTTGACTTTTTCCCACCCAATTTGGGACACGTTAGTGACGAACATGGAGAGCGGTTCCATAAAAATATTTCTACAATGGAGAACAGGTATCAAGGCCGCTGGAATCCCAACATGATGGGGAACTACTGTTAGTTTTTGCAACGGGAAAATATGACCGTTCACAGAGGCAAAAGCAGAAACTTGAAGCACTTTTAATTTAACACAAAATGCAGTGCATGTACGGCGGGGGATGCATTGCCGCGCTGCTGTGATGTGTCAGAAGGCAGCCCGACCCTGTGCAGAGGCTGCCCAATGCCCTGCACGGCATCGGGACCTGCCTTCTACGGGTGCCTAGGAGATCCAGCCTCAGACCCGTCTCCTAGGCAACCTGTTAGCGCATGACTCACTGTAGTACACGAACCGGCAATGCAATACAATACAATACAGATGTATTGTAATGCATTGCAGAGGGGATCAGACCCCCAAAAGTTGAAGTCCCAGAGTGGGACAGAAATAAAGTTAAAAAAAAAAAAAAAAAACGCCCCTTCCCCTGATTTTATAATAAAAAAGAAAAAAAAACACATATTAGGTATCGCCGCGTCCGTAACGACCGGCTCTATAAATATATCACATGATCTACCCCGTCCGATAGACACCATAAAAAATTCAAATTGTGTCAAAGAAAGGCATTTTTGTCACCTTACATCACTAAAAGTGCAACAAACAAGCGATCAAAAAGGTGTATACCCCCAAAAATAGTACCAATCTAACCGGACACCTCATCCCTCAAAAAATGAGCCCCAACATAGAACAATCGCCCAAAAAAATAAAAAAACTATGGCTCAGACTATTGAGGCACTAAAACATGATTTGTTTTGTTTCAAAAATGCTTTTATTGGGTAAAAAAAAAAAATAAGTATACATATTAGGTATCGCCGCGTCCGTAACAACCTGCTCTATAAAAATACCACATGACCTAACTCCTCAGGTGAAAAGCGATCATAAAGTCATATGCAACCCAAAATTGTACAAATCAAACCATCATCTCATCCCGAAAAATGATACCCTACCTAAGAGAAATCGCCCCAAAAATGTAAAAATAAACATGATTATTTTTCAAAAATGATATTAGTGTATAAAACTTAAATTAAAAAAAGTACACATATTTGGTATTGACGCATCCGTAACAATCATCTCTATAAAAATATCACATGATTTAACCCCTCAGGTGAACACCGTAAAAAAATAAAAACGATGTCAAAAAGTCATTTTGTTACATCACAAAAAATGTAATAGCAAGCGATCAAAAAGTCATATGCACCCCATAATTGTACCAATCAAACCGTCATCTCATAATGAAAAAAATGAGCCCCTACAAAAGACAGTCGCCCAAAAAATAAAAAATAAACTATGGCTTTCAGAATATGGAGACACTAAAAATAATTTTTCAAAAATGCTTTATTATGTAAAACTGAAACAAACAACCCAAAAAATTTTGGGTCATATTTGGTATTGTCGCGTCCGTAACAACCTGCTCTATTAAAATGGCTCATGATCTAACCTGTCAGATAAACGTTGTAAATAACAAAACAGAGACAGTGTCAAAACAGCTATTTTTTGTTACCTTGCCTCACAAAAAGTGTAATATAGAGCAACGAAAAATAATCTATACCCTAAAATAGTACCAATAAAACTGCCACCTTATCCCTTAGTTTCCAAAATGGGGTCACTTTTTGGTAGTTTCTACTCTAGGGGTGCATCAGGGGGTCTTCAAATGTGACATGGCAAGTCAAAATTATCCTAGTGAAATCTGCCCTTCAAAAACCATATTGCGTTCCTTTCCCTCTGCGCCCTGCCGTGTGCCCGTACAGCAGTTTACGACAACATATGAGGTGTTTCTGTAAACTACAAAATCAGGGTAATAAATATTGAGTTTTTTTGGCTGTTAACCCCTGCTTTGTTAGCGGGGGAAAAAATAATTATGGAAAAATCTGCCAAAAAAGTGAAATTCTGAAATTTCATCTACATTTTCCATTGATTCTTGTGAAACACCTAAAGGGTTAAGAACGTTTGTAAGATCAGTTTTGAATACCTTGAGGGGTGCAATTTGTAAAATGGGGTCATTTTTTGGTGGTTTCTATTATGTAAGCCTCACAAATTGACTTCAGACCTGAACTGGTCCTTAAAAAGTGGGTTTTGGAAATTTTAAGAAAAATTTCAAGATTTGCTTCTAAACTTCTAAGCCTTGTAACGTCCCCAAAAAAGAAAATGTAATTTGCAAAATGATCCAAACATGAAGTAGACATATGGGAAATGTAAAGTAATAACTATTATATGAGGTATCACCATCTGTTTTAAAAGCAGAGAAATAGAAATTTGGAAAGTTGCAAATTTTTCAAAATTTTTGGTAAATTTGGTATTTTTTAATGAATAAAAATAAAATATTTTGATTCAAATTTACCTCTGTCATGAAGTATAATATGTGACGAGAAAACAATCTCAGAATGGCCTGTATAAGTAAATGCGTTTTAAAGTTATTACCACAAAATGACAAATGTCAGATTTTCAAAAATCAGTCTGGTCCTTAAGGTGAAAAATGGCCCGGTCCTTAACCCCTTTAGGACACAGCCTTATTTCACCTTAAGGACCAGGCCATTTTTTGCAAATCTGACCAGTGTCCCTTTAGGTGGTGATAACTTTAAAACGCTTTGACTTATCCAGGCCATTCTGAGACTGTTTTTTTCGTCACATATTGTACTTCATGACACTGGTAAAATGAAGTAAAAAAATATTATTTTTATTTATAAAAAAAAATACCAAATTTACTAAAAAATTTTTAAAAAAATCCAAATTTCGAAGTTTCAATTTCTCTAGTTCTATAATACATAGTAATACCTCCAAAAATAGTTACTACTTTACATCCCCCATATGTCTACTTCATGTTTGGATCATTTTGGGAATGATATTTTATTTTTTGGGGAAGTTACAAGGCTTAGAAGTTTCGAAGCAAATCTTGAAATTTTTCAGACATTTTCGAAAACCCAATTTTTAGGGACCAGTTCAGGTCTGAAGTCACTTTGTGAGGCTTACATAATAGAAACCACCCAAAAATGACCCCATTCCAGAAACTACACCGCTCAAGGTATTCAAAACTGATTTTACAAACTTTGTTAACCCTTTGGGTTTTCCACAAAAATGTATGGAAAATAGAGATACAATTTCAAAATTTCACTTTTTTGGCAGATTTTCCATTTTAAAACATTTTTCCCAGTAACAAAAGCAAGGGTTGACAGCCAAACAAAACTCATTATTTATGGCCCTGATTCTGTAGTTTACAGAAACACCCCATATGTGGTCGTAAACCGCTGTACGGACACACGGCAGGGTGCAGAAGGAAAGGAATGCCATACGGTTTTCTGAACGCAGATTTTGCTGGACTGTTTTTTTTTTTACACCATGTCCCATTTGAAGCCCCCCTGATGCACTCCTAGAGTAGAAACTCCAAAAAAGTGACCCCATTTTAGAAACTACGGGATAGGGTGGACGTTTTGATGGTACTAGTTTAGGGTACATATGATTTTTGGTTGCTCTATATTACACTTTTTATGAGGCAAGATAACAAGAAATACCTGTTTTGGCACCGTTTTTATTTTTTGTTATTTACAACATTCATCTGACAGGTTAGATCATGTGGTATTTTTATAGACCAGGTTGTCACGGACGCGGCAATACCTAATATGTATACTTTTTTTTTAATGTAAGTTTTACACAATGATTTCTTTTTTGAAACAAAAAAAAAAATCATGTTTTAGTGTTTCCATAATCTGAGAGCCATAATTTTTTCAGTTTTTGGGCGATTATCTTGGGTAGGGTATGATTTTTGCGGGATGAGATGACAGCTTTATTGGCACTACTTTGGGGTGCGTATGACGTTTTGATCACTTGCTATTACACTTTTTGTGATAAGGTGACAAAAAAATTGCTTTTTTTACACCATTTTTTTTTTTACGGTATTCATCTGATGGGTTAGGTCATGTAATAATTTTATAGAGCAAGTTATTACGGACGCTGCGATACATAAATTTATAAAAAGTAAACATATTAGGTACGTTTTACACAATAATATCATTTTTGGAACAAAAAAAAAGAAATCATGTTTTAATGTCTCAATATTCTAAGAGCCATATTTTTTTCAGTTTTTGGGCGATTATCTTAGGTAGGGTCTGATTTTTTGCGGGATGAGATGACGGTTTGATTGGCACTATTTTGGGGTGCGTGTGACTTTTTGATCGCTTGCTATTATACTTTTATTGATGTAAGGTGACAAAAAATGGTTTATTTAGAACAGTTTTTATTTTAAATTTTTTACGGTGTTCATCTGAGGGGCTAGTTTATGTGAAATTTTTATAGAGCCGGTCGATACGGATGCGGCGATACCTAAGAGGTGAGAACTGATTATCTATCACTAGAACACCCTGCTTATCACTGTTTATAGTATGAGGACAGGAGGAAACACAGGAGAGATGAGAACTGATTATCTATCACTAGAACACCCTGCTTATCACTGTATATAGTATAAGGACAGGAGAGAACACAGGAGAGGTGAGAACTGATTATCTATCACCACTAGAACACCCTGCTTATCACTGTATATAGTATAAGGATAGGAGAGAACACAGGAGAGGTGAGAACTGATTATCTATCACTAGAACACCCTGCTTATCACTGTTTATAGTATAAGGGCAGGAGAGAACACAGGAGAGGTGAGAACTGATTATCTATCACTAGAACACCCTGCTTATCACTGTATATAGTATATGGATAGGAGAGAACACAGGAGAGATGAGAACTGATTATCTATCACTAGAACACGCTGCTTATCACGGTGTATAGTATAAGTACAGGAGAGAACACAGGAGAGGTGAAAACTGATTATCTATCATCACTAGGACACCCAGATTATCAACGTTTATAGTATGAGGACAGGGGAGAACACAGGAGAGATGAGAACTGATTACACCATAGCCTATCATTATAAAAATTGCTGTGAGACATTGGTACAACAAAATGTTGCACGACACATGTCGTCATGTAGCCTTATAGGGGCAGGGCGCTGTGGAGTCACTGTTAAGGGGCAGAGGCCACTATTAAAGGGGCAGCTGATGTGGAGGTCACTGTTAAGTCAGTTAGGTACTGTGAGGTCACTGTTAAGGGAGCGGGATACTGTGGCAGTCATTGTTAAAGGGACGGGTGCTGTGGAGGTCTCTGTTAGGGGGCAAGGACCAGTGGAGGTCACAGATAAGGGGATGGTCCCCTATGGAGGTCACCATTAAGGGGAGGGCTCCAGAGGAGGTCAATGTCAAGGGAGTGGGGTTCTGTGAAACTCACTGTTAAAGGGGTGGGCTGCTGTGAAGGTCAAAGTTAAGGAAATAGGCTGCTGTGGAGGTCCAATTTTAAGAAGGCGGGGCTCTGTATGTGTGTGGGGGGGCAGTGTTAAGGGGTGAAGCGCTGTGGAGTTCACTGTTAAGGGGCGGGGTACTGTGGAGGTCACCGTTATGGGGGATACTGTCGATATCTTTTAACGACACACAGAAACTAAGTGAAATCGTTGAAATATACCCGTGCGAAGGGTAAAATATAGGAGAGCAGTGTATACAGACGTATGATATATACTGTATATATAATATAGGAGAGCAGTGTATACAGACATATGATATATACTGTATATATAATATAGGAGAGCAGCGTATACAGACGTATGATATGGACTGTATATATAATATAGGAGAGCAGAGTATACAGACGTGTGATATATACTGTATATATAATATAGGAGAGCAGCGTATACAGACGTGTGATATATACTGTATATATAATATAGGAGAGCAGAGTATACAGACAATTGATATATACTGTATATATAATATAGGAGAGCAGTGTATACAGACGTGTGATATATACTGTATATATAATATAGGAGAGCAGCGTATACAGACGTATGATATGGACTGTATATATAATATAGGAGAGCAGCGTATACAGACATATGATATATACTGTATATATAATATAGGAGAGCAGAGTATACAGACGTGTGATATATACTGTATATATAATATAGGAGAGCAGAGTATACAGACATGTGATATATACTGTATATATAATATAGGAGAGCAGAGTATACAGACAATTGATATATACTGTATATATAATATAGGAGAGCAGTGTATACAGACGTGTGATATATACTGTATATATAATATAGGAGAGCAGCGTATACAGACGTATGATATGGACTGTATATATAATATAGGAGAGCAGTGTATACAGACGTGTGATATATACTGTATATATAATATAGGAGAGCAGTGTATACAGACGTATGATATGGACTGTATATATAATATAGGAGAGCAGTGTATACAGACGTGTGATATATACTGTATATATAATATAGGAGAGCAGCGTATACAGACGTGTGATATATACTGTATATATAATATAGGAGAGCAGCGTATACAGACGTGTGATATATACTGTATATATAATATAGGAGAGCAGTGTATACAGACGTATGATATATACTGTATATATAATATAGGAGAGCAGAGTATACAGACGTGTGATATATACTGTATATATAATATAGGAGAGCAGCGTATACAGACGTGTGATATATACTGTATATATAATATAGGAGAGCAGTGTATACAGACGTGTGATATATACTGTATATATAATATAGGAGAGCAGTGTATACAGACGTGTGATATATACTGTATATATAATACAGGAGAGCAGCGTATACAGACGTGTGATATATACTGTATATATAATATAGGAGAGCAGAGTATACAGACGTATGATATATACTGTATATATAATATAGGAGAGCAGTGTATACAGACGTATGATATATACTGTATATATAATATAGGAGAGCAGTGTATACAGACGTGTGATATATACTGTATATATAATATAGGAGAGCAGAGTATACAGACGTATGATATGGACTGTATATATAATATAGGAGAGCAGTGTATACAGACGTATGATATGGACTGTATATACTGATGACAGGATGGAGGAGGATACGGCTGTGGGATACGGCACACGCAGTACATAATGATGGCAGGTAGGTAGCACGTCATGTCATGGCTCCAGTACACGGCTCCCAGGCCCCTCACTCACCTCCCCGGGACCCTCCAGCCGCCATCTTATTACCGAACCCCCCCTCTCTCATCTCAGCGTCTTACGTAAAACGCATCAGGGGGCGGGGTCATAATGTCATTACGTTAGATGCACCCGGAAGAGTCCGAAAGAGACGCTGTGTACACCCGAGTGACGTCACGTGACAGCGGACACGTGATGATGTGGAAGTGTTCTCTCACACATGGACAGTCCCTGTCATGGACACAGTGAGACGCTAGGTGGCGGTAGAGAGGACACAAAGTTCCTTATTTCAATAGGTTGTCACATCCTGATCTAATACAGGGGGAAGCTAGGAATAAAACTATGGGCCAGATGTATCACTCCTCTGACCGCTCACTCCACTGTCACATGTGGCTAAAGTCAGATTTATGATCGGCCCTTTAAGACTGTAATAAATGTGGTTTGACGGTAGCAGTTTATCCGTCAGTAAGCAGCTTTACAAAAGTCACACGTCTTTACGAAAAAGTCGCATGTTCCAATAAAAAGTCGCATAAGATAAGCATGGTCCTCACTGGAGTGAAATTGCACAATTCTTTGCGACTTTTTAAATAGTCGCAATAGTAAATCTGTCTAAAGATCCATTTACATAAGAAAAGACGCCTACTTTCAGAAAACTGGCGAGCAAAGCGCAGAGCCAAAAAAAGTTGCGCAGTTTTAGCGATTGCACAGAAATTTGTGACTTTTTCACTTCATTATTCTGACTTGAGCTAATGGTAAATCTGGCCCTATGTGTGCAGGATATAAAGACGTCACTGCTGCCGTATCCTGAGATCTCCCAAATTATGGTCCTCATCATGGGGAATAACCAGGGCAAGGACCTCATTAGGGATGACCGATTTGCATAATACTTCATTTAAATATTGTACGGAGCAAGCGCTTCATACAGTATTAAAATATACTGGCTCCTAAGAGCCAAAGTTATTACTTTGCGAAGTCTCGCGAAACTTCGCATAATAACTTCATAAATCAATTTCTACTGTAAAAAAACATTTCCCGAACTCGGGTTCGGTTCCAAGTGGTACGAGACTTCACAAAGTAATAACTTTGGCTCATAGGAGCCATTAAATTCTAATACTGTACGGAGCGCTCGCGCCGTACAGTATTTAAATGAAGTATTATACAAATTGACTTCGGATGTTATGGGGTATAACAAGTGTAAGGTCCTCATCATGGGGTATAACAAGTGTAAGGTCCTCAACATGGGGTATAACAAGTGTAAGGTCCTCATCATGGGGTATAACAAGTGTAAGGTCCTCAACATGGGGTATAACAAGTGTAAGGTCCTTATCATGGGGTATAACAAGTGTAAGGTCCTCATCATGGGGTATAACAAGTGTAATGTCCTCATCATGGGGTATAACAAGTGTAAGGTCCTCATCATGGGGTATAACAAGTGTAAGGTCCTCATCATGGGGTATAACAAGTGTAAGGTCCTCATCATGGGGTATAACAAGTGTAAGGTCCTCATCATGAGGTATAACAAGTGTAAGGTCCTCATCATGGGGTATAACAAGGGTAAGGCCCTCATTATGGGTTATAACAAGTGTAAGGCCCTCATCATGGGGTATAACAAGTGTAAGATCCTCATCATGCGGTATAACAAGTGTAAGGTCCTCATCATGGGGTATAACAAGTGTAAGCTACTCATCATGGGGTATAACAAGTGTAAGGTCCTCATCATGGGGTATAACAAGGGTAAGGCGCTCATCATGGGGTATAACAAGTGTAAGGTCCTCATCATGGGGTATAACAATTGTAAGGTCCTCATCATGGGGTATAACAAGTGTAAGGCCCTCATCATGGGGTATAACAAGTGTAAGATCCTCATCATGGGGTATAACAAGTGTAAGGTCCTCATCATGGGGTATAACAAGGGTAAGGCCCTAATCATGGGGTATAACAAGTGTAAGTTCCTCATCATGGGGTATAACAAGTGTAAGGTCCTCATCATGGGGTATAACAAGTGTAAGGTCCTCATCATGGGGTATAACAAGTGTAAGGTCCTCATCATGGGGTATAACAAGTGTAAGGTCCTCATCATGGGGTATAACAAGTGTAAGGTCCTCATCATGGGGTATAACAAGTGTAAGGTCCTCATCATGGGGTATAACAAGTGTAAGGTCCTCATCATGGGGTATAACAAGTGTAAGGTCCTCATCATTGGGTATAACAAGTGTAAGGTCCTAATCATAGGGTTTAACAAGTGTAAGATCCTCATAATGGGATATAACAAGTGTAAGGTCCTCATCATTGGTTATAACAAGTTTAAGGTCCTCATTATGTGGTATAACAAGTGTAAGGTCCTCATCATTAGGTATACTAAGTGTAATGTCGTCATCATGGAGTAGAACAAGTGTAAGGTCCTCATCATGGGGTATAACAATTGTAAGGTCATCATCATGAGATATAACAAGTGTAAGGTCATCATCATGGAGTAGAACAAGTGTAAGGTCCTCATCATGGAGTGTAACAAGTGTAAGGTCCCTATCATGGGGTATAACAAGTGTAAGGTCCTTATTCTGGGATATAAAAAGTGTAAGGTCCTCATCATGGGGAAAAACAAGTGTTGGGTTCTTATCATGGGGAATAACAAGTGTTAGGTCCTCATCATGGGGAATAACAAGTGTTAGGTCCTCATCATGGGGAATAACAAGTGAAAGTCTTCATCATGAGGTATAAAATGTTTAAGGTCCTTATAATGAGGTATAACATGTGTAAGGTCCCTATTATGAGGTATAACAAGTGTAAGGTCCTCATCATAGGGTATAAGAAGTGTAATGTCCTTATCATGGGGTATAAAAAGTGTAAGGTCCTCATAATGGGGTATAAAAAGTGTAAGGTCCTCATAATGGGATACAACAACTGTAAGGTCCTCATCATGGGATATAACAAGTGTAAGGTCCTCATCATGGGATATAACAATATAACAAGTGTAATTTCCTCATCTTGGGGTATAACAAGTGTAAGATCCTCATCATGGGTATAATACGTGCAATATCCTCATCATAGGGTTTAATGAATGTAAGGTCCTTATCATAGGGAATAACACAGTAATGTTCTTATTATGAGTATAAAACGTGTAATGTCCTCATCATGGCATATAACAATTGTAAGGTCCTCATCATGGGGTATAACATGTGTAAGGTCCTCATCATAGGGTTTAACAACTATATTGTCCTCATCATAGGGTATAACAAGTGTAAGGTCCTCATCATTAGGTATACTAAGTGTAATGTCGTCATCATGGAGTATAACAAGCGTAAGGTCCTCATCAGGCGGTATAATAAGTGTATGGTCTGAATCATTGGGCATAACAAGTATAAGGTCCTCATCATTGGGTATAACAAGTGTAAGGTCCTTATTCTGGGATATAACAAGTGTAAGGTCCTCATCATGGGGTATAACAAGTGTAAGGTCCTCATCATGGGGTATAACAAGTGTAAGGTCCTTATTCTGGGATTTAACAAGTGTAAGGTCCTCATCATGGGGTATAACAAGTGTTAGGTTCTCATCATGGGGAATAACAAGTGAAAGGTCCTCATCATGAGGTATAAAATGTTTAAGGTCCTTATCATGAGGTATAACATGTGTAAGGTCCCTATTATGATAACAAGTGTAAGGTCCTCATCATGGGGTATAACAAGTGTAAGGTCCTCATCATGGGGTATAACAAGTGTAAGGTCCTTATTCTGGGATTTAACAAGTGTAAGGTCCTCATCATGGGGTATAACAAGTGTTAGGTTTTCATTATGGGGAATAACAAGTGAAAGGTCCTCATCATGGGGAATAACAAGTGAAAGGTCCTCATCATGAGGTATCAAATGTTTAAGGTCCTTATCATGAGGTATAACATGTGTAAGGTCCCTATTATGATGTATAACAAGTGTAAGGTTCTCATCATGGGGAATAAGAAGTGTAAGGTCTTCATCATGGGGTATAAAAAATGTAAGGTCCTTATAATGGGATATAACAAGTGTAAGGTCCTCATCATGGGATATAACAAGTGTAAGCTCCTCATCATGAGATATAAAAAGTGTAAGGTCCTCATCATTAGGGATAACATGTATAAGGTCCTCAGAATGGGGTATAACAAGTTTAAGGTCCTCATCATGGGATATAACAAGTGTAAGTTCTTCATAATGGGTCAACAAGTGTAAGCTCCTCATCATGGGATATAACAAGCGTAAGGTCCTTATCATGGGGTATAACAAGTGTAAGGCCCTCATCATGAGGTATAACATGTATAAGCTCCTCATCATGAGATATAACAAGTGTAAGCTCCTCATCATGGGATATAAAAAGTTTAAGGTCCTCATCATGAGGTATAACATGTATAAGGTCTTTAGAATGGGGTATAACAAGTGTACGGTCCTCATCATAGGATATAACAAGTGTAAGGTCCTCATCATGGTTTATAACACGTGTAAAGTCCTCATCATGGGATATAACAAGTGTAAGTTCTTCATAATGGGTCAACAAGTGTAAGGTCCTCATCATGGGATATGACTAGGTGATTTTCCTAGTCTATGACGGAAAGTCATGGTTTTATTAAAGACACGGAGGCGAGTATTGCTATCTCCTTCTTTACTGTCCACCAATAGCAGCAAAGAAAAGTTTACAAAACAGAACGTAACCATAGTAACATACACACTCCCCTCACAGTCCATATAACAGATGGCTCCTCCTTAGAACTTCCTCTTTCTTCATGAGCCTGACACCATGACCGGAAACCACCGAAAACGAGACCGGAACCTTGAACCTGGGAACGATCAGCATGGATCCACCGGAACACCTGGAACGAACACGATCAGCCCAGATCCACTTGAACATCTGCATCGCAAGCCAACGTGGCTATAACCAGAACGGAGCAACTGAACCCCGAAGAGACTCAACTTCCACCTGAAAGGAATAGACAATATATAGCCAGATTAAATAATGGGCAGAAGCATACAGCGCCAATCATACGCGATCCTGCCAGAAGAATCATAAGAAACAAACTATGCAAACAGAGCATGCCATCAAAACTGAAAACTGGAGAAAACACCAATAGAAATCACAAGGGAGGGAACAACAGGGCAGGCAATACTCGCCTCCGTGTCTTTAATAAAACCATGACTTTCCGTCATAGACTAGGAAAATCACCTTGTTTATCAGCAAGACACGGAGGCTCCTATTGCTAGTTTAAAGTTGAGCAATAAGAGGTGAAAACAAATGTGGAGGCGGCCTAAAATAATACTCCCTGAACGTCGAAGCCGAAGACCAGTCAGCAAGACGCAGAATATCCTCCAAACGTGCCCCCGAAACAGCCAAGGCGGTAGCAGATGCGCCCCTAGCGGAATGAGCGGTGAAAATTGAGGTATCCACTACTGCTAAGGACATAACCCACTTCATCCAGCGAGCAAGAGTAGGACTGGACACAGGACCGAACGGATGCCGAATAGACAGGAATAGCTGAGGGACCGAAGATGATCGACAAGTACGCGTCCGGGATTCGTACTCCCTCAAACAAGCCACCGGACAAAGAGCCGGCGAAGATGGAAAATATGGATAAGATACAGACCTAATGTTGGTCTTCGTACGCCTGGAGATGTTGAAGGTGAGCCCATCAGGAGTAAATGACCTGGCGTCGTGATCAAGAGCCCGAACATCCGAGACCCGTTTACAAGATATGAGACAAAAAAGAACCAGTAATACAACTGCCGTAACGTGAAATCCGAATTATCTGGCCAATTGGAGAGGAAAGACAGAACAGAAGACACATCCCAAGTTGTCGTAAAACGAGGACGGGGAGGACGGGACATGCGGGAGCCGCGAAGCAAACGACACACGGAAGGGTGCTGGCCAGCAGGAACATCATCAAAACCCTGATGCGTAAAAGAAATAGCCGACCGGAACAAATTAATAGTCCGATAAGCCTTACCCGCCTCAAAAAGGGAAGTGAGAAACTGCAAAAGATGGGTTACAGGGGCTGAAACGGGATCCAAGTCTCGTTCCACGCACCAACCAGACCAAGATCGCCAGGCTGCCCGATAAGATTTTCTGGTGCCGGGAGCCCACGCGTTGTCCAAAAGGCGTCTAGTTGCCTCCGAAATATCGTCGACCTCTCTGGGCGTCCTGAGATCCGGCACGCGATCAGTCGAAGGGGTCCATCCGACAGGAGCGGGTGGTGCAAACCCTGAAGGTCCTGGAGGGGATCCACACGATTCGGGAGAAGAAGAGGGACATCTATCAGGAGACCCAGGAGAGACGGAAACCAAGCTTGAGTCCCCCAAAAAGGGACCACCACCACCAACTCGGCCAGCTGACGATGAGCGTGCAACAGCATCCTCGGTATCATCGCAAATGGCGGGAACGCATACATCAGAGACCCGGACCATGGTTGAAGGAACGCGCCCACTGCCTCCGCCGCCGGATCCGGGCGCCAGCTGAAAAAACGTGGAAGTTGGGTATTGAGACGCGAGGCAAATAGGTCTATAGCAAACGGACCCCAGTTCCCGGATAACACGGAGAAGGTCACTGGTGCCAGCATCCAATCGCTGCTGTCCGTAAGGTAGCGTGAGCCCCAATGTGCCCGACTGTTGTGGAGTCCCGGGAGATATTCCGCCTGAACCATGACCTCCCTGGAGAGACAAAATGACCAGAAATCCTTCGCCAACCGAGCCAAGGTTGCCGAACGCGTTCCTCCCAACCGGTTGATGTAGCGCACGGCAGAGACATTGTCCATCCGTAAACAGATACACGCCCGAGCAATCCCGTTGGTGAAACTCCGAACTGCGAAGGACCCGGCCAGAAGCTCTAACGCATTGATATGTAGTCGCGCCTCATCCGCGGACCACCGGCCGCCCGTGGAGATACCGCTGCAGTGAGCCCCCCAGCCGTGAAGACTGGCGTCCGACTTGACAGTGAACTCGGGCTGGAAACTGAAGATCACCCTGCCGTTCCACGCTTCCAGGTTGTCGATCCACCACGTGAGTTCTTCCCGCGATTCCGGGTCCAGGGTCAGAGTGTCTGCGAACGCCCCGCCAGAACGGAGGTGCGCTATCTTCAAGCGCTGAAAGGCCCTGTAGTGCAAAGGGGCCGGAAACACCGCCTGGATCGACGAGGCGAGGAGGCCGATGATCCTGGCCAGATGGTGCAGGATGGAGGGGGCATGTCTGAGTTCCTTGCGTATGGAACACAGTTTCGTTGCGGGCAGGGAGAGGGATTCCAACACCGAGTCCACGGTAAATCCGAAGAACTCCATCCTCTGCGATGGTACCAAGCACGACTTCTCATGGTTGACGAGAAACCCGAGACGGGAGAGAAGATCCGTCGTCCAGCGAAGGTGGACCAGCAGAGTCGAGGCCGACTGGTGCATGAGAAGAATGTCGTCCAGGTATATTATAAGGCGGACCCCACGACTGCGGAGCCAGCCCACAACCGGTCGCATTAGCTTCGTGAAACACCACGGTGCCGAGGACAGGCCGAACGGGAGGCATGAGAACCGCCAAATCTCTCCCTTCCACAGGAAACGCAGCAAGTCCCTGGAGGGGGCGGAGACTGGGACCGTCAAGTAAGCGTCCTTGAGGTCCAGCTTTACAAACCAATCGTTTGGCATGAGGAGATCTCGAAGCAGATGGATGCCCTCCATCTTGAAGTGGCGATAGCGGACAATCGCATTCAGAGCCCGCAGATTGATGACTGGGAGCATCTCACCCCCTTTCTTCTGGACCAGAAAAATAGAGCTGATGACCCCCTTCGGGTCTGGCGGGGCCCTCTCGATCGCCCGCTTGTGGTAGAGGGACAGGAGTTCTAGATCCACCAGCACGGGTCGGGGCGAGACAGCAGAGAGGTGGGAGGGGGGGAATCAGGGTCAGAGACCCCACGAGTTCCACCTGGAAGCCCATCACAGTGGATAAAACCCAAGGGTCGGATGTTATTGCCGCCCAAGCAGGGAAAAAATTAAGGAGTCTGCCCCCTATGCAATGATCCGAAAAAGCCCCCATCGGGGGAGGACTTACTGAAAGGGCGTCGAGAAGACTGATTCCCTCTGTAGGATCTGCCACGCCACTGTCCGCCTCTGGCAGGGAAGAAGGGGGACGGAAACCTCTGTTCCTGGAAGGCAGGACGTTGATGGAAGGAGCCTCTGCCCGAGCTGCGGGCTTGAAAATTGGAACGGCCGGACAGGCGGCCCCTACTACTGCCGGCCCTGGTGGAGACCCGTCCCTGGAATACTCTCCTAATGGAGGATTGGGCCTTATCTAGGGCAGTAAATGCTCCCACAAACCGACCCAACTCCTTAATGAAGGAGTCGCCAAAAAGATGACCCTGGGCATCTGCACCGGACTCGGTTAGTGCCAGGTTGGCCAGTTTCGGATCTATTTTAAATAGAATGGCCTTGCGTCTTTCGATAGCCAGAGAGGAGTTGGCATTCCCAGCGATGCAAATCGATCTCTGGACCCAGCCCCTCATCTCCTCTGGGTCAATAGGGGACCCATCTGATCTCGCGTTCTCAGCTAGCTTGAACAGTTTGGCTAGAGGTCCAAATATGTCAGGGAGCTTATCCTGACAGCTACGCAGAGCTGAGTCTAACCCCTTGTGGGGATTCCAGCCGGACTTGGCCAGAAACTGCATGACTTTGGGGTCTACCACAGGTGTGTCACATACCTTATTAGGCACTATAGGTCTGGGGCATTCCGCCTTCATCTTACTGTGCGCCTCCTTGCTAAGAGGGCGGAGGACCTAATGTTCCAGATATCTGCCTACATGATCCGTAGGGAGCCACTCCGCCCATCTGGGATGGTGGAGGGCGTCCGGATCAAACATGGGCTCTCCCAAAGGGTCATCAAGGGAAGATGCCGGAGTGATTACAGAAGAGGAATCCTTCACTTGAGAAGTGGAAGGAGTGGGGAAAAGAGGGGCACTGGGCACCAAATGCGTCTCTTCCTCTGAACCTCCGCTAGCTTCAGCAAAAGCCTCCTCATCTGACCCAATCTCGGCGTCATAATCACTTATTTGTTGCGCTCTAGCGCATTTCCAAGGCCGCGCCTGTTCTGCCTGGCGCGGAAAGGCTCTTTTACGCGGTCTATGCGCGCGTTCATGGGTGGCCGAAGGCGCACCAGTCAATTGTTCCTGTGACACAGGAAGATTCGCAGCCAGAGGTTGCTGAGCTATGGGTACCGCAGGCTGTACAGACCCTGACACAGGGTGGCCAGCCATTGCCTGTGCTATCTTCTGAGACAGCACAGAGGACATAGAGTCCATTGCAGCAGTGATTGCGGCTGAGACAGAGCGCTGCAGCGCTACTGCCTGGGTCTCATCCCTAATATGGGAAGCCCTCCCAGGGGATGAAGGTGCTGCAGCCTCAGGAGTTGGGTCTGATAGAGGCATGGCAAAGGTAATATATAAAATGTATATATAGATATGATCGATGAAATCTAACTAACCCCAGGGCAGACTAAGACAAAAGTAAGGGACCGGAGGCTAAACTGAAGGGCTAATGGCCAAAATCAAACGAAACTGGGTTAGTCACCCGATGCTGAGGAGCGCCGGCGAGAGACGACTGGATCGCAGGACGGAAGCGGTGAAAAGAAAATGGCCGCCGAAGTCACGCGAGACCCGGCGGGAAGAAAAAGAAAAAACTAAAATGGCCACCGAAATTCCGTGAGAACAAGCGGGAGACGGCCAAAAAGGAGAACCAATATGGCCGCCGAGATCCCGCGAGATCTCGTGGCCATTGGAGGAAACCGGAGGCGAAAGCGCGGTAAGAGATGTGCTGAGGAAGGTAAAACAACCAGCAATAAATAATATAAGGGAGAACAGTGACGCGCGCAATAAAGCGGGATAAATGGGGAAAACGAAAGCAACAGTAGAAAAAAGAAAGACCCTGCAGATGCAATGGTCACAGGGAAAACAGCCCAGAGGGATGACCAGCACAACCAACGCTACAGGGAGCGTGCAGTAAAACAGAGAAAACACTAAACCCCAGCAAATGCAGATACAAGACACAAACAGATTAGACAAGGAGCTGCAAAACGTGTACTTATCTTGGTGGCAGCAGCAAAGAAAGAGGGAGTTCTAAGGAGGAGCCATCTGTTATATGGACTGTGAGGGGAGGGTGTATGTTACTATGGTTACGTTCTGTTTTGTAAACTTTTCTTTGCTGCTATTGGTGGACAGTAAAGAAGGAGATAGCAATAGAAGCCTCCGTGTCTTGCTGTAAAACAAGTGTAAGCTCCTCATCGTGGGGTATAATATGTGTATGATCCTCATCATGGGATATAACAAGTGTAAGCTCCTCATCATGGGATATAACAAGTGTAAGGTCCTCATCATTGGATATAACAAGTGTAAGGTCCTTATCATGGGGTATAATAAGTGTAAAGTCCTCATCATGGGGTATAACAAGTGTAAGGTCCTCATCATGAGGTATAACATGTATAAGGTCCTCAGCAGGGGGTATAACAAGTGTAAGGTACTCATCACGGGATATAACAAATGTAAGCTCCTCATCATGGGATATAACAAGTGTAAAGTCCTCATCACGGGGTATAATATGTGTATGGTCCTCATCATGGGCCTATAACAAGTGTAAAGTCCTCATCACGGGGTATAATATGTGTATGGTCCTCATCATGGGGTATAACAAATGTTAGGTTCTCATCATGGGGAATAACAAGTGTAAGGTCCTCATCATGAGGTATAACAACTGTAAGGTCTTCATCATGAGGAATAAAAAGTGTAAGGTCCCCACCATGAGGTATAAGAAGTGTAAGTTCCTCATCATGAGGTATAATAAGTGTAAGGTCTTCATTATGGGGTATAACAAGTGGAAGTTCACTCATAATGAGGTATAACTTGTATAAGTTCATCATTATGCAGTATAAGAAGTGTACGATTGTCATAAGGTAAGGTCCTGTCAGGATAAGTGTAAGGTCCTGTCAGGATAACGACTACTGTCACACACAAACAGGGATAGTGCAGCCCTAAAACTGCCCTGACCTACTATCCCTACCAACGTCACTCTAGGCCAGTAATGGATAACAGCACAAAATACAAAAGAATGGCTCCGGATTCGTATAAAGGTCCTCTAAAAACTTCTTCTTTATTCGCAAATAATGTTTACATTATTTGCGAATAAAGAAGAAGTTTTTAGAGGACCTCTATACGAATCCGGAGCCATTCTTTTGTATTTTGTGCTGATTGCGGCGGGGACACACCCCAAGACTCCTGGAACCGGGACTGCATTTACTGACCAGGGAGGTGAGCTGGAATAAGTGTGTGTGCTAACAGTAATAGCTAACCTCTGGCATTCCAGCTGTGGTAAAACTACAACTCCGAAGACGCCCCCTTGCTTGGCTGTTCTCAGAACTCCATAGAAATGAATGGAGCATGCTGGGAGTCGTAGTTTCACCACATCTGGAGTGCCGGAGGTTAGCCGTCACTGCTCTAGGCAATGACCCCACAACGGGACGTCAGTCCCTGTACTGCAACCATGTGCAAATGACACAAACAGGGAACAACAAACAGACAAACTCAAAGAAAGAGGTTGTACGGAAAATGGTCAAATACCAGTCGGACAATGAAGTACAAGAAACGCCAGAGACAAACGAGAAAACCAAACACTCCAACAGTCAAAACCAAGAGGTCAATACAATACAAAATTACCAGAAGCCAAGAAACATAGTCCCAATACTAAGTCCAGAAATCCAACGCCAAAGGAGCCTTTAATACAACAAGGGAACAGTAGTGGGAGCCAGAGGACAAGAAATTCATCAGCACCTGCAGAGGAGTAAGCAGTTCATGCCGGGTGGGGCTGCCGACTGTACATCCTGACTCTCTGGAACCTTATTGGCCTGAAAGGCAGCCCAGCAGTCCTGGTTCCCCCGGCAACTGGACGCTGCTGCCGCACAGAGGCAGCCACGGTCGGAGAACCATGACGGTAACCTCCCCATCCTTCAGGAGGGGCCCCTGGACCCTTAATAAGAGCAGGTTTGTCAGGGTGCAATTTCTTAATCAACCGATCCACATGGACCTCTTCAGCAAACACGACGGAACTGCCTGCCAGAATCCTCTGCCGCAAGTGTAAAAGTACCCTTAGCAATTTTTTGGCTTACCTCCAAAAATAGTTATTACTTTACATTCCTTATATGTCTACTTGATGTTTGGATCATTTTGGAAATGCCATTTTATTTTTTGGGGACGTTACAAGGCTTAGAAGTTTAGAAGCAAATCTTGAAATTTTTCTGAAAATTTCTAAAACCCACTTTTTCAGGACCAGTTCAGGTCTGAAGTCACTTTGTGAGGCTTACATAATAGAAACCAACCAAAAATGACCCCATTTTACAAATTACACCCCTCAAGGTATTCAAAACTGATTTTACAAACTTTGTCAACCCTTTAGGTGTTCCACAAGAATTAACGGAAAATAGAGATGAAATTTCAGAATTTTACTTTTTGGGCAAATTTCCATTTAAATAATTTTTTTCCGCTAACAAAGCAAGGGTTAACAGCCAAACAAAGCTCAATATTTATGGTAGTTTACAGAAACACCCCATATATGGTCATAAACTGCTGTACGGGCACACGGCAGGGCGTAGAAGGAAAGGAATGCCATATGGTTTTTTGAAGGCAGATTTTGCTGGACTAGTTTTTTTACACCATATCCCACTTGAAGCCCTCTTGATGCACCCCTAGAGTATAAACTCCCAAAAAGTGACCCCATTTTGGAAACTACGGGATAAGGTGGCAGTTTTGTTGGTACTAGTTTAGGGTATATATGATTTTTGGTTGCTCTATATTACACTTTTTGTGAGGCAAGGTAACAAGAAATAGCTGTTTTGGCACCATTTTTATTTTATGTTATTTACAACATTCATCTGACAGCTTAGATCATGTGGTATTTTTATAGAGCAGGTTGTCACGGACGTAACAATACCAAATATGAATTTTAGTTGTTTGTCTCAGTTTTACATAACAAAGCATTTTTGAAAATATGTATTTTTGTAAATAATATATATATATGTCTCCACATTCTGAAAGCCATAGTTTTATTTATTTTTTGGGTGACTGTCTTGTGTAGGGGCTCATTTTTTTCAGGATGAGATGACGGTTTGATTGGCACTTTCGGGGTGTGTATGACTTTTTGATCGCTTGCTATTACAGTTTTTGTGATGTAAGGCGACAAAAAATGGCTTCTTTTACAACGTTTTCTTTTTTTTTACGGGTGTTCATCTGAGGGGTTAGGTCATGTGATATTTTTATAGAGTATAGGTTCTTACGGACGTGGCGATACCTAATATGTCTACTTTGTTTTATTTATGTAAGTTTTACACAATGATTTCATTTTTTAAACAAACAAAAAAACGTTTTAGTGTCTCCATAGTCAGAGAGACATAGTTTTTTCAGTTTTTGGGCGATTATCTTAGATTGGGTATGATTTTTGCGGGATGAGATGACGGTTTGATTAGCACTATTTTAGGGTGCGTATGACTTTTTGATCGCTTGCTATTACACTTTTTGTGATGTAAGGTAACAAAAAATGGCTTTTCTTACACCGCTTTTATTTTATTTTTTTATGGTGTTCACCTGAGGGGTTAGGTCATGTGATATTGTTATAGAGCAGGTTCTTACGGACGTGGCGATACCTAATATGTCTACTTTGTTTTATTTATGTAAGTTTTACACAATGATTTCATTTTTGAAACAAAAAAAATCATGTTTTAGTGTCTCCATAGCCTGAGAGCCCTATTTTTTTAAATTTTTGGGCGATTATCTCAGGTAGGGTATGTTTTTTACAGGATGAGATGACGTTTGATTGGCACTATTTTGGGGGTGCATATGACTTTTTGATCGCTTGCTATTACACTTTTTGTGATGTAAGGTGAAAAAAAATGGCTTTTTTTACACTGTTTTTATTTTTTTATTTTTTACGGTGTTCACCTGAGGGGTTAGGTAATGTGATATTTTTATACAGCAGGTTCTTACGGACGTGGCGATACCTAATATGTATACTTTTTTATTTACTTAAGTTTTACACAATAACAGCATTTTTAAAACAAAACAAAAAATTATATTTTAGTGTCTCCATATTCTGAGCCATAGTTTTTTATTTTTTGGGCAATTGTCTTAGGTAGCGGCTCATTTTTTCAGGGATTAGATGACGGTTAGATTGGTACTATTTTGGCGGGCAAATGCCTTTTTGATCGCTTGGTGTTGTACTTTTAGTGATGTAATGTGACAAAAAAATGGTTTATTTAGCAGTTTTTATTTTTACGGTGCTCATCTGAGGGGTTAGGTCATGTAATATGTTTATACAGCCGGTCGATACGTACGTGGCGATACCTGTATATGTAATATACAGTGTGTATTACTCATACAGCTTCCTGCCTGTGATGTCCAGGGGGCTGGATCTCACAGGCTCTCCACCGGAAGGCAGCCCCCATGCCTAAGGAAGGCCTCGGGCTGCCTTCCATGCCATCGGGTCCCCGTCACAGCAGCACAGGGACCCGATGGCAGCACCAATGCCTGCCGGATTTCGCACGTGCCGCGGTCAGCACTGACCGCGGCACATGAAGGGTTAATGCGCCGGCACGGTGATTTCATCGATGCTAGCACATGCAGCAGGGGTCCATCTATCAGTGACTGCAGGAACCCTGTTGCGGTTCGTGTGGGTGCAGCTCCTGCACCCGCCCGATCCCCAGGAAGTACATGTACGTCACGGGTCTTTAAGTCCCGCAAAGAAATTACGTACATGTACGTCATGGATCCGTAAGGGGTTAATAATATGATCTAATACAGTGTTTCCCAACCAGTGTGCCTCCAGCTGTTGCAAAACTACAACTCCCAGCATGCCTGGACAGCCTTTGGCTGTGCGGGCATGCTGGGAGTTGTAGTTTTGCAACAGCTGGAGGCACACTGGTTGGGAAACACTAATCTAATAAATACAGAAGAAAATTCCTTAGCCGAAGGAAGCTTGCTTAACCTCCCAAAAGTCACATTAAAGGGAATCTGTCACCTGGATTTTGGGTATAGAGCTGAGGACATGGCCACTAGCACATCCGCAATATCCAGTCCCCATAGCTCTGTGTGGTTTTATTGTGTAATTTTTTTTTTTAAATATATATATGTAAATGAACCCCGGGCGCCGCTCTTCATGTCTGTATACTTAGTTCACAGTGTAAAAATCGGTGAAAGGTCCTCTTTAAGGCCATCTGTCCATCAGCTGAAGCTCAACAGAAGATGGGTGCTGCAACAGGACAACAATCCAAAGCATAGAAGTAAATCAACAACAGAATGGCTTAAACAGAAGAAAATTAGCCTTCTGGAGTGGTCCAGTCAGAGTCCTGACCTCAACCCGATGGAGATGCTGTGGCAGGACCTCAAGAAAGCGACTCACACCAGACATCCCAAGAATATTGCTGAACTGAAACAGTTCTGTAAAGAGGAATGGTGAAGAATTACTCCTAACCGTTGGGCACGTCTGATCTGCAACTACAGGAAACGTCTGGTGGAAGTTATTGCTGCCAAAGGAGGTTCAACCAGTTATTAAATCCAAGGGTTCACATACTTTTTCCACCTGCACTGTGAATGTTTACATGGTGTGTTCAATAAAAACATGGTAACATTTAACTCTTTGTGTGTTATTAGTTTAAGCAGACTGTGATTGTCTAGTGTTGTGACTTAGATGAAGATCTGATCACATTTTTGTCACCACCAGACATCTGAGAAGCTCTGACAGACGTTCTTCAGAACCTCCTGCTTGAAGTTCTTTTGTTTTGCTTTCGTTTTGCATCTCGTTAGCCTCTCTCAGCTGTCATGTAGTTGCACTGATTGCATCCCTTTAAATCCCTTCCCATACTGCATCACTTTGCGGTTTATACAACTTCCTGGAGTGTGTACATGCTGGATGCTACAACTGATACTGATCCTTCTACAGATAAGTCTGTTCATTGATTTGTGTTTTCCTGTTTGCTTGATCCTAGGTGACCCTGACTCTCTCCGTATTAAGTGTAGGGAGCCGGTGGTCGTGTCCCCTCACTATTATAGGGTGTTCAGGTGTAATACAGTCGAGGCACAAGGGCATGCAATTTTCTATCATAGAGATCTTTGCATGGGCTGAGAACGAAAGGGACAGTTTCAGGGCTTAAATAGGGGTCACCCTTTTGTTCCTTAGTTTCGGATCAAGCCAGTTGGATCCTTATTTGTAACTTCTTGTTTTCTGTTACACCATCCGTGACAATTTTATGACCAATTTGTGCAGAAATCCATATCATTCCAAAGGGTTCACATACTTTTTCTTTCAACTGTATCTATAAAATCGTTTTTTGGACACAATAAAAGCCCACACAGAGCTATGGGGACCGGGTATTGCGGATGTGCTAGCGGCGATCTAGCAGCGCATGTCCTCAGCTCTATACCCCAAATCCAGGTGACAGGTTCCCTTTAAGTTGGGAAAGACCTCCCGAAAATGTCACTTTTTTATTATAGATTTTTAATATGTGTCTGAAGTAAGTTACAGCAATTTTAACATTATTTTGTGGAATTGATTTATTCTGTAGCTCAGTACAATGATGATAATGACAAATTGTTATATATTTTTATAATTTTTTTCTTTCCTTCTGCAGCTGTCAGCTCCCCAATTGCCCAGCTTCCTTTTCCTCCAGACTGAAGGGGAGAGGGAGGCTACTTTAGCTGCTCATATCTCTGGATAGGTAGCAACTAGAGATACCAGAATCACAGCATTATCTTCAGTACCTGGAAAGATATCACTGTTAGAAATCGGGATGCAGTGAATGTAGCTTAAAGTAAAAGCGAAAGCAGTTTTTAATGCATTTATTCCCAACTCAATTTCTAACAGTGATATCTCTTGCCTATCTACAACCACCCAGATCATGGTCTTCCCTTAGGAGCATGGAAGATCCATGAAGATGTGTGACCAAAGCCTCTTGGGAATAGGCAATGGAAACAACTCTCCAGCAGGATGAGATTCACACGCTGTAACTTGTATCTTTAGACAAAGTAAACCATATATAATGCCTAGAAACAAACCTACTAGTGCCTTCAATACCCGGATATCCGTTCAACACAGTCATGTAACTCAGACAATAAAGGGGAACAGAACCTTTCTGGGACCAAAAATATACCTGCAGGAGTGCTATCGGGTAGCTGAATCTGATTAGTGGAGATCTTGGAGGCCAGATCAGGAGAAAAAACAGAAACCACAATCCCTGCAGGTAAAATCAGAACCGGCTCACACTTTGTGGCTTGAGAGGCACAAAAGCTTCTGGACAATGCATCAGCCTTGAAGTTTTAGGGAACCCGGCCTATAAGTAACAAAGTTAAAGTGTGTAAAAAACCAAACCCAACATGCCTGCCTAGGGTTGAGTCTTTTGGCAGACTCCAGAAACATCAGAATTTTGTGGCCAGTAAGGACCACTACGTGGTGTCTAGCCCCTCAAGGAAATGACGCCATTCCTCAAAATCCCACTTAATAGCCAAAAGCTCACGATTGCCAATGTCATAGCTTCAGAAGCAGAACATTTTCTACAGAAATAAGCACATGGCTTCAAACAGGTGAAGGTAGATGCATCGACGATTACAGCTCTTCTACTGCCTGAGGTAAAAATGCAAATGGTGCCCCCTCCTATCATTAAAAAATAGTATGAAAGCCAAGTAGCCATCGAACTCTGAGACTGTCCTGCCAGATCTAAGGCGGTACAAGTACCGATAATGTTGTTGATATCACCTGCAGTCCTATGTAACACCACAGGTACAGATACTATAGTAGATATTACCTGCAGTCCTATATAAAACCACAGATAACACTAGTTCTGAAAATGTGGTAGTGTTACCTGCAGTCCTATGTAACACCACAGGTACACACAGTGATAAATCTGTGAGTACGTGAGTACAGATACTATAGTAAATGTGCAGTCCTATGTAAAACCACAGATAACACTAGTGTAGATCATGTAGTAGTGTTACCTGCAGTCCTATGTAAAACCACAGATAACACTACTTCTGATAATGTGGTAGTGTTACCTGCAGTCCTATGTAAAACCACAGATAACACTAGTGTAGATCATGTGGCAGTGTTACCTACGTCCTTAGTGTGCCTCCCTGTGCCTCTCCCACGGACTCCATGCTGGTGGTGCTGCCTCCTCTTCCTTTTTCTTGCCCCACACAGAACATCCTGATGCAACTGCGTCAAGACATAGAAACACTGTGGACATGGTGACACACACAGGGACAGACACACACACATGGACAGACACAGAGGAACAGACACACACATGGACAGACACACACAGGGACAGACACACACACACACACACACACACAGGGAAAGACACAAAGAGGTACAGACACTCACACAGGGACAGACACACACACAGGGACAGACACACACATGGACAGACACACACAGGGACAGACACACACATTGACAGAAACACACACGGGGACAGACACACACAGGGACAGATACACACATGGACAGATACACACAGGGACAGACACACACACAGGGACAGACACACACAGGGACAGACACACACATGGACAGACACACACAGGGACAGACACACACATGGACAGATACACACAGGGACAGACACACGCAGGGACAGATACACAGAGGTAAAGACACACACAGAAGGACAGACAAACACACAAAGGGACACACACAGGGACACACACACACACATGGACAGACACAGAGGAACAGACACACACATGGACAGACACACACAGGGACAGACACACACACAGGGAAAGACACAAAGAGGTACAGACACACACACAGGGACAGACACACACACACAGGGACAGACACACACATGGACAGACACACACAGGGACAGACACACACATTGACAGAAACACACACGGGGACAGACACACACAGGGACAGATACACACATGGACAGAGACACACAGGGACAGACACACACACAGGGACAGACACACACAGGGACAGACACACACATGGACAGACACACACAGGGACAGACACACACATGGACAGATACACACAGGGACAGATACACAGAGGTAAAGACACACACAGAAGGACAGACAAACACACAAAGGGACACACACAGGGACAGACACACACACAGGGAAAGACACACACATAGGGACAGAGACACACAGTGACAGTTACACAGAGGGACAGACACACACATGGACAGACACAGGGACAGACACACACACATGGAAAGACACACAGAGGGACAGACACACACAGGGACAGATACACAGAGGGACAGACACACAACGGGACAGACACACACACAGGGACAGACACAGAGGGACAGACACACACACAGGGACAGATACACAGAGGAACAGACACACACAGGAACAGACACACAGAGGGACAGACACACACACACAAAGACAGACATAAACATGGACAGACACACACACAGGGACACACACACACACAGGGACACACACACAGGGACAGACACACACAGGGAAAGACACATACACAGGAAGAGACACACACAGGGACAGACACACACACAGTGACAGATTACACAGAGGGACAGACACACACACACACACAGGGTCCGTGTCACGGCCACGGTTATAGTCGTGACTCCTCAACCGCATGCGGTTGCCTGCGGTTTGGTTTTGGTGTTCAATCACAGGTGAGGGCCGCTGGTTTGTGACCTCACTTGTGGTTGCCGCGGGCAACTAGTTGTATGTGTTGGTTTCAGCAGAGCAGCCTGAGAGGTGCTGGGCAGCTTGCTGCATGGCATGCGGTTGCACCTAACAACCTTCATGTTGGGTGTTGTGTTTGTTTGTCTGGTGTGCACTGCGTTTTGTGTTGTGTGTGCACTAGGACTCTTCCCTTCACTGTGGCTGCCCGTGGCAACGTTTGGTTGGATGTGTACATGTGGTGGCAGTGTCCCGGCCTTCGGGCTGACTCCCAGGACATGGTTGCCACCCATGTCGTAGCCTGCGGCAACAGCCACAGTGTGATCTTGGTTTGGACACTTCCCCTTTAAGTGGTGTTTTCCCTTCCCTGGTGTTGGAAGGGTTAACTCCCTTTCTCTGTGTGTGAGACACTGGGTGTGTCTGTGTGGGTGTGGCCTCTTAGGCCCATAAAGCCTCAGTGTTTGGCATGTGTCAGTGGGTTGCTTCAGCCATGCTTAGCTGGAGCAGCCTCCTGTGTATATCATCTGCCAGTGGGGGCCACCCTTGTGGTCATAGGTTTATCTGTGAGGTTTATGTCTTGATGTTCAGTTGATGTTTTCCTTTTGTCTCTGTTTATTGCAACTACGGATGTCCTGGTTACCTGTGTGTTATGTGTGCGGTGTCCTCTACTTGTTCTGTGGACATTAGTAGTGCATGCATGGGTTCCAGTCAGCGTGGCTGTGACAGGGACGTGTGGAACTAGTAGTTCGCCTGTCATATCTGTATGTTGTATGTGTTTCCCCATTCCTTGTAGCTTGGCCAGTGAGACCCCTGTTCCTCCGTGTCCAGAAGGAACAGGCCGTCTTACCTTGACTCCTAGTTCAGGGACCGGTCGGAGGGTGAGTTAGGGATCCGAGGTTCCCGAGCATGGGCCCTCCTACCTTCAAGGTCGGCCCATGCAGCTAGGAGTTAGGGTCAGGTTAGGGACGCTTTAGGAGGTGACCTGCTCCCTAATCCTGTCGTCCTGGCCGAGCAGCCTAACATCTTCTGGCATCGCACGGCTGAGGGTTTTCCCCATCCTCAGCCGTGACAGTCAGACACACTCAGGGACAAACACACACACGCAGGGACAGACACACACACATAAGAACAGACACACACAGTGACAGTTACACAGAGGGACAGACATACAAAAATGGACAGACACACACATGGACAGACACACAGAGGGAAAGACACACACATGGACAGACACACACAGGGACAGATACACAGTTACAAATACATAGAGGGACAGACACACACAGGGACAGACACACACAGGGACAGACACACACATGGACAGACACACAGAGGGACAGACACACAGAGGGACAGACACACACAGGGACAGATACACAGAGGGACAGACACACACACAGGGACAGACACACACAGTGACAGATACACAAGGGTCAGACACATACATGGACAGACACACAACAGACACACACAGTGACAGATACACAGATGGACAGATACACACACACACACACAGGGACAAACACACAGAGGGACAAACACACAGGGACAGACACACACAGGGACAGACACACAGGGACAGACACACACACAGGGACAGACATACACACAGGGACAGACATACACACAGGGACAGACACACACAGGGAAAGACACACACAGGGACAGATACACAGAGGTAAAGACACACACAGAAGGACAGACACACACACAAAGGGACACACACACACAGGGACAGACACACATAGGGACAGACACACACACACACACAGGGAAAGACACACACATAGGGACAGAGACACACAGTGACAGTTACACAGAGGGACAGACACACACATGAACAGACAGACACAGGGACAGGCACACACAGAGGGACAGACACACAGAGGGACAGACACACAGAGGGACAGACACACAGAGGGACAGACACACAGAGGGACAGATATACAGAGGGACAGACACACAAAGGGACAGACACACACACACAGAGACAGACACACAACAGTGACAGATAGACAGAGGGACAGACACACACAGGAACAGACACACAGAGGGACAGACACACATGGACAGACACACACATGGCCAGACACACACAGAGGCACAGACACACACACAGGGACAGACACACACATGGACAGACACACAGAGGGACAGACACACACATGGACACACACACACAGGGACAGACACACACATGGACAGACACACACATGGACAGACACACACAGTGACATACACACACAGGGACAGACACACACAGGGACAAACACACACTCATGGACAGACACAGAGGGACAGACACACACATGGACAGACACACACAGGGACAGACACACACACATGGACAGACACACACAGGTACAGATATACACAGTGACAGATACACAGAGGGACAGACACACATAGGAACAGACACACAGGGACAGACACACACACAAAGACAGACACACAGAGGGACAGACACACACACAGGGACAGACACACAGAGGGACAGACACACACACAGGGACAGACACACACATGGACAGACACACAGGGACACACACACACGGGGACAGACACACACATGGACAGACACACACAGTGACAGATACACAGAGGGACAGACACACACAGGGACAGACACACACAGGGACAAACACACAGAGGGACAGACACACACTCATGGACAGACACAGAGGGACAGACACACACAGGGACAGACAGACACAGGGACAGATATACACAGTGACAGATACACAGAGGGACAGATACACACACACAGGGACAGACAGACACAGGGACAGGCGCACACAGGAACAGACACACAGAGGGAAAGACACACAGGGACAGACACACACACAAAGACAGACACACACATGGACAGACACAGAGGGACAGACACACACATGGACAGACACACAGAGGGACAGACACACACACAGGGACAGACACACACATGGACAAACACACAGGGACACACACACACAGGGACAGACACACACACACAGGGACAGACACACACACAGGGACAGACACACACACATGGACAGACACACACAGGGACAGATATACACAGTGACAGATACACAGAGGGACAGACACACATAGGAACAGACACACAGAGGGACAGACACACAGGGACAGACACACACACAAAGACAGACACACAGAGGGACAGACACACACACAGGGACAGACACACAGAGGGACAGACACACACACAGGGACAGACACACACATGGACAGAC
Source organism: Bufo gargarizans (assembly GCF_014858855.1). Lineage (NCBI taxonomy): Eukaryota > Metazoa > Chordata > Amphibia > Anura > Bufonidae > Bufo > Bufo gargarizans. The sequence goes on along the minus strand of NC_058081.1, from coordinate 1,585,373 downwards.
ACACAGGGACACACACACACGGGGACAGACACACACATGGACAGACACACACAGTGACAGATACACAGAGGGACAGACACACACAGGGACAGACACACACAGGGACAAACACACAGAGGGACAGACACACACTCATGGACAGACACAGAGGGACAGACACACACAGGGACAGACAGACACAGGGACAGATATACACAGTGACAGATACACAGAGGGACAGATACACACACACAGGGACAGACACACACAGGGACAGGCGCACACAGGAACAGACACACAGAGGGAAAGACACACAGGGACAGACACACACAAAGACAGACACACACATGGACAGACACAGAGGGACAGACACACACATGGACAGACACACAGAGGGACAGACACACACACAGGGACAGACACACACATGGACAAACACACAGGGACACACACACAGGGACAGACACACACACACAGGGACAGACACACACACAGGGACAGATACACACAGGGACAGACACACACAGAAGGACAGACACACAAAGGGACACACACAGGGACAGACACACACATAGGGACAGACACACACACAGGGAAAGACACACACATAGGGACAGAGACACACAGTGACAGTTACACAGAGGGACAGACACACACATGGACAGACAGACACACAGGGACAGACACACAGGGACAGACACACACAGAAGGACAGACACACAAAGGGACACACACAGGGACAGACACACATAGGGACAGACACACACAGAGGAACAGACACACACAGGGACAGATATACACAGTGACAGATACACAGAGGGACAGACACACAAAGGGACAGACACACACAGAGAGACAGACACACAACAGTGACAAATAGACAGAGGGACAGACACACAGAGGGACAGACACACACACAGGGACAGACACACACACACACAGGGACAGATACACACACACATGGACAGACACATAGGGACAGACACACACAGGGACAGACACACACACATAGGGACCGATACACACACACACACACACACAGGGACAGACACACACATAGGGACAGACACACAGAGGGACAGACACACACACAGGGACAGATACACAGAGGAACAGACACACACATGGACAGACACAGACACACACATGGACAGACACATAGAGGGACAGATACACAGGGACAGACACACACACAGGGACAGATACACACACATGGGGACAGACACACACATAGGGAGAGAGACACACAGGGACAGACACACACACATGGACAGACACACACACAGGGACAGACACACACAGGGACAGACACACACATGGACAGACACACACAGGGACAGACACACACAGGGACAGACACACACAGGGACAGACACACACACAGGGACAGACACATAGAGGGACAGATACACAGGGACAGACACACACACAGTGACAGACACACAAACGGGGACAGACACACACACAGGGACAGACACATAGAGGGACAGATACACAGGGACAGACACACACACAGTGACAGACACACACACGGGGACAGACACACACACAGGACAGACACATCTGTGCCCCCTTCACAGTAGTAATGTCCATTGTGCCCCCTTCATAGTAATAATGCCCACTGTGCCCCCTTCACAGTAGAAAAGCCCTATGCGCCCCCTTTATAGTATTAATGCCCTCTGTGCACTTATATAGTATTAATGCCTTCTGTGCCCCTTTTATAGTAGTAATGCCTTCTGTGCCCCCTTTATAGTAGCAGTGCCCTCCGTGACGCCTTTATAGTAGCAATGCCCTCTGTGCCGCTTAAAGGTAACACTGGCGTCATCCACCAGCAGTGTTTAACTGCTGTGTGGATGCTGCCCCTTCATGTACACTGAAAACTGCCGCCTGAGGCGAGATTCTCACCTCATGGCAGAAACGACCCTGGGTAGATGTGCCCTGAGACAGAACCGCTCCCACCTCAGAAGTGTCGACCTCTACGACAAGAGGTCTATTCTTATCCGGTTGGGTAAGAATGGGAGCTTCAACAAAACTATTCTCAACATCTTAAATGCAATAGTAGCTTTTGGTTTCCAAGCAGCAACATCTGCACCTTTCTTGGTAAGATCAGTGAGAGGTTTGGCAACAACAGAAACATTTTTTAATAAATGTTCTACAATATTTGGCAAAGCCCAAAAATCACGACTAGGCTTTAAGAGACTATGGTTGAACCCAGTCCTTAATCACCTGGACCTTAACAGGTACCTCTTTGACACCAAATAGGCATTTTTCTAACTTAACAGATAATAGATTGGCACGTAGTATCTGTAGGACAGCCTTAACATAATGAACATGAGAATTCAGATTAGAAAAGTACACAAAAATATCATTTAAATAGATGACCAAAAATTTTCCTACAAATCATTCATCAATTTTGAAAGATTGCAGGGACATTGCTTAAACCAAAAAGCATCACCAAATATTCAAAGTGTCCCTTAAGGGTAATCAAGGTTGTTTTCCCACTCATCGCCCTCCTTGATGTGGATGAGGTTATAAGCCCCCCGAAGGTCTAGCTTGGTGAACCATTTGGCTCCCTGAATCTGGTTAAAGAGGTCAGGTATCGAAGGCAAAGCATAGTGGTTTTATTGAGTGATTTTATTGAGCTCCCGATAGTCAATACAAGGTCTCAGACCACCCTCCTTTTTCTTAACAAAAAATAATCCCTCCCCAATAGAAAAGATGGTCGGACTTGACCTTTTACCCAACTTTCTGTGATGTACTCTTTCATGGCCTGATGTTCTGGAACTGACAAAAGAAAAATGCGTCCTTTCTAAAATTTGGAGTTCAGAATCAACTTACAATTGTGCAGTCGTAGATTCTGTTGAGGGGGGAAAATTAGAGGTAGATTCAACAAACAAATCCTGAAACTCATTAATGATATTAGACAATTTTAGAGGAATTATTTGAAGCAATGCCATAGATATAGTAGAGAGATGATTTGAATAATCTCTACCCCAACTCTCTAACTCTGCTGTTTCCCAATTAATAACATGATTGTGAACCTGTAACCAAGGTATTGCTAGCAAGACATCAACCGGAAGTTCTCTCATAACCAAAAATAAACAGACTTCTGAATAAAGGACCCCCACAGAAGCCCAGAAACATAGTCACAATACCAAATCCAGAAATCCAAAGCCAAAGGAGTCTTGAACAAGGGAACAACAGCCTTTTATGCAGAGGATAGAGCAGCTCACGCCGGCATGTCTGCATTCTGGGTGGAGCTCCCTGCAGTATATCCTGACGCTCTGGAGCCCCGATGCACTACCTTAATCGCCCCAGGGCTCCGATATCAGAATGGCCACCCAGCAGCCCTGGTCTCCCCGGAAAACCAGACGCTGCTGCCATACAGAGGCAGCCATGGACAGGAAAAGCGTGATAGGTCTTCATCATGAGATATAACCAGTATAAGGTCCTCATGATAAGATATAAGGTCCTTAACATGGGGTATAAGCAGTCTAAGTTCTCTAATCATGGCTATAAAAAGTGTAAGGTCCTTATCGTAGGGTACAACAAGTGTAAGGTCCTCATCATGGGGTATAACAAGGGTAAGGCCCTCATCATGGGGTATAACAAATGTAAGGTCCTTATCATGGGGTGTAACAAGGGTAAGGTCCTCATCATGGGGTATAACAAGGGTAAGGCCCTCATCATGAGGTATAACAAGTGTAAGGTCCTCATCATGTGTATAACATGTGGGAGGTCCTTATCATGAGTTATAACACATCTAAGTTCCCTCTTCATGAGATACAAGTGTAAGGTCCTCATCATGGGGTATAACAAGTGTAAGGCCCTTATCATGAGGTATAACAAGTGTATGGTCCTCATCATGGGATATAACAAGTGTAAGGTCCTCATCATGGGGTATAACCATTGTAAGATCCTCATCAAGAGGTATAACAAGCGTAAGGTCCTCATCATGGGTTATAACAAGTGTAAGGTCCTCATCATGGGGTATAACAAGTGTAAGGTCCTCATCATGGGGTATAACAAGTGTAAGGTCCTCATCATGAGGTATAACAAGTGTATTGTCCTTATCATGGGGTATAACCATTGTAAGATCCTCATCAAGAGGTATAACAAGTGTAAGGTCCTCATCATGGGGTATAACAATTGTAAGGTCCTCATCATGGGCTATAACAAGTATAAGGTCCTCACCATGGGGTATAACAAGTGTAAGGTCCTCATTATGAGGTATAACAAGTGTAAGGTCCTCATCATAAGGTATAAAAAGTGTGAGGTCCTCATCATGGGCTATAACTAGTGTAAGGTCTTCATCATGGGATATAAGAAGACTAAGCAACAATTACAGTGATACAAACATAACAGTAATAAACATGAGCATGTGTATGATATGAGCAAAGAGAGTGGTCCTTGGAAAAACATGTGCTTTATTAACTTTAACTCAGTATAATATTAAGCTAAAACATAACACAAAGGCTACAATAAAACATCTGTTGTTCACAGAAAGCCACCCTTTCATATACAGCTACTCAACCTTCTCCTGCCCCCTTTCATATACAACCACTCCCCCTTCTCCTGCCCCCTCTTATATACATCTACTTCACCTTATACTACCCCCTCTCATATACAGCCACTCCACCTTCTCCTGCCCCCTCTCATTTACAGCCACTCAACCTTCTCCTGCCCGTTTTTATATACAGTCAGTGGCTACAATAAAAAATCTGCTGTTCACAGAAAGCCACCCTCCGTCCCCCATCCATCATCGCTACAGTCTAGGAAACAGGTGCTGACGTTGTCTTGGGGGCTCATCCACGGGAACTCCACCTGTGTGTGACAAAAAGCTGATATTACTGATGAGTTACAGTGTAAAGCCATGTACTAGACATTCAAGTCTCCTCTCATATACAACCACTCAACCTTCTTCTGTCCCTTCTCATATACAGCCACTCCACCTTCTCCTGTCCCTTCTCATATACAACCGCTTTCCTTCTTCTGTCCCCTCTCATATACAACCACTCCACCCTCTCCTGTCTACTCTTATATACAACCACTCCACCCTCTCCTGTCTCATATACAGCCACTCCACCTTCTCCTGTCCCCTCTACTATACAGCCACTCCACCTTCTCCTGCCCCTTCTCATATACAGTCAGTGGCTACAATAAAACATCTGCTGTTCACAGAAATCCACCCTCCGCCCCCATCCATCATCGCTACTGTCCAGGAAAAAGGTGCTGACATTGTCTTGCGGGCTCATCCACGGGAACTCCACCTGTGAATGACAAAAAGCGGACATTACTGATGAGTTACAGTTTATAGCCCTGTACTAGACATTCAAATTTCCTCTCATATACAACTGCTCCACCTTCTCCTGTCCCCTCTAATATACAACCACTCCACCTTCTCCTGTCCCCAGGGGCGTAGCGTGGGGGGGGCCGGAGGGGCCGTTGCCCCGGGCGCCAAATTGCAGGGGGCGCCAGGCATCCGAAATTTCAATGAGGGCTACGGGAGCCTATGGCTCCCGTCCCCTCCGTTATGCCCCATAGGCTTCAGGCCACTAGGCCTGAAGCCTATAAGGCAGTAGAGGCGAGCGACGCAGGACTCGGTCACGATAACCTCACTGTGACCTCCTGCGTCGGGTCTCGCGAGATGACGCGATGACGCGGCGCAGGAAGGCACAGTGAGGCGTTCGTGACCGCCTGCGGCGGGAACAAGCGGGGATGGAGATAGGTAAGTATTTTTTTTTAATGTTAACTTACCTAATTGCAGAGGCTCTGGCGGCAGTATGGGGGGTGGGAGAGGAGAGGAGAGGACTGGAGCAGAAAGGCTATATTCAATGGCATTGGCACAGCAATAAGAGGGGCGATTATATTAGCAAAGAGGGGGGCCAGTACATTAATAACAGAGGGGCCATTACATTAATAACAAAGAGGGGGACATTATATTAGCAAAGAGGGGGCCAGTACATTAATAGCAAAGAGGGGGCCAGTACATTAATAACAAAGAGGGGGACATTATATTAGCAAAGAGGGGGACATTATATTAGCAAAGAGGGGGCCAGTACATTAATAGCAAAGAGGGGGACATTACATTAGCAAAGAGGGGGCCAGTACATTAATAACAAAGAGGGGGACATTATATTAGCAAAGAGGGGGGCCAGTACATTAATACTAAAAAGGGGGCCATTATATTAATAATAAAGAGGGGGCCATTATATTAATAATAAAGAGGGGGCCAGTACATTATTATTATTATTAATGTAATGACCCCCTCTTCATTATTAATGTAATGACCCCCTCTTTATTATTAATATAATGGCCCCCTCTTTATTATTAATGTAATGGCCCCTCTTTATTATTAATATAATGCCCCCTCTTTATTATTAATGTAATGGCCCCTCTTTATTATTAATGTAATGGCCCCTCTTTATTATTAATGTAATGGCCCCTCTTTATTATTAATGTAATGGCCCCTCTTTATTATTAATGTAATGGCCCCCTCTTTATTATTAATATAATGGCCCCCTCTTTATTATTAATATAATGACCCCCTCTTCATTATTAATGTAATGGCCCCTCTTTATTATTAATGTATTGGCCCCCTCTTTATTATTAATGTATTGGCCCCCTCTTTATTATTAATGTAATGGCCCCCTCTTTATTATTAATGTAATGACCCCCTCTTCATTATTAATGTAATGGCCCCTCTTTATTATTAATGTAATGGCCCCCTCTTTATTATTAATGTAATGGCCCCCTCTTTATTATTAATGTAATGGCCCCCTCTTTATTATTAATGTATTGGCCCCCTCTTTATTATTAATGTAATGGCCCCCTCTTTATTATTAATGTAATGGCCCCCTCTTCATTATTAATATAATGGCCCCTCTTTATTATTAATGTAATGGCCCCCTCTTTATTATTAATGTAATGGCCCCCTCTTTATTATTAATGTAATGGCCCCTCTTTATTATTAATATAATGGCCCCCTCTTTATTATTAATATAATGGCCCCTCTTTATTATTAATGTAATGGCCCCCTCTTTATTATTAATATAATGGCCCCCTCTTTATTATTAATATAATGACCCCCTCTTCATTATTAATGTAATGGCCCCTCTTTATTATTAATGTAATGGCCCCTCTTTATTATTAATGTAATGGCCCCCTCTTTATTATTAATATAATGACCCCTCTTTATTATTAATATAATGACCCCCTCTTCATTATTAATGTAATGGCCCCTCTTTATTATTAATGTATTGGCCCCCTCTTTATTATTAATGTATTGGCCCCCTCTTTATTATTAATGTAATGGCCCCTCTTTATTATTAATGTAATGGCCCCCTCTTTATTATTAATGTAATGGCCCCCTCTTTATTATTAATGTAATGGCCCCTCTTTATTATTAATGTAATGGCCCCTCTTTATTATTAATGTAATGGCCCCTCTTTATTATTAATGTAATGGCCCCTCTTTGTTATTAATGTAATGACCCCCTCTTTATTATTAATGTAATGACCCCTCTGTATTATTAATGTAATGGCCCCTCTTTATTATTAATGTAATGGCCCCCTCTTTATTATTAATGTAATGGCCCCTCTTTATTATTAATGTAATGGCCCCCTCTTCATTATTAATATAATGACCCCATCTTTGTTATGAATGTAATGACCCCCTCTTTATTATTAATGTAATGACCCCCTCTTTGCTAATATAATGGCCCCCTCTTTGTTATTAAAGAGGGGGCCAGTACATTAATAATAAAGAGGGGGCCATTATAATATACAGGGGGAATGAAAGCTATCTGTCTGGCTCTAGCTCAGTATTGGGGGGCAGCAGGATGACAGTGTTGAAGGAAGGAGAGCATGATAGTAAAGTGAGGAACCTAAATTTTTTTCGGTGAAACTCTGCAGAGACGAGAAGCGGCTGAAAGAAGTTATCATGGCGGTCTTATCTCTGAATGAAGACGTCGAGGAGAGTCTACATCACAGGAGACGTCACTGGATGTAACAGGTATGGTGCGGTATTCTACTGTAATAATAATGTCCATCCACATATCTGTTTCATGGTAGGGTTGGGGGAGAAGATTGAGAATTTGGCCCATACTGCCGCATTCTGGCCCCAGACTTCAGGTCACACTGTACGTGTTCAGAATTCTGGGGCCTCACACCCATCTACTACATTATCTGTACTCAGAGAGTTATCTCTGTGTTATCTGAGGTGTAACATAGGACTGCTAGTGATCTACTACAGTATCTGTTAAAAGTGGCGTGCCTGGGGTAGGCGCGGGGGGGGGGGGCGCAATTTTTGGCTTGCCCCGGGTGCTGGCAACCCACGCTACGCCACTGCTTGTCCCTTCTCATATACAACCATTCCGCCTTCTCCTGTCCCCTCTCATATACAGCCACTTTATCTTTTGCTGTCCCCTTTTTTATTCAGCCAATCCACCTTCTTCTGTTCTTTCCCATATACAACCGCTCCACCTTCTCCTGTCCCTTGTCATATACAACCGTTCCACCTTCTCCTGTACTTTCTCATATACAGCCACTCCACCTTCTCCTTTCCCTTCTCATATACAACCGCTCCACCTTCTTCTGTCCCTTCTCATATACAACCGCTCCACCTTTTTCTGTCCCTACTCATATACAACCGCTCCACCTTCTTCTGTCCACTCTCATATACAACCGCTCCACCTTCTCCTGTCCCTTCTCATATACAGCCACTCCACCTTCTCCTATCCCTTCTCATATACAACCGCTCCACCTTCTTCTGTCCCTTCTCATATACAACCGCTCCACCTTCTTCTGTCCCTTCTCATATACAACCGATCCACCTTCTCCTGTCCCTTCTCATATAAAACGCTCCACCTTCTCCTGTCCATTCTCATATACAACTGCTCTATCTTCTCCTGTCTCCTCTCATATACAACCGCTCCACCTTCTCCTGTCCCTTCTCATATACAATCACTCCACCTTCTCCTGTCCTCTCTCATATACAGCCACTTCATCTTCTCCTGTCCTCTCTCATATACAGCCACTTCATCTTCTCCTGTCCACTCTCATATACAGCCACTTCATCTTTTGTCTGCTCTCATATACAGCCACTTCATCTTCCCCTGTCTCCTCTCATATACAACCACTCCATCTTCCATGTCCCCTTTTACAGTACATCAGAAAGTCTTCACAACCTCTCATTCTCCTCACATATTGTTCTCTTTCTCCTAGTGCTATCAGTTTATCCATCATTCTGCCTTCAAACCCCCCATAATGAGAAAGTGGGAACAGAATGGTAAAAATCTTTACTAATTTATTAAAATGGAAAAACTAAAATCTCACACAGTCTTTAGCCCCTTTATTCTGGACATAAATCTTCAGCCTCTTTACTCAGGACATAAGTTTTCATCCCATTTACTCAGGACAAGTCTTTAGCCCCTTTTATTCTGGACATAAGTCTTCAGCCCCTTTACTCAGGACCTAAGTTTTCAGCCCCTTTACTCGGGACAAGTCTTTAGCCCCTTTATTCTGGACATAAGTCTTCAGCCCCTTTACTCAGTACTTAGCTAAAGGCCCTTTGGCAGTGATTCCAGCCTCCAGTCTTCTTGGAGATGATGCCACAAGATTTACACCTGGATTTTGGGATTTTCGTCCATTCTTCTCTGCAGATCCTCTACAGCCGTCAGGCTGGATGGGAGTCGTCGGTGGATAGCCATTTTCAGGTGTCTCCAGAGATGTTCCTTTTGGTTCAGGGCCCTGGCTGGGCCATTTAAGGACATTCACAGAGTTGTCCCTAAGGCTACTATCACATCTGCATTGTGCTGTCCGGTTTAGAGATTCGGCACAGGCTCTGAAAACTGAATCACAATGCTTTAGTTTTGTCCCCATTCATTGTCAATGGGGATAAAACTGAGCCAACCGGAGTGGAGTCCACCAGAATGCATTCTTTTCCGGTTTGCTGCGTTCCCATGCCAGACATGTAAACCATGTAAGTCACTGGTTCTGGAACCGTTTTTTTTGGGACACAAAAAACCCAGATACGGCTCCCATTTACGTGGTATTTGGTGCTTGATCCGGTTTCTTCATTTTTTATATAATACAACCGAATCCGTTCTGAACAGATGCAGTCGGTTGTATTATTAGGACGGAAGCGTTTTGCTGTGGTTATGAGATCTCATACCGGATCTGAAAACCGGACAGCAAAAATGCAGATGTGAAAGTAGTCTAAGCCGCTTCTGTCTTGTCCTGTCCACGTGCTTAGGGTCATTATCTTGTTGATAGGAGAACCTTCGGTCCAGAACTCAGATTCTCATTAAGAATATCTCTGGACTTTGCTTTATCCAGCTTTCCCTCCACCCTGACCAGTCTCCCTGTCCCCCAGCATGATGCTGCCACCACCATGCTTCACTGTGGGGATGGTACTGGGCAGGTGATTAGCGGAGCCTGGTCTCCTACAGACATGATGCTGCCACCACCATGCTTTACTGTACAGATGGTATTGGACAGGTGATGAGCAGCACCTGGTTTCCTCCAGATATGATACTGCCACCACCATGCTTCACTGTAGGGGAGGTATTGGGCAGTGATGAGCGGCGCCTGGTCTCCTCCAGACATGATGCTGCCACCACCATGCTTCACTGTAGGAATGGTATTGGGCAGGAGATGAGCTGCACCTGGTCTCCTCCAGACATGATGCTGCCACCACCATGCTTCACTGTGGGGATGGTATTGGGCAGGTGATTAGCGGTGCCTGGTCTCCTCCAGACATGATGCTGCCACCACCATGCTTCACTGTGGGGATGGTATTGGGCAGGTGATTAGCGGAGCCTGGTCTCCTACAGACATGATGCTGCCACCACCATGCTTTACTGTACAGATGGTATTGGACAGGTGATGAGCAGCACCTGGATTCCTCCAGATATGATACTGCCACCACCATGCTTCACTGTAGGGATGGTATTGGGCAGGAGATGAGCTACACCTGGTCTCCTTCAGACATGATGCTGCCACCACCATGCTTCACTGTAGGGATGGTATTGGGCAGTGATGAGCGGCGCCTGGTTTCCTCCAGACATGATGCTGCCACCACCATACTTCACTGTAGGAATGGTATTGGGCAGGAGATGAGCTGCACCTGGTCTCCTCCAGACATGATGCTGCCACCACCATGCTTCAGTGTAAGGATGGTATTAGGCAGCTGATGAGCAGTGCCTGGTCTCCTCCAGACATGATGCTGCCACCACCCACCACCATGCTTCATTGTAGGGATGGTGTCAGGCAGGTGATGAGCGGCGCCTGGTATCCTCCAGACATGATGCTGCCACCACCATGCTTCACTGTGGGGATGGTATTGGGAAGGTGATGAGCGGCCCCTGGTCTCCTCCAGACATGATGCTGCCACCACCATGCTTCACTGTAAGGATGGTATTGGGCAGGTGATAAGCGGCACCTGGTTTCCCCCAGACATGATACTGCCACCACCATGCTTCACTGTAGGGATGGTATTGGGCAGGTGATGAGCGGCACCTGGTGTCCTCCAGACACGATGCCGCCACCACCATGCTTCACTGTACAGATAGTATTGGACAGGTGATGAGCGGCTTCTGGTTTTCTCCAGACATAACTGTCACAAAGCGGTTTCCTGAGGGTTACCGAGGTCATCAGATGTGAAGACCATCCATACATATCTACTATAACAAACACGAATGTAATAAGAAGTAATACAAGGAGCACATTAATCAGGGGTGTACAACGTGACAGGACATGACATAGACCACTGTGACAATAACGCTTAGAACTGAGGCCATAAAGTTCCATTTTAGTTTCATCAGAGTAGAGAAACTTGTTTCTCACAGTCTGAAGTCCTTTAGATGAGGTTCTACAAAGTCCAGGTTTCATGTGTCTCTTACTGAGGAGAGGCTTCTTTCTGGCTACTCTGCCATAAAGCCCAGATTGGTGGAGGCTGCAGTGATGGTCAACCTTCTGGAAGTTTACCGTTCTGCACACAGGATCTCTGGAGCTCAGTCAGAGTGACCACTGGGATCTTGGTCACCTCACTTACCAAGGTCCGTCTCCCCGATTACTTAGTTTGGGGGCAGCAGCTCCAGGATAAGTCCTGGTTGTTCTACTATGTAGAAATTATGGAGGCCACTGTGCTCTTGGGAACTTTCAGTGCAGCAGAAAAGTTTTTACCCCCTCCTCCAGATCTGTGCCACAATCCTGACTCTGAGCTATACAGGCAGTTGTCTCCTCCTCATGGCTTGGTTTTTACTCAGATGCATTGTCAACTGTGATATCTTATATAGACAGGGCTGAGTCTTTCCAAATCATGTCAATTCAGCTGAATTTACCACAGGTAACTCCAATCAAGGTGTAGAAACATCTCAGAGATGATCCAGAGAAACGGGAGGCAGCACAGCGAAATTTCAAGTGTCAGAGCAAAGGGCCGAATACGTATGTCCATGTGAAAGGGGCTGAATACTTATGTCCAGGTGAAATTGTCATTTTTTAGAGTATAACTGTCATATTTTTATAAATTTTTTTTTTTTTTTTGCATATGTTACTGCTGCAGCAGCATTATGCATAAAGCAATCTTTAGTTTCTTCACTTACCACTGTTTTCCTTGAGTTTTCCCCTTAGTTACGGCTGTTTTGAATCCTACATTATGAGGATCTTCTCAAGATGGCTCTTCTACCTGTTCTCTGAGGCCAAAACTGCATTCCCTCAGTTCACATACAAACTTGTTGTAGCCAGCAGCTTCCTGCCAGCCAATCAGATTGGATTACTGAGAGACACGCCTCTTCACTGAAGCCTAATGCAGGCATGCAGTGTGAAGGACCGCCCCTCTGTCTTCCTAGCCGGAGACAGACAAGTCCTAGCAACGGTCTTTTAAGGGAGCAGTGGAAAGGGACAGGAGACATTAATGAAAGCTGTTATTATAAGGCACTTACAGATCTTTTGGCAATCAATGACAGAGGAACTCAGGTGTACATGCCTAGCTCTAATAAACTATCAAATAAATAAAAATATGACAGTTATCCTTTAATAAACTAGTAAAGATTTCTAACATTCTGTTTTGTTTTCTCATTATGGGGACTGAGGGCAGAATGCTGGGAAAACTAGATTTTTTTTTATTTTAGCACAAGGAGCAACATAACAAAATGTGAAAAAAGTGAAGGGGTCTGAAGACGTTTTTTTTAAATGCCCTGTACATAAGGTTGCCTCCAACAACTGTTCCACCATTTCCCTAAATGTTGTACAATGGTTTAAAACATGAACTGAGGCCTTGACTCATAAATTCACTCCTCAGCTTAAATGTTTGACTTATTGAGGATCTCCAGGCAATCTATGACCTGAATCACTGATGGTCTCCTGGTAATCAGTGACTTGTTTTGCTCATGACTATTCATAATATGACATACAAACAACTTACTCCACCAGGGCTGCGAGCCGGTGAGAAGCTGAAGATGGGCATGTCCTGCACCCTGGACTCAACATCATCCTCCAGGAAACTGAAGAAAGTGTTCTGTTCTTGGCTAGCTAGGCCTCCATCACTTTGTATTTCATTTTTTTGTTCCACTTCACAAACTTTGTAACCTCCCCACTTCATAGTCTTCAGCCTGTAAGAGAGAAGAACAAAGCTGTGGTACCTGGTAAAGATGGACGCTGTACCTGTGACACCATACGTGGTCGTTTTCCGTCTAGTCTTGTGGAATCCTGCTGAGATCTTGTGTGGGGGTTTTATGACACTCTGTGGGTCAGTGGGGATGTGACTGTATCCTGGCATTAGTACATGGTGAGTTGTGTGATGCTCTGTAGGTGTCCACAGTTATATCTAATAGTGTAGGTATAACTTTATGCGGTGAGGCATTACTCATTTTATTTGATATTCCATACTGGGTGCTGCTATAACATGTGTTCTACTGCATGACGCATAGCGAAGGGATGTCCTGATGATGGCTGAGGGAGTATAGCAGTGTCCTGATGATGGCTAAGGAAGTATAGCAGTGTCCTGATGATGGCTGAGGAAGTATAGCAGTGTCCTGATGATGGCTGAGGAAGTATAGCAGTGTCCTGATGATGGCTGAGGAAGTATAGCAGTGTCCTGATGATGGCTGAGGGAGTATAGCAGTGTCCTGATGCTGTCTGAGAAAGTATAGCAGTGTCCTGATGATGGCTGAGGAAGTATAGTAGTGTCCTAATGATGGCTGAGGGAGTATAGCAGTGTCCTGATGATGGCTAAGGAAGTATAGTAGTGTCCTAATGATGGCTGAGGGAGTATAGCAGTGTCCTGATGATGGCTGAGGAAGTATAGCAGTGTCCTGATGATGGCTGAGGGAGTATAGCAGTGTCCTGATGCTGTCTGAGAAAGTATAGCAGTGTCCTGATGATGGCTGAGGGTGTATAGCAGTGTCCTGATGATGGCTGAGGGAGTAAAGCAGTGTCCTGATGATGGCTGAGGAAGTATAGCAGTGTCCTGAAGATGGCTGAGGACGTATAGCAGTGTCCTGATGATGGCTGAAAAAGTAAAGCAGTGTCCTGATGATGGCTGAGGAAGTATAGCAGTGTCCTGATGATGGCTGAGGGAGTATAGCAGTGTCCTGATGATGGCTGAGGATGTATAGCAGTGTCCTGAAGATGGCTGAGGATGTATAGCAGTGTCCTGATGATGGCTGAGGAAGTATAGCACTGTCCTGATGATGGCTGAGGACGTATAGCAGTGTCCTGATGATAGCTGAGGAAGTATAGCAGTGTCCTGATGATGGCTGAGGAAGTATAGCAGTGTCCTGATGATGGCTGAGGGAGTATAGCAGTGTCCTGATGATGTCTGAGGGAGTATAGCACTGTCCTGATGATGTCTGAGGGAGTATAGCAGTGTCCTGATGATGGCTGAGGACGTATAGCAGTGTCCTGATGATGGCTGAGGAAGTATAGCAGTGTGCTGATGATGGCTGAGGGAGTGTAGCAGTGTCCTGATGATGTCTGAGGGAGTATAGCAGTATCCTTATGATGGCTGAGGAAGTATAGCAGTGTCCTGATGATGGCTGAGGAAATATAGCAGTGTCCTGATGATGGCTGAGGAAGTATAGCAGTGTCCTGATGACGGCTGAAGAAGTATAGCAGTGTCCTGATGATGGCTGAGGATGTATAGCAGTGTCCTGATGATGGTTGAGGAAGTATAGCAGTGTCCTGATGATGGCTGAGGAAGTATAGCAGAGTCCTGATGATGGCTGAGGAAGTATAGCAGAGTCCTGATGATGGCTGAGGAAGTATAGCAGTGTCCTGATGATGGCTGAGGAAATATAGCAGTGTCCTGATGATGGCTGAGGAAGTATAGCAGTGTCCTGATGACGGCTGAAGAAGTATAGCAGTGTCCTGATGATGGCTGAGGATGTATAGCAGTGTCCTGATGATGGTTGAGGAAGTATAGCAGTGTCCTGATGATGGCTGAGGAAGTATAGCAGAGTCCTGATGATGGCTGAGGAAGTATAGCAGAGTCCTGATGATGGCTGAGGAAGTATAGCAGAGTCCTGATGATGGCTGAGGAAGTATAGCAGTGTCCTGATGATGGCTGAGGAAGTATAGCAGAGTCCTGATGATGGCTGAAGAAGTATAGCAGTGTCCTGATGATGGCTGAAGAAGTATAGCAGTGTCCTGATGACGGATGAGGGAGTGTAGCAGTTGACTGCAGGCTATATTGTTATTTTCCCAGTAGGCTGCACACTATATAGCAGCACCCAACGTTGTTTCTCTAACTGCTAAATACTAGTAATACCGCTAGTTGTAGCCCTACTAACTCCCATTTGGCGTGTGTATTTAGTCTTTCAAATAGTCATTCCTTGCATGTGGTTCCATTGGCCTAAGTCCAGGTGAACACAGCTTCAGGCTGGTAAAGAACTATTAGAAAACCACAAATTTCGTATGTTTCCCTCCATTTCACCTTTCATAGATACAGTTGAAAGAAAAAGTATGCAAACCCTTTGGAATGATTTGGATTTCTGCACAAATTGGTCATAAAATGTGATCTGATCTTCATCTAAGTCACAACAATAGACAATCACAGTCTGCTTAACCTAATAACACACAAAGAGTTAAATGTTACCATGTTTATATTGAACACACCATGTAACCATTCACAGTGCAGGTGGAAAAAGTATGTGAACCCTTGGATTTAATAACTGGTTAAACCTCCTTTGGCAGCAATAACTTCAACCAAACGTTTCCTGTAGTTGCAGATCAGACGTGCACAACGGTCAGGAGTAATTCTTGACCATTCCGCTTTACAGAACTGTTTCAGTTCAGCAATATTCTTGGGATGTCTGGTGTGAATCGCTTTCTTGAGGTCCTGCCACAGCATCTCCATCGGGTTGAGGTCAGGACTCTGACTGGGCCACTCCAGAAGGCGGATTTTCTTCTGTTTAAGCCATTCTGTTGTTGATTTACTTCTATGCTTTGGGTCGTTGTCCTGTTGCAACACCCATCTTCTGTTGAGCTTCAGCTGGTGGACATATGGCCTTAAGTTCTCCTGCAAAATGTCTTGATAAACTTGGGAATTCATTTTTTCTTCAGTGATAGCAATCCGTCCAGGCCCTGACACAGCAAAGCAGCCCCAAACCATGATGCCCCCACCACCATACTTCACAGTTGGGATGAGGTTTTGATGTTGGTGTGCTGTGCCTCTTTTTCTCCACACATAGTGTTGTGTGTTTCTGACAAACAACTCAACTTCGGTTTCATCTGTCCACAGAATATTTTGCCAGTACTGCTGTGGAACATCCAGGTGCTCTTGTGCAAACTGTAAACCTGCAGCAATGTTTTTTTGGACAGCAGTGGCTTCCTCTGTGGTATCCTCCCATGAAATCCATTCTTGTTTAGTGTTTTACATATCGTAGATTCGCTAACAGGGATGTTAGCATATGCCAGAGACTTTTGTAAGTCTTTAGCTGACACTCTAGGATTCTTCTTCACCTCATTGAGCAGTCTGCGCTGTGCTCTTGCAGTCATCTTTACAGGACGGCCACTCCTAGGGAGAGTAGCAGCAGTGCTGAACTTTCTCCATTTATAGACAATTTGTCTTACCGTGGACTGATGAACAGCAAGGCTTTTGGAGATACTTTTATAACCCTTTCCAGCTTTATGCAAGTCTACAATTCTTAATCGTAGGTCTTCTGAGAGCTCTTTTGTGCGAGGCATCATTCACATCAGGCAATGCTTCTTGTGATAAGCAAACCCAGAACTGGTGTGTGTTTTTTATAGGTCAGGGCAGCCGTAACCAACACCTCCAATCTCATCTCATTGATTGGACTCCAGTTGGCTGATACCTCACTCATTAGTCTACGGGTTCACATACTTTTTCCACCTGCACTGTGAATGTTTACATGGTGTGTTCAATAAAAACATGGTAACATTTAATTATTTGTGTGTTATTAGGTTAAGCAGACTGTGATTGTCTATTGTTGTGACTTAGATGAAGATCAGATCACATTTTATGACCAATTTGTGCAGAAATCCTTATAATTCCAAAGGGTTCACATACTTTTTCTTGCAACTGTATCTACTGCCCATAAGGCTGAACGTGTTCAGGAATAGACCACCATGCAACATGTTCCTTTTCCACGTCAAGATGACAGGGGCTATATATTATGCTGAGGTGCCAGAAAGAGGGCCAATACAAGATGTCTGCTGCATTCCACAGTGTCTTCTGTAATGTTCCCCCTGCAGCTTCTAAAATACCAGTCTGTAGAATGTCAAAAATGTTCTTCCTTCCAGGTGCGAAGCTGAGAGATGGACAGACTGACAGGTTCCATCTGTTAGGGAATGCAGTGTACAGTGCAGAGGACTGAGACTCATCCAGGCACCAGGTTTGGACAACCATTGCCATTTTATATTACAGGCACCGTGACTGGAGACCTTTTGAAGAGCCCCTGGGGAGATTTCAGTCCCCTTCTACCACCATGAATGACAGGAGATGCAGTAAAACATGAAATGACCAAGATCAGTGAAAGAGACATTTTGATAGGAGGAGCAAAACTAGAAGAGAACAGAAGAAGCAATGGAGGGAGTCGGGAATCGTGAGCTGCAGGGAGAAAGTCATTCACGTGAGTGGAAACCGTCCAGACGACACCTAATGATAAACCTGTGGAGCCTCTTCATTATCATAATTCGTCCCTTGATGGGACACGTCTTTTTACAAACAACCCACTTTATCTTCTTACATGCCACAGAGACATACATCATCAGTGAGCTCATTAAAGATGTCGTGCTTATTCAGACGTGATATTGACCTGTGATGAGACACGAAGGCACGGCCATTTTCATCCAGAGCCTAAGACAGTGCCCCAACAGGAAACTCACAGATGAATTGTCCCGATGCTTGGAGAGCATGTTAAGAATTCGTGGCTGGGGGTTGGGCAGTGGTGTCTATTATTAGGCTGTTTTCACATCTGCTTTTTCCTTTCAGGTTTTTAGATCCGGCAGAGGAGCTCTAAACCGGAGGAAAACGCTTCAGTATTGTCCCCATTGAGGACAAAAAAAATCTGAATGCAATCAGAATGTATTCCGTTACAGTGTGTTGCGTTCTGTGACCGGATGCAGTGGCCTTGTGTCTGGCCTAGGAAACTGAAGAAGCCGAATGCGAAACACGGACATGAAAAAAAAAAAAGGATCCGGCGTATTTGGTGGTGGATCCAGTTTCTTCATTTATGATATAATACATCTGGATCCGTTCTGAACAGATGCAGCCGGAAGTATTATTCGGATTAGGACGGAAGCGTTTTGCTTTGGTTTTGAGATCTCATGCCGGATCTCAAAATCGGAGAGCAAAAACGCAGATGTGAAAGTGGCCTTTGAGGTAATGAACTGCTGTAATGATTAGAGATGAGGACATGTCATTAGTATTTGCTGATTGACTCCTGAGTCTGGAAGGTTGGATGGATTTAATAAATTACGGGAAATGCTGGTGATAGTCTGTGTCAGCAGAGCCGGAGCTCTGAGGCCACTCACCCTCTTCAGATCAATAAGTTGTCCTCACAGAGGAAACCGGGGGGATGATGACCCTGCAGGAGCTGCAATCCATGTAATGGCTTCTCTGGCTACTGTATTGAGCTAAGCTACAGAAAGATTATAAGCTCCTCTGCCCGGACACGAGTAACATCTCACATTACCACTGATATATTTCCCAGCCGTGCAGCAGGGTATCCTCATGTATGAGTGTTCCCCGTCTGTAATGTACAGTACAGACCAAATGTTTGGACACACCTTCTCATTCAAAGAGTTTTCTTTATTTTCATGACTATGAAAATTGTAGATTCACACTGAAGGCATCAAAACTATGAATTAACACATGTGGAATTATATACATAACAAAAAAGTGTGAAACAACTGAAAATATGTCATTTTCTAGGTTCTTCAAAGTAGCCACCTTTTGCTTTGATTACTGCTTTGCACACTCTTGGCATTCTCTTGATGAGATTCAAGAGGTAGTCACCTGAAATGGTCTTCCAACAGTCTTGAAGGAGTTCCCAGAGATGCTTAGCACTTGGCCCTTTTGCCTTTACTCTGCGGTCCAGCTCACCCCAAACCATCTCGATTGGGTTCAGGTCCGGTGACTGTGGAGGCCAGGTCATCTGGCGCAGCACCCCATCACTCTCCTTCATGGTCAAATAGCCCTTACACAGCCTGGAGGTGTGTTTGGGGTCATTGTCCTGTTGAAAAACAAATGATGGTCCAACTAAACGCAAACCGGATGGAATAGCATGCCGCTGCAAGATGCTGTGGTAGCCATGCTGGTTCAGTATGCCTTCAATTTTAAATAAATCCCCAACAGTGTCACCAGCAAAGCACCCCCACACCATCACACCTCCTCCTACATGCTTCACGGTGGGAACCAGGCATGTAGAGTCCATCTGTTCACCTTTTCTGCGTCGCACAAAGACAAGGCGGTTGGAACCAAAGATCTCAAATTTGGACTCATCAGACCAAAGCACAGATTTCCACTGGTCCAAAGTCCATTTCTTGTGTTCTTTAGCCCAAACAAGTCTCTTCTGCTTGTTGCCTGTCCTTAGCAGTGGTTTCCTAGCAGATATTCTACCATGAAGGCCTGATTCACACAGTCTCCTCTTAACAGTTGTCCTAGAGATGTGTCTGCTGCTAGAACTCTGGGTGGCATTGACCTGGTCTCTAATCTGAGCTGCTGTTAACCTGCGATTTCTGAGGCTGGTGACTCGGATGAACTTATCCTCCGCAGCAGAGGTGACTCTTGGTCTTCCTTTCCTGGGGCGGTCGCATGTGAGCCAGTTTCTTTGTAGCGCTTGATGGTTTTTGTGACTGCACTTTGGGACACTTTCAAAGTTTTCCCAATTTTTCGGACTGACTGACCTTCATTTCTTAAAGTAATGATGGCCACTTGTTTTTCTTTACTTAGCTGCTTTTTTCTTGCCATAATACAAATTCTAACAGTCTATTCAGTAGGACTATCAGCTGTGTATCCACCTGACTTCTCCACAACGCAACTGATGGTCCCAACCCCATTTATAAGGCAAGAAATCCCACTTATTAAACCTGACAGGGCACACCTGTGAAGTGAAAACCATTTCAGGTGACTACCTCTTGGAGCTCATCAAGAGAATGCCAAGAGTGTGCAAAGCAGTAATCAAAGCAAAAGGTGGCTACTTTGAAGAACCTAGAATATGACATATTTTCAGTTGTTTCACACTTTTTTGTTATGTATATAATTCCATATGTGTTAATTCATAGTTCTGATGCCTTCAGTGTGAATCTACAATTTTCATAGTCATGAAAATAAAGAAAACTCTTTGAATGAGAAGGTGTGTCCAAACTTTTGGCCTGTACTGTATATATACAGTAAGTGGTATAGACGATATACAGCCAGGTAACAATACTATGGGGGTCATTTATCATTTGTGGTTGTTTTTGTATCAGTTTTACGTCTGGCTTTGCTTTGTGTCCCTGCACCAAACTTATGATCTGGTGCCCCTTGATAATATATCTGGCGTGAGTACAACGTGGGTTACACCTTCAGGTATATATGTAGACCAGGGTGTTGTGACGTAAAAGTTGCACATAGAAAATGAGCCATAATCCAGGTCTAATCTCACTTTTAGCTCTTAAACATAGAACACTGTGGAAAGTGGCGGGGATCATGAAATGTCGCAGTTGTGACTTTTTTAGATGACAAAACTGACACATGTGATTTGATAAATGACCCCCTATATATAGGCTTGATGTACAACTGACTGGTCGATGCTGCTCTGCTTCTTCCGCAGCTCCTGGATATGCTTTTCCACAGATGTCATACTCCTCTCGGCGTGAGACTTCTTTTTCTTCCCTCTAAACAGAACTGATGGAGGCGGCAGGGGGTCCAAGAAGAGTGGTGGCGTGCTGTCCCACTTCACATCTGTCCTCCATGTTGGATAACTGGAAACCTTAAAGCAAACATGAAGGACAATGAACACATCTGGATGGTGCGGCTTAGGATGTTTCATTTTTCCAAAGATGTGATTTTCATATGACTTTTCTGACGCCCCGAGTCTCAGTGATGTAAAAGATATATATGCCAAATTTTGAGAAGATTGGATAATATTTAGGGGTTGCACACATTGATCACGGTTACTACTACTCTCACTCCTGTACCGAGGAGGTCGGTCTAAAAAACGACTTTAGTTTCAAGATCTCAGGGGCTTTGCCTCAAGCAAGGTGGATGGCAAAGGCAATATATGCACTTACAATTGTCCTCTTCACTAAACAGTCGAATATTCCTCAACGAGAATTGAAAGGAATGAAACGGGTTGCACATTTTGTCAGCCTCATATATGTTCGCTTTTAGCACGAGGCAATTGTAAGTCGATGGGCTCCAAAGAATGATTTGGATATGCTACGGCTTCTGAGCACTGACCCAGATGTACAGTCGTGGCCAAAAGTTTTGAGAATTACACAAATATTAGTTTTCACAGAGTTTGCTGCTAAACTGCTTTTAGATCTTTGTTTCAGTTGTTTCTGTGATGTAGTGAAATATAATTACACACACTTCATACGTTTCAAAGGCTTTTATCGACAATTACATGACATTTATGCAAAGAGTCAGTATTTGCAGTGTTGGCCCTTCTTTTTCAGGACCTCTGCAATTTGACTGGGCATGCTCTCAAGCAACTTCTGGGCCAATTCCTGACTGATAGCAACCCATTCTTTCATAATCACTTCTTGGAGTTTGTCAGAATTAGTGGGTTTTTGTTTGTCCACTCGCCTCTTGAGGATTGACCACAAGTTCTCAATAGGATTAAGATCTGGGGAGTTTCCAGGCCATGGACCCAAAATGTCAACGTTTTGGTTCCTGAGCCACTAAGTTATCACTTTTGCCTTATGGCACGGTGCTCCATCGTGCTGGAAAATGCATTGTTCTTCACCAAACTGTTGTTGGATTGTTGGAAGAAGTTGCTGTTGGAGGGTGTTTTGGTACCATTCTTTATTCATGGCTGTGTTTTTGGGCAAAATTGTGAGTGAGCCCACTCCCTTGGATGAGACGCAACCCCACACATGAATGGTCTCAGGATGCTTTACTGTTGGCATGACACAGGACTGATGGTAGCGCTCCCCTTTTCTTCTCCGGACAAGCCTTTTTCCTGATGCCCCAAACAATCGGAAAGAGGCTTCATCGGAGAATATAACTTTGCCCCAGTCCTCAGCAGTCCATTCACCATATTTTCTGCAGAAGATCAATCTGTCCATGATGTTTTTTGGGGAAAGAAGTGGCTTCTTTGCTGCCCTTCTTGACACCAGGCCATCTTCCAAAAGTCTTCGCCTCACTGTGCGTGCAGATGCGCTCACACCTGCCTGCTGCCATTCCTGAGCAAGCTCTGCACTGAAGGCACTCCGATCCCGCAGCTGAATCCTCTTTAGGAGACGATCCTGGCGCTTGCTGGACTTTCTTGGACGCCCTGAAGCCTTCTTAACAAGAATTGAACCTCTTTCCTTGAAGTTCTTGATGATCCTATAAATTGTTGATTGAGGTGCAATCTTAGTAGCCACAATATCCTTGCCTGTGAAGCCATTTTTATACAACCCAATGATGGCTGCACGCAATGAAATGCAGTGGAAAGGTTTTTTGGGATTAAGTTAATTTTCATGGCAAAGAAGGACTATGCAATTCATCTGATCACTCTTCATAACATTCTGGAGTATATGCAAATTGCTATTATAAAAACGTAAGCAGCAACTTTTGGCCACGACTGTAGATGTCAATAAAAGTGCTCTCACAGTTGCTAAGAGACACCTTTGGTATCTGTCAGAAACAAATTGGAAAAGGTCAAAAAGTGACAGAAACACCACCGAAATGGATCGGGAACACCATGGGGACGATGTTTGGATGCATCTTGGACTCCCAGGTCGCTGCTGGGAACCATGTTGTCCGAGTTGTACGCCACTTTTACAGACTGACAAAAATACCCCCCCAAAAAATCTATTTTACAGGAAAAATTGTTAGGAAACATTCTTTCCTGTATATTTAATTGTATATAAAGTGCAAGTGCTGCCAAAAATTCCAATCTGTATATCAAATAAAGGAGGGCCTCATTCACATTGTGGTACAATAGTTCAGGTAGTGGGACTCCTACACTCATAAAGCCTATGCACTAAGGGAAAGGGCTGCCAAAAATTACAAGGAACCAGCACTACAATACACCCTTTGTTACACATCAAAAGGAGGGCATCATACACACCCTTGAAAAATTATGATCGATGGTCTGCTGGTGACCCTCAAAAACATTAGGAGCAAGGGCCTGCTTATCTGACCATCTAAAACAATACGGGCGAGGGCCTGCTGCCGCATTGGTGACTCTAGATAACCTCTGGGCGATTGCACGTCCCCGTGATGGCGACTATCCATTTGGATGCTTGCCTTATCAGCTTTCGATGTTTTTTTTTGCACCTACGTGGTGATCACGGGTAATGGGGAATCAGGGTTCCATGCCGGAGAGGGAGCTTGAGAAAGGAATACCACATCCAATGGAGGTCAATAGCTGAAATCTGATTGGCTGTTGTTGCCTTGTAGTGTTGATCACAAATATTCAAATTTTTATCACGAATATCGGCACTTCGAGAATTCGCGAATATTTAGAATATAGTGATATATATTAGTAATTTAAAATATTCGAGATTTTTTTTTATTCAGTACATATGATCCCTCCCTGCTTCTAGCTTGTGGGCCAATGAGAAGGCTGCAATATCTTTGACTTTAGGAGTAGTGTTGATTGTGAATTTTCATAATGTGAATTTACATAATGCAAATTTTCGTAATGAGAATCAATGAGATCGTGAAAACTCAGCAATATAGCAGATATAGCGAATTGTTTTACATTCGTTTTTTTTTTCGAATATTCGCTATATTGCTATATATTCTGGGGGTTAGAATATACCATCAGATCTGAGTTTTCACAATCTCATTGATTCTCATTATGAATTACGAAAATTCACAATCAACACTACTCCCAAAGTCAAAGATATTGCAGCCTTTTCATTGGCCCACAAGCTAGAAGCAGGAAATGATCATGTGTACTGATTTAAAAAAAATCTTGAATATTCGAAATTACGAATATATATCACTATATTCAAAATATTTGCAAATTCTCGCATTTTCGCATAGTATGCGATCATTACCTTGCCTATTTTTCAAGTAAAAAAAAAAGTAGAATATGACAAATATTCAAATTCGAAATTATTCGACGAATATTCTACGAAATATTAGCGAAATATCGCAAATTCGAATATGACCCCAGGCGCTTATCACTATTGCCTTGCCCCTTTTGTTTCCTAATTGTGAACCACAAGAAACACACAGGATATGAACACTATATTAGGCCCAGATTAATGGAATTTGCCCTAAAGAAACAGTTTTCGGATGCAGGACTGTATATGTCACAGAAACACACAGAATATGGACACTATATTAGGCCCAGATGATTGGAATAATAATAACAACAGACACTGTTTTCTGATGTAGTTTATATTTACATTTTTCCCTATATCTGGGCCTGACAACCACACAAGGTATTGAAGCGCAGATCACACTATTCACGGATTACACTCTCACTCCTGTACCGAAGAGGTTGGTCTAAAAACGACTTCAGTTTCAGGATCCCAGGGGCTCTGCATGAAGCAAGGTGGATGGCAAAGGCAATATATGCACTTACAATTGTCCGCTTCACTAAACAGTTGAATATTCCTCAACGAGAATTGAAAGGAATGAAACGGGTTGCACATTTTGTCAGCCTCATATATGTTCGCTTTTTGCACGAGGCAATTGTAAGTCGATGGGCTCCAAAGAATGATTTGGATATGCTACGGCTTCTGAGTAGTGTTGATCACGAATATTCTAATTTAGAATTTTTATCGCGAATATAGGTACTTTGAAAATTTGCGAATATTTCGAATATAGTTATGTATATTCGTAATTTCGAATATTCGATTTTTTTTTTTTATTCAATTTTTTTTTTTAAATCAGTACACATGATCCCTCCCTGCTTCTAGCTTGTGGGCCAATAAGAAGGCTCTACATTAGTTTTTTCGAATATTCGCTATATTGCTATATATTCTTGTTTTAGAATATTACGAATATTCGAAAAAACGAAGTTATAGCAATATAGCGAATATTCGAAAAAAAACGAATATAGAGAAATTTAGCTAATATAGTGCTATAATCTTCTTTGTCTAATAGTTGTAAGTTTAAAAATTCGCAATAAAAATTCAAATCCGAAAATTCGAATTACGAAAATTCGCATATTACACAATCATTACCTTGCCGAATTTCTAAAAAATATTCGCGAAATATCGCGAATTCGAATATGACCCCTGCCGCTCATCACTACTTCTGAAGCACTGACCCAAATGCAGACGTCAAAAAAAGTGCTCTCACAGTTGCTAAGACACCTTTTGTATCTGTCAGAAACAAACGTAGGATTGGCTTTTTTGGACAAACGTATTACTCAGGCTGTTAAGGAAAATATGACTAAAAATGTAGAAACCAAACCTGCAAAGAGAAAGGAAATGAAACGATTAGAGGGTAAAAACCTAGTTTTTGAAGGAAAAGACCTGAGCCATTGTGTTACTAATAAAACAAAGACGTTCTTTGAATTGTTTGGGATCCACGAGGTGACAGAATACTGCAGTGATTCTCTAAGAATCCATGTGAACCACTTAACGTGGTCAATGTTACCGCAGAAAGAGGAATTGCTCTGATAAAAAAGTTTAATGAATCTGTCAGGGACGAACAACAAAAACAATTCTTGTTGAGGGTAGTGGAGAATCACAGAAATGTCGTCACCGAGCTAACAAAAGAAGGGATTGCATCATTCAAAGTTGATTAATATAACACGTTTTGCCTATCATGCTACCTATAAGTCTTAGTGTCTAGTTTTAATATTATTTTAATCTTGTGATTTTTAGTTTTCCTAATAAAAGTAATTACCGTAACATTGAAAAATCATATTTTTTCCCTACTTTTACAAAACTGATTAGAGTGTGCAAACTCTAAATATTATCCAATCTTCTTGAAATTCGGCATATATATCTTATACATCACTGAGACTCAGGGCGTAAGCAAAGTCTGCTTTTTCCATTACAAAATGAAACACCCTAGTGCGGCTGTATACTATTTCTAGTAGTGTTACTTTACCTGTCTTCTATTTCATTTGTGAAATTCATATTTTTATGTAAAATATTCATATTTTTTACCTGTTTCAGAATAAAACTCATCATCACTACACGGGAAGACAAATGGCAACCAAACAAACGTGAAACAAATCAAACCTCCAATCAGAGCCATCTCGGTTTCACCAATGTGATTACATGTATTTAATATTGTAATGATATAAAAAAAAAAGGGACACTACCATCAAAGATTTTGAGATATGAGCCTTTCCTCAATGTGCAAACGAGCCGTTTGGTGCAATGAAGGCGTCACTGTTGCTCTCGTTGTACCCCTTACTTTGACGGACAGGGCCAGGCAGTAGTGATGTGATTTCACCTGGCCCTGTGTTCTCACTCATGAGCAGTAGCTTTGCATATCGGCGCATGCGCTGTGCAGCCCTGAATGTCGCCGGGGCTGAAATCACCTGTAGTGTGCATTTGCTGATGACGCCAAGGTCTGTCTCTTCTGGGTGGAGATGGAAGTCACTGCGCACACACAGTACAGGTGATTGTGGCTCTGGCAAGAATCATGGCTGTACAGCGCCTGCGCTGATATGTGAAGCTGTGGCGCATGAGCGAGAACACAGGGCCAGGTAAGATCACATGATTTGGATATGCTACGGCTTCTGAGCACTTACCCAGATGCAGACGTCAAAAAAGTGCTCTCACAGTTGCTAAGAGACACAAAGAAGAAAGAGAGAAAGGATCGGAGCTCTGGTGCAACGAGCGCAATGGTGATGCCCTTATTGCATCTGATGGCTCATTAGCATATTTAGAAAAGGCTGATCTCAGGGGCGGAGCCTTGGAAAAAGAACTTGTTACTCATGTGACCTAAGGTCTATGCCTATGGCTTGACAGGGAGCTCGCTGGTGACAGACTCCCTTTAGCCTATAGCAAAAAAATGTCCTTCTGGATGATTTTCTGGGTATCGTTTCTGAAGTCACTTTGTGTACTCTACTTCCTCTCCTGGCTCTTCATCTTTCACCTTTCTCTGGGCTATTAGCAGACAGTTTTGCTAAACTCTCTCAGTCAGACCATCACTGCGGCCAGAGAGGGAAGGGGATGAGTTACTCCATTACAGTACTACACTGATAAGTGCAACGCTCTTCTGTTAGGCATCTGTATCTGCCTCTATCAAGAGAAAAATAGATGCCAGACTGTTACCCTAATTCTACAATATACTATTTTACTACCAGATAACATAATTCCCTCAAAGCAGCAGTAACTAGCTATATAGAAGTTTTATCTCTGTGCTTAATGTTACAGAAGGAAAGTATTTTGAATTTAATTTCCACTGGTATATTATTGCCCAAATGAAGAAAAATAGCAATAAGATTTCTTTAAAAAATGTTTTCTATTAATTATTAAGTTAAAAAAATAATAAAAAAATTAAATAAAATACCCCCAGCGCTCAGATATTTTTCATTAAATCTCACCTCATTCTGCAGTATTGCATGGGTTAATCATCCTTTGGTTCTGTGTGCGGCTATGTCTAATGTGTTAATCAGCTCTGCTATATATGATATGCTGTTTGCCCCATCTGTGCCTGAGCAATAGGTTTACTAGCTTGCTAGAAAAGGAGCTATAATCTGGTTGTCTGGCTGTGTACTGACTTCTGCTTGATTTCCAGATTCTGACCTTCTGCTGTCTGACCTGACCCATGCCTGATCACCTTACTGACCCTGTGCTGCCTGCCTTGGCTTTTGGACTGTTTCTCAGAATTGCATAAACTCTGCCTTGACCTCGGTTCGTTACTGACTACGAGTTTTGTCTGAGGGTCAGCTGTCAACCACACCAGGACTACTCCAGGAGGTAGCAGCCTGGGTGTTGTTGGCTCCTCTTCAGTGAAGTCCAGATCCCTTTTATAGGAATTTAAGAGTGAAAAACAGGGGTCTGCCAGGATAATGCACGTAGGTTTAGCCCATTGATCGTTACAAGTGGTGATACTGGCCTGGAAAGCGACTCATGTACCTACTCTGGTGCACTGGATCCAACTAGTTAATATGGTATATTCCACTATAAAATACATTGTATCTGAATAGGAAATGTTCATATAAATTTGAAAAGGTGAGGAAGAGCTGGTTGGAGACGGACATTACTGCTGAGTAAACTACTGATTTATGAGTTAGACCTACAGGTCCTTCTAAAAAAATTAGCATATTGTGATAAAGTTCATTATTTTCTGTAATGTGCTGATAAACATTAGACTTTCATATATTTTAGATTCATTACACACAACTGAAGTAGTTCAAGCCTTTTATTGTTTTAATATTGATGATTTTGGCCACAGCTCATGAAAACCCAAAATTTCCTATCTAAAAAAATTAGCATATTTCATCCGACCAATAAAAGAAAAGTGTTTTTAATACAAAAAAAGTCAACCTTCAAATAATTATGTTCAGTTCTGCCCTCAATACTTGGTCGGGAATCCTTTTGCAGAAATGACTGCTTCACTGCGGCGTGGCATGGAGGCAATCAGCCTGTGGCACTGCTGAGGTGTTATGGAGGCCCAGGAGGCTTCACTGCGGCGTGGCATGGAGGCAATCAGGCTGTGGCACTGCTGAGGTGTTATGGAGGCCCAGGATGCTTCAATGCGGCGTGGCATGGAGGCAATCAGCCTGTGGCACTGCTGAGGTGTTATGGAGGCCCAGGAGGCTTCACTGCGGCGTGGCATGGAGGCAATCAGCCTGTGGCACTGCTGAGGTGTTATGGAGGCCCAGGAGGCTTCAATGCGGCGTGGCATGGAGGCAATCAGCCTGTGGCACTGCTGAGGTGTTATGGAGGCCCAGGATGCTTCACTGCGGCGTGGCATGGAGGCAATCAGCCTGTGGCACTGCTGAGGGGTTATGGAGGCCCAGGAGGCTTCAATGCGGCGTGGCATGGAGGCAATCAGCCTGTGGCACTGCTGAGGTGTTATGGAGGCCCAGGATGCTTCACTGCGGCGTGGCATGGAGGCAATCAGCCTGTGGCACTGCTGAGGGGTTATGGAGGCCCAGGAGGCTTCGATAGCGGCCTTAAGCTCATCCAGAGTGTTGGGTCTTGCGTCTCTCAACTTTCTCTTCCCAATATCCCACAGGTTCTCTATGGGGTTCAGGTCAGGAGAGTTGGCAGGCCAATTGAGCCCAGTAATACCATGGTCAGTAAACCAGTTACCAGTGGTGTTGGCGCTGTGAGCAGGTGCCAGGTCGTGCTGGAAAATGACATCTTCATCTCCATAAAGCTTTTCAGCAGATGGAAGCATGAAGTGCTCCACAATCTCCTGATAGCGGCTGCATTGCCCCTGCCCTTGATAAAACACAGTGGACCAACACCAGCAGCTGACATGGCCCCCAGACCATCACTGACTGTGGGGACTTGACACTGGACTTCAGGCATTTTGGCATTTCCCTCTCCCCAGTCTTCCTCCAGACTCTGGCACCTTGATTTCCGAATGACATGCAACAGTCCAGTGCTGCTTCTCTGTAGCCCAGGTCAGGCGCTTCTG
The DNA here is from genome assembly GCF_014858855.1 of Bufo gargarizans. Taxonomy (NCBI): domain Eukaryota; kingdom Metazoa; phylum Chordata; class Amphibia; order Anura; family Bufonidae; genus Bufo; species Bufo gargarizans. The sequence continues at coordinate 1,555,220 of NC_058081.1, read as the reverse complement.
CGCTGTTTCTGGGGAATGCGGCACCTGTAGCCCATTTCCTGCACACGCCTGTACACGGTGGCTCTGGATGTTTCTACTCCAGACTCAGTCCACTGCTTCCGCAGGTCCCCCAAGGTCTGGAATCGGTCCTTCTCCACAATCTTCCTCAGGGTCCGGTCACCTTTTCTCGTTGTGCAGCGTTTTCTGCCACACTTTTTCCTTCCCACAGACTTCCCACTGAGGGGCCTTGATACAGCGCTCTGGGAACAGCCTATTCGTTCAGACATGTCTTTCTGTGTCTTACCCTCCTGCTTGAGGTGTCAATGATGGCCTTCTGGACAGCAGTCAGGTCGGCAGTCTTACCCATGATTGCCGTTTGGAGTAATGAACCAGGCTGGGAGTTTTTAAAAGCCTCAGGAATCTTTTGCAGGTGTTTAGAGGTAATTAGTTGATTCAGATGATTAGGTTAATAGCTCGTTTAGACCTCGTTTTCATGATATGCTAATTTTTTTAGATAGGAATTTTGGGTTTTCATGAGCTGTGGCCAAAATCATCAATATTACAACAATAAAAGGCTTGAACTACTTCAGTTGTGTGTAATGAATCTAAAATATATGAAAGTCTAATGTTTATCAGCACATTACAGAAAATAATGAAATTTCCTTGGATTGTGAGGGGAGGTGGACGCATCTGAATGTGATATATGTGAGTGACTGGATGTATATGTGTGTACTATAGGTTTATTTAGATGATTTGGTGGGTTGGTTATATAAGAATATACACTGTGGATCCATATGATGTCTATATTCTTCTTTTAAATGTATAATGTGTTGTGTAATGATAACGATAACAGTATTATCACACCCAAATCTAATCTTTTTTGGTTGGTTATGTATATTAAATGATAACTAAAACTACTGTTTATAATAACAATGTACTGGATGGTAAGAAATATTGCAGATTTTGATTCATCAGACCAAAAAGAACAGGTTTCTTCCACTGCTCCTCTTCTTAGTTCTCTCCACCAGCAGTGACCTTATTACCTCCACCCCGAAGTCCTGATGAACAGAATCTACACCAGGCATCCTCAAACTGCGGCCCCCGGCTGTTGCAAAACTACAACTCCCAGCGTGCCCGAGCAGCCTACAGGTATCAGCCTACAGCAGGGCATTGTGGGAGTTGTAGTTTTACAACAGATGGAGGGCCGCAGTTTGAGGATGCCTGATCTACACCAAGGGTAACATCTGCATGGAGTGTGGATGTTTTGCCCGTGTTAGCATGAGTTTCCTCCAGCCACTCCAAAACATATTCGTAGCTTTTTTATTTATTTTATTTTTAAAAAAAAATTTCCCCAGTTAGGAAGAGGAACCTATGTGAGTGATGACAAGCTGCAAACAGCACTGCACAATATGTTGGTGCTATAGACATGAACAATAATAGCAGCTGATGTTAAGTTGCGTCTGCAGCTTGAACTCAGGGAAGCATCTAGATGGCATATGATACAACTCCTGTAAAGCGCAGGTCACGATTGATGGGCCTTTCCTGCGCAGATCCCCATGAGATTGTGTTTCATGCTAGAACTTGAACCCGTAGAGGACCCCCACCGTACATGTTCGGTGCTGGGATCCGTGACCTAAGGACCAGCGCCGTACAGCTACGGCAGGCTGATCAGGTGGGTGCAGGAGCTGCATCTGCCCAATCAGCGGCACGAACCCGGCAGTCTCTGACAGCCGGACCCCTGCTGCATACGCTGGCATCGATGAAAACACAGATGCTGGCATATTAATCCCTTGTATGCCACGGTCAAAGCTGACTGCGGCATGCAAGGGGTTTGCAGAGGGTTCGGGTTCCCTCCGCATCCGCATCGGGGCCCGCGCTGCAGTGACAGGGACCTGATGGCTGAGAAGGCAGCCCAATGCCTTCCATAGGCATCGAAACCCCTTAGGCTGGGTCTCATAGGCTCTCTGTCAGTGTAAAGGCTGACAGACAATGTATTACAATACAGATGTATTATAATGCATTTCAGAGGGGATCAGAGCCCCAGAAGTTGAAGTCCCAGAGTGGGACAAAAAAGATAGAAAAAAGCCATTTCCCAAAATAAAACACATTAAAAAATAGAATAAAAAAAATAAAAATAAAAACAGACATATTGGGTATCGCCACGTACATAACAACCAGCTCTATAAAAATATCACATGATCCAACCCGTCAACTGAACACCGTAAAAACAAAAAAACTGTGCTAAAACAAAAAAATTTTTGTCACCTTACATCACAAAAAGTGATTAAATAATCATATGTACCGTACCCCAAAATAGTACCAATCACACCGTTACGTCATCCCGCCAAAAATGAGCCCCTACATAAGACAATAGCCTGAAAAATAAAAACAATATGGCTTCCAGAATACAGAGACACTAAAACATGATTTTTCTTTTTTCAAAAATGCTTTTATTATGTAAAACTAAAATAAACAAATAAAAATATTAGGCATCGCTGCGCTGCATTCGTAGCGACCTGCTGTATAAAAATATCCCATGACCTGACCCCACAGATGAATGGCGTAAAAAAATTAAAAAAATCCTGTGCCAAAAAAAACATTTGTTTTGGTCCCCTTGCCCCATAAAGTGTAATAATGAATGATCAAAAACTCATATGTATGCAAAAATGGTACCAATAAAAACATCAACTCTTCCTGCAAAAAAACAGCCCCTACACAAGACGATCGGCAGAAAAATTAAAAAAATATGGCTTTCAGAAAATGGAGACATAAAAACATGATTTTTTTTCTCAAAAATGCTTTATTATGTAACGGAAACAGCAAAAAAGTAGTCATATTTGGTATTTTTGCATCAGTAACAATCTGCTCTATAAAAATAGCTCATGATCTAACCTGTGAGATGAACATTGTAAAAAACAAAAAATAAAAAACGGTGCCAGAACAGCCATTTTTTGTTACCTTGCCTCACAAAAAGCATAATATAGAGCAACCAAAAATCATATGGTCCCCAAAATAAAACAAAACTGCCACCTTATCCCATAGTTTCCAGAATGGGGTAACTTTTTTGAGAGTTTCTACTGTAGGGTGCATCAGGGGGTCTTCAAATGTGACAATGGCAACTTAAAGTTATCCCAGCGACAACGGCCCTCCAAAAACCATTTAGCGCTCCTTTCCTTCTGCGTCCTGCCGTGTGCCCGTACAGCAGTGTACCACCACACAGAGGGTGTTTCTGTAAACTGCAGAATCAGGGTAATAAAGTTTTGAGTTTTGTTTGGCTGTTAACTCTTGCTGTGTTACAGGAAAAAATGGATTAAAATAGAAAATCTGCCAAAAAAGTGAAATTTTGAAATGTCACCTACATTTTCCTTTAAAGGGGTTATCCCATCTTAGATAATGGGGGAATATCACTAGGATATGCCCCCATTGTCTGAAAGGTGTGGGACCTGCACCTACAAGGAGAACGGAGCGGAGAAAGTTGAGGAGGGCGCACTGCGCATGCACAGCCGCCCTCCATTCATTTCTATGGAGCCACCGAAAATAGCCAAGCGCTGGCTCGGCTATTTCCGTCGGCCCCATAGAAAAGAATGGGAGCGGTGGCCGCGCATGTGCGGTGCGCTTCCAATTACTTCAATGGGAGAGGCGGGGAGCTGCGCCTGGTGGTGGACGGACCCCGGGAAACCCGGGGTCCTCCAGCCACAGCTCTCCCGGGCTCCGTTCTCCTTGTAGGTGAGGGTCCCAGAGGTGAGACCCACACCTATCAGACAATGGGGGCATTGTCTAAGATGGGATAACCCCTTTGATTCTTGTGGAACACCTAAAAGGTTAACAAAGTTTGTAAAATCAGTTTTGAATACCTTGAGGGTTTCTACTTTCTACAATGGGGTCATTTATGGGTGGTTTCTACTATGTAAGGACCTCAAAGTGACTTCATAACTGAACTGGTCCTTAAAAAGTGGGTTTTGGAAATGTTCTTAAAAATTTTAAAGGGGTTTTGCCATCACATACAATGGGGGCATATCGCTAGGATATGCCCCCTTTGTCTATTAGGTGCAGGTCCCACCTCTTAGCAATATGCCCCCATTGTATGTGATGGGAATACCCCTTTAAGAATTGCTTCTAAAATTCTAAGCCTTCTAACATTCCAAAAAGTTGCGAATTTGTCCATATTTTTTTAAAAATTTTTGGCTTTTCAAAAAAACTAAAAATGAAATATCGACTCAAATTTACATGAATAACATGAAGTACAATGTGTCACAAGAAAACAATCTCAGAATGGCTTAGATAAGTAAAAGTGTTCCAAACATATTGCCGCATAGTAACGCTCATTGGTGATTATCTGGTGGTGTAAAGTTACCGCAGATTACCCAATGAACGAGCAAAACGCTTGTTTGTCAGGTAATAAGTTTGTTTGTGCAGGCACCTAAATCGCCGTTTGCAGATCGTGCTGTGTAAACAACAAGCCTGTATGGGGACAAGCGATGGCATTAGCGGCTGCTCCTCCCGATATTGTGGGGGAGATTGCTGCATGTAATGTGTCTCCTCCACTGGCGAAAAGGCGCTTGCACAATTGCTGCTGAATTGGGACCTTAAGGCTCTTTCTTGCTTTCAAATTTTTGGCAATTATCTGGATTATTTTTGCCACATTAGGGCCCATTCACACGTCCGCAAAATGGGTCCATATCCAGACAGGTGTGGACCCATTCATTTTCAATAGGGCCGGAATGGCTGGTCCCGCCAACATTTATCTAATGTGTATGTCCAGATTTAAAGAGGTTTTCCAACATTTTCTATCCTATCCTCTGGATAGGTCATCAGTACCTGATCTGTGGGGGTCCAACACTCGGGGCCCCTGCCGATCAGCTGTTTGAGAAAGCACTGGCACTCACAGTCGCAGATTTTGCTAGGCTGTGTGATGTCACGTTCATCGGTCACGTGGCCTAGGAGCAGCTCAGCCCCATAGAGCGCCATACCAAGCACGGCCACTATACAATGTGCAGCGCTGTGCTTGGTGAGCACGCAGAAGGCCGCGGCATTCACGGGAGAGCCGATGCCTTCTCAAAGAGCTGATTGACAGGGGCCCCGAGCGTCGGACTCCCACAGATCAGATACTGATGACTTATCCAGAGGATGGGTCATCAGTATTAAAATCTCGATAAACCCTTTTAAGCTATTCTTACCATGTCTATCAGGAAAGATGCCTTTCGGAAGATTTAATCAATCATTCTCCACCTCTAAATGTTAATTAAAGCTTTTGTTTTAAAAGGTGCTTCATCTGTAGACACATTTATCTAATTTCTATAAACTGCTCAGGAGCGTCCAAACCTCGGGCAGATACTAGACGACTGAGGAGACTTACCGATCCAGTGACCCCAGTGTTATAGACACTGAAAATAAAAGAATAATGTCACTATACAAGAAGAGAGAGAGTGACGAGGCTGAGACAGATAGGTACAATAACGAGTCACTTACCTGGGTTGTTTCATCAGTCGATCCCAAAACTCAGGCCCATAACGCTTCTGTGGGTGAATCAGTGGTGAGTGAGGAACGATGGGCTCCGGGGGAAGACGGGTGACCGTCCGAGATCGCCTGGGAGGGACAGTTATCACAGTGACCTCTATAGTAAGGATACTGCTTTAAAGGGTATGTACATTATTCAGCCTCATCTGACACCTCACAGAGGCATGATCGTTGATGGGGGCCATGTGTCAGGGTGTCAGGACCACCACCAATCTACTCTGGTAGTGTGGCCAGGATTGTAAAGATCATTATCTTACTAGACCTACCAAAAGGAGGGATCTGTCTAACACATGATTAAATCCCTGCAATATGACGTTAAAGTCATCAGAAAATTACCTATTGTTTAAATAATATTTTTATTAATTTAGATATTTTTTTTAAGAATTTTTTATTTCACTTACCACGTGACTATAATGGACCAGTTTTCATATTGGCCACTGGGATTAATATTATGTTGGGACATTCTGTTCTGTTCAGGTACGTTTTCAGAAGCTACTGCATTATCATCACAGGTGGGATTACAATGACAGATAACACAGGATCCACAATAAGTGATATCACAGCTTATATGCTCCCTCCCTCTATGTGGATACTCTTGACATGCTTTACATCTAGTAACTAGTGTAAAAACTGCACATTTTTAGAATTTTTTTTTTTTTTTTTTTAAAGGTAAAAACAAAAAGAAAGCATTTAGGAATTATTAAAAAAAACAAAAAAAAAAAATGAGGATGACAGGCAAATTTATAAGATTAGGCAGAGAGAGGCCAAACAAGTTATAAGAGCTTCTAAAGCACAGGCAGAAGAGAAATGAGCTCAGTCAGGGAAAAAAGGCGATAAGGCATTCTTCAGATACATAAATGAAAAAAAGAAAACTAAAACAAGGAATTACCAAATTAAAAACATAAGAAGGAAGGTATATGGAAGAAGATAAAGAACTAGCTGACTGCCTCAATGATTACTTCTGTTCAGTTATTACAAAGGAAAATGAAGGAAAGGACCTCAGTTAGGAAAGAAGACTAATGAATCTTTTGATGCATGTGTCTTTACAGAGGAAGAGGTTCTAAGTCAGCTGTCTAAAATTAATAGAAATAGGTCACAGGGGCCTGATGGGATACACCCAAAGCTATTAAAAGAGCTCAGCGGTGAACTAGCAAAACCATTAACAGATTTATATAACCAATCACTGGTAACAGGAGTCTTCCCAGAAGATTGGAAATTAGCAAATGTTGTGCCCATTCACAAGAAAGGTAGTAGGGAGGAATCGGGCAACTATAGGCCAGTAAGCCTGACATCAATAGTGGGGAAATTAATGGAAACCATACTCAAGGAGAGGATTGTGGAACATCTAAAATCCCATGGATTGAAAGATGAAAAACAGCATGGGTTTACTTCAGGGAGATCATGTCAAACTAATCTTATAGATTTTTTTGATTGGGTGACTAAAATAATAGATGGAGGAGGTGCAGTAGACATCGCTTATCTAGACTTCAGTAAGGCTTTCGATACTGTCCCACATAGAAGGCTTATCAATAAAGTGCAGTCATTGGGCTTGGACTCCCATATTGTTGAATGGATTAGGCAGTGGCTGAGGGACAGACAACAGAGGGTTGTAGTCAATGGAGTATATTCAGACCAAGGTCTTGTTACCAGTGGGGACCTCAGGGATCTGTTCTGGGACCCATATTGTTTAATATCTTTATCAGCGAAATTGCAGAAGGCCTCGATGGTAAGGTGTGTCTTTTTGCTGATTACACAAAGATATGTAACAGGGTTGATGTTCCTGGAGGGATACACCAAATGGAAAAGGACTAAGGAAAACTAGAGGAATGGTCAAAAATCTGGCAACTAAAATGTAATGTTGATAAGTGCGAGATAATGCACCTGGGGCGTAAAAACCCAAGAGCAGAATATACAACCAGTGATACAGTCCTAACCTCAGTATCTGAGGAAAGGGATTTAGGGGTCATTATTTTAGAAGACTTAAAGGTAGGCAGACCATGTCATAGAGCAGCAGGAGATGCTAGCAGAATGCTTGGGTGTATAGGGAGAGGCATTACCAGTAGACAGAGGGGGGCGCTCATGTCGCTCTACAGAGCACTAGTGAGACCTCATTTGGAGTATTAGAGTATTGTGCGCAGTACTGGAGACCATATCTCCAGAAGGATATTGATACTTTGGAGAGAGTTCAGAGAAGAGCTACTAAACTAGTACATGGATTGCAGGATAAAACTTACCAGGAAAGATTAAAGGACCTTAACATGTAGAGCTTGGAAGAAAGACGAGACAGAGGGGATATGAGAGAGACTGCTAAATACACAGTGGCGTACATATAGGGGTCGCAGGGGGCGCAGTTGCGACCGGGCCCGGCACCCCAGGGGGGCCCGGCCGCCTGCGGACCCCTGGGGCCCCTGCTGCAGCTGTGTCTCAGACTCAGACGGACCGTCACATACGTTGCCCCCCCGGCCCGGGCCCGCCCTCCTCCTTCCTCCTCCTTCCTCCTCCTTCCAAGTTCCACCTCCTTCCACCTCCTTCTTCCTCCTCCCTCCTCCAGTCCTCCCTCCTCCTCCTCCCAGTCCTCCCTGCGGTCACTCACGTCAGCGCCGGCGCCGGGCCCGTGAACTCCCGCGAGACCTGTGCGAACTCCTGTGCAGGTCTCGCGGGAACACGCGCCTGTTCTCAGACGGGATCCGGACGTGACGACGAGAGGACGTGTCTTGTGAGAAGAGGACCCGCCGAGGCGCCGACCGGAAGAACACAAGAAGAAGAACCGGACCGGACCCCGACCCAACCGGACCCTGGGGCCGCCAGCAAATGACGGGGGGGCAGCAGCAGGCCCACAGCCCCCCAGGCAAATGACCGGGAGGGGGCGGCAGCAGCAGGCCCACAGCCCCCCAGGCAAGTGACCGGGAGGGGGCGGCAGCAGCAGGCCCACAGCCCCCCAGGCAAATGACCGGGGGGGGGGCAGCAGCAGGCCCACAGCCCCCCAGGCAAATGACCGGGGGAGGGGCAGCAGCAGGCCCCCAGCCCCCCAGGCAAATGACCGGGGGGGGGGCAGCAGCAGGCCCACAGCCCCCCAGGCAAATGACCGGGGGGGGGGGCAGCAGCAGGCCCACAGCCCCCCAGGCAAATGACCGGGGGGGGGCAGCAGCAGGCCCACAGCCCCCCAGGCAAATGACCGGGGGGGGGGGCCCCATGGATCAATTTCGCACCGGGGCCCCATGGAATGTGTGTACGCCACTGTAAATACATAAAGGGAATCAACAAGGTAAAAGAGGAGAGAAGATTTAAAAGAAGAAAAACTGCTACAAGAGGACAGAGTGTTACATTAGAGGGGCAAAGGTTTAAAAGTAATATCAGGAAGTATTACTTTACTGAGAGAGTAGTGGATGCATGGAATAGCCTTCCTGCAGAAGTGGTAGCTGCAAATACAGTGGAGGAGGTTAAGCATGCATGGGATAGGCATAAGGCTATCCTTCATATAAGATAGGGCCAAGGGCTATCCATAGTATTCAGTATATTGGGCAGACTAGATGGGCCAAATGGTTCTTATCTGCCGACACATTCTATATGTTTCTATGTAAGGACATGAAAAATGCAAAAATAAAATAAAAATAATACTAAAAAAAAAACTCTGTTTAACATAAAAACTTGATTTCTACATTGTTTATTTACTGATGATGCAGGAACTGTTCCTGGTGCACACCATGGAGGCTCCCTCTGGCCTCAGAACAGTAACTTTTTTTTCCACTGTATTGAAAAGTATAGTCAAGCATTTCTATGCCCATAGTGCACCTGGTACCATCACTGCTCCGGGTAAGTGAGGCACAGATGCCCGGTCGTTCACATGATGTAATGTGATTCATCAGATCAGGCGTCTTCTTCCCATAGTGCACCTGGTACCATCTCTTCTCAGGTAAGTGATGCACACTCACCTGGCCATCAACATAATGTAATGTGATTCATCAGACCAGGTGTCTTCTTCCCATAGTGCACCTGGTACCATCACTACTCCGGGTAAGTGATGCACACACACCTGGCCATCCACATAATGTAATGTGATTCATCAGACTAGGTGTCTTCTTCCCATAGTGCACCTGGTACCATCACTACTCCAGGTAAGTGAGGCACAGATGCCCGGTCGTCCACATGATGTAATGTGATTCCTCAGGCCAGGTGTCTTCTTCCCATAGTGCACCTGGTACCATCACTACTCCGGGTAAGTGAGGCACAGATGCCCGGTCGTCCACATGATGTAATGTGATTCCTCAGACCAGGTGTCTTCTTCCCATAGTGCACCTGGTACCATCACTGCTCCGGGTAAGTGAGGCACAGATGCCTGGTCGTTCACATGATGTAATGTGATTACTCAGACCAGGTGTCTTCTTCCCTTAGTGCACCTGGTACCATCACTGCTCCGGGTAAGTGACGCACACACACCTGGCCGTCCACATGATGTAATGTGATTCCTCAGGCCAGGTGTCTTCTTCCCATAGTGCACCTGGTACCATCTCTTCTCAGGTAAGTGAGGCACAGATGCCCGGTCGTCCACATGATGTAATATGATTCCTCAGGCCAGGTGTCTTCTTCCCATAGTGCACCTGGTACCATCTCTTCTTAGGTAAGTGAGACACAGATGCCCGGTCGTCCACATGATGTAATGTGATTCCTCAGGCCAGGTGTCTTCTTCCCTTAGTGCACCTGGTACCATCACTACTCCGGGTAAGTGATGCACACACACCTGGCCATCCACATAATGTAATGTGATTCATCAGACTAGGTGTCTTCTTCCCATAGTGCACCTGGTACCATCACTACTCCAGGTAAGTGAGGCACAGATGCCCGGTCGTCCACATGATGTAATGTGATTCCTCAGGCCAGGTGTCTTCTTCCCATAGTGCACCTGGTACCATCACTACTCCAGGTAAGTGAGGCACAGATGCCCGGTCGTCCACATGATGTAATGTGATTCCTCAGACCAGGTGTCTTCTTCCCATAGTGCACCTGGTACCATCACTGCTCCGGGTAAGTGAGGCACAGATGCCCGGTCGTTCACATGATGTAATGTGATTCCTCAGACCAGGTGTCTTCTTCCCTTAGTGCACCTGGTACCATCACTGCTCCGGGTAAGTGACGCACACACACCTGGCCGTCCACATGATGTAATGTGATTCCTCAGGCCAGGTGTCTTCTTCCCATAGTGCACCTGGTACCATCTCTTCTCAGGTAAGTGAGGCACAGATGCCCGGTCGTCCACATGATGTAATATGATTCCTCAGGCCAGGTGTCTTCTTCCCATAGTGCACCTGGTACCATCTCTTCTCAGGTAAGTGAGACACAGATGCCCGGTCGTCCACATGATGTAATGTGATTCCTCAGGCCAGGTGTCTTCTTCCCTTAGTGCACCTGGTACCATCACTGCTCCGGGTAAGTGAGGCACACACACCCGGCCGTCCACATGATGTAATGTGATTCCTCAGGCCAGGTGTCTTCTTCCCATAGTGCACCTGGTACCATCTCTTCTCAGGTAAGTGAGGCACAGATGCCCGGTCGTCCACATGATGTAATATGATTCCTCAGGCCAGGTGTCTTCTTCCCATAGTGCACCTGGTACCATCTCTTCTCAGGTAAGTGAGACACAGATGCCCGGTCGTCCACATGATGTAATGTGATTCCTCAGGCCAGGTGTCTTCTTCCCTTAGTGCACCTGGTACCATCACTGCTCCGGGTAAGTGAGGCACACACACCCGGCCGTCCACATGATGTAATGTGATTCCTCAGGCCAGGTGTCTTCTTCCCATAGTGCACCTGGTACCATCTCTTCTCAGGTAAGTGAGGCACAGATGCCCGGTCGTCCACATGATGTAATATGATTCCTCAGGCCAGGTGTCTTCTTCCCATAGTGCACCTTGTACCATCTCTTCTCAGGTAAGTGAGGCACAGATGCCCGGTCGTCCACATGATGTAATATGATTCCTCAGGCCAGGTGTCTTCTTCCCATAGTGCACCTGGTACCATCTCTTCTCAGGTAAGTGAGACACAGATGCCCGGTCGTCCACATGATGTAATGTGATTCCTCAGGCCAGGTGTCTTCTTCCCTTAGTGCACCTGGTACCATCACTACTCCGGGTAAGTGAGGCACAGATGCCCGGTCGTCCACATGATGTAATGTGATTCCTCAGGCCAGGTGTCTTCTTCCCTTAGTGCACCTGGTACCATTTCTTCTCAGGTAAGTGACGCACACACACCAGGCCATCCACGTGATGTAATGTGATTCATGAGATTAGGTTGCCTTCCTCACATGCCCATAGCGGACACTTTTGGACAGGGGTCAACACTCTGACCGGTCTGCGGCCACACAAGCAAGCTGCGATGTCCTGTGTGTGCGCACACCTTTTATCATTGCTGGACGCCCGTGACCCTGTCACCGGCTCACCAGATGTCCCACCTTTAACCACTTTTGATAGGTGCTAACCACTGCACACTGGGAAGATCCCAGAAGACTGGAAGTTCTGGGGACACTCTGACCCAGTCGTCTACACATCACAATTTGGCCCTCGTCAAAGGCATGGGGACCTTTACACTTACAAAATTTTCCGGCTTCCAACACGTCAACCTCAAGAACTGACTGTTCGCTGGCTGCCAAATACAGTCCAACCCCCCGACAGGTGGCATTGTCACCAAACAGTCAGTGTCACTCACTTCTCCTGGTTTTAGGCTGGGTTCCCATGCTCTGGCTAGGAATGGTCACACAAATTTGAAGGCAATACCTCAGTTTTACCCCCAAATCATTGGTTACTGCGGGGATTTGACTGCATGCAGCAGCCACCGTGTGGGAACCCCGTCTTGATATTATGGCTGACCTACATACGGTGGTTTTTCATTTCTACTATATGCAATACTATATATGATGATAAAAACTAAATATTTTAACTACTTACATTATATGAGGAATGAAGATGTCGTCGTCCATGTTCACTAATCAAACGTCACAGCTGGAGAGACAACATTAGAACATTATTTATGACGGGAAAGGCTCCTGGCCTATATACACAGAGGGTATCTACAGAGCCCATTCACCCTATGGAGACCTAAAGAATATCCTTTTAGCCCCTAGCAGGTCGGTGTACCTTGTTTGTTGGGTGGAGTAACATAGTAGGTATAAGTAAAGAAGTGTAAAAAAAAATTGCACTTTGGAGCAAAATTGCATGAAGGCGTAGATCACTGTAAAGTGTCAGATGGCCTTTTGAGCATGTTCCACCACCACAATACATTACGTATAATCTCTTTCAAGCATTACCAGGCCCTAAGCCTGGGGCTGCACTACTGAGGGATTTCGAAATCCCCTTTTAGTGCAGTATCAAACCACCCTGTGTGGATGAATATCACCGTCCACATCAATGTCCACGCGTATCTGAGTCCAGCAGGACGTAGCTATGGACGTAGAGTGAAGAAAAGTATTTGTTTTTTGAAATATGCTTTATTGTAACAAATGTTTGGTGTTTGGACTTTGAATTTTATGTAAGGGCGTCCATTTTAGAGCCCTCCTCCCCCAGAGTATGACTACTCCAACATGGTCATCAGTTGTACGACTTCTCCGCACACATGTCTTCTCCTCACACCATGACTTCCCATACCCCATCTACTCCTTACACTGTCTTCTCCTCACACCATGTCTTCCACTCACACCATGACTTCTTCTTACACCATGTCTTCAACTCACACCATGACTTCTCCTCACACAATGACTTCTCCGCACACCATGGTAAGTAACGAAGCCGGCCGGCACTCGCTCGACTGCACATGCTGCCAAGGGAAGGAGCGAACCCCACATATGCGATATGAAGAACCCCAGCAGCCATGTCTTCTTATAAAAGTTCAATAAAAGAAAAGAATATCCCACGGCGCAAAAACCACCCAGTGGTTGGAAAGATGATGGTTCTTATTTATTTAGGCAAGCGATACAACGCGTTTCGGGGTTTTACCCCTTCTTCAGGTACAATTGACTTGCATAGTCAATTGTACCTGAAGAAGGGGTAAAACCCCGAAACGCGTTGTACCGCTTGCCTAAATAAACAAGAACCATCATCTTTCCAACCACTGGGTGTTTTTTGCGCCGTGGGATATTCTTTTCTTTTATTGAACTACTGGCTTTCTGAGGGATTCCAGGCATCCCTGAACAGAAGTATCCATCCCGGGCTGCATACCATCCGTTGTGAGGGGCTTATGCCAACTTGATACATGTCTACATTAGAGTTGTGCCTAAACTAGCACAACTCTACCAGGTGAGCCTCCATATTGGAGATACCAATTTATATATTTTTTTAAACGTTATTACCCTATGGTGCGCCATTCTTTTTGTTCTACAGCGGAACAAAGCCTGCTCTTAATTCTTATAAAAGTGTCAGCCTTCAAAGTGTCATGCCTTCATCAACAAGTATATCCTTATATGTATGTGCACAGTATATATAGGGAGGGGATCCGATTAAGCCACATGTAGTGATGTCAGACGCCCAGACTGGGCGGTAATTACCAGGTGGTAATCAATCAGCTTTGAAAAAACAAAATAGCAACAAACTAAAATTAAGTCTTCAAAACATTCTAGTTATAAACAAAAGATATTACATCGTCACCACAGGGATCCTTCAATGGAAAGAGGAGGTCTATGAAAGAAATAATATGAGAAGAAAGCAGTCAGAAAACACTGACAGAGGAACTAAAGAAATTAAAGATACATCATTTCATACTCCCTATTGAGGCCCCTTGGATGCAATGTATCTAGTACATGGATCCAGTACGCCTCCCTGCGCAATAAAAGTTTTTTAATGTCTCCCCCCCCCCCCTCATTGGTCTCTTTATTTGCTCTAGCACTTGAAATCCCAGTTGTGCTATGGTATGTTTGTGTCTCCATATTGGGTGAGTAAATTAGTATGTCATTGAGGTAAATAACAACAAACCTCCCCACCAAATGATGAAAAATGTAATTGATAAAGTGCTGGAAGACTGCCGGGGCATTAGTCAAACCAAAGGGCATGACCAGGTTCTCGAAGTGGCCCTCCAGGGTATTGAAGGCCGTCTTCCATTCATCCCTTCCCTGATTCTTATCAGATTATAAGCCCCTCTTAAATCAAACTTAGAAAACACCTTGGCTCCGACATTCTGATCAAATAAATCTGGGATCAAGGGAAGAGGATAAGGATCACGGACAGCAATGAGATTCAGTTCCCGGAAATCTAGACATGGTCTAAGGGTCGCATCTTTTTTTTTTTTTTTTTTAAACAAAAAAGAAGCCAGCTGCCATAGGTGACTTAGATGGTCTAATATGACCTTTTGTCAAACTCTCGGCAATATACTGCCACAGAGCTACTCTTTCGGGTTAGGAAAGATTATATAGCCGAGATTTTGGCAATTTAGCTCCAGGAATAAGATTGATCGGACAATCATACTCTTGGTGAGGGGGCGACTCCTGATCTCCACCCTCAGAGAATATGTCAGCAAAATCAGAAATAAATGAAGGTAACACCTAAGTGGATACCACAGAAATAGATGCACCGAGACAGTTTTCCATACAAAAATCACTCCAATTACTGATTTGTCTAGTTTGCCAATCAATGGTAGGATTATGTTTGGTCAACCGTGGTAAACCCAGTACCAGAGGAGCAGGCTAACCCTTCAGTACAAAACAAGAACTGGACCCAACATGAGAATCACCCACCCTCAAATGAATATCCTGCACAATATCAATTAGATATTTTTGCAAGAGAGGAGCGGAATCAATAGCAAACACAGATATCCCTTTCACCCTAGTCTTTCACCTAAAATGACCATTATACACAACAAACATCATGATATCAATTACATTCCCCATATTATAATCTTACCTTTCATATAGCTGTCCATCACCTATTTTCTCTTAAAAAACGCTTCTATTCCACATGCTAATTAGGTTTTGAAGGTGCCCAGGGGTGGCATTTATGCGGCTGGTGCCCATGCCCCACGGCGCTGTCAAAATTAAACTCCCCCCTTTTCACCCCTCTGGCCCACCCTAGGTTCTTCAGATTCCATCCTCCCGTCATTGACAAATCCGGCGCCTGCGCCATTCAACATAATCCTCGCGCCTGCACACTCCATTACCCACTAGGGCTGAGGCAGCAGAGCGTTTAATGCGCATGCGCCGGCACGTACCTCCCGATCTAGCCGGCGGAAGTAAAGGAATACAAATAAACCTTTTTTGACTCCCCATTCACGCTACCAAGGGTAATGAAACTCGTTTTATTAGAAAGAACCCCCTTTTTTTTTTTCCACTTTGAGGCTTCCTAAAAAGACACACATTAAAGGGTTTCTATCACCTCATTTTGACCTAATTAGCTGTCAGACACTAGCGATCTGCTAGTGTCTGATCTACCTAACAATGCTATTCTCAGACCTTTGTGTGGATCCGCTTCCCTAAAAAAAGAACTTTTATTGATATGCTTTTAACTTTTATTGATAGCCTCTAGGTGCTATGGGGGCGTCTTTTCAGGCTCGGTCTACTCACACTGTATGCCGCCCCGCTCGCCCGTCAAGCCCACCCATCTCCTCTGAAATGCGATCCTCCTTCTGAGCCAGTGGACAAATTCTCGCGCCTGCGCCGTGCGCGTCTGTATTCGGCGCAGGCGCAGTGAATGTCTGAACGCTCCCTGCACAGACATCTACACTGCGCCGATTACGTCAGAGTGCTCCGAGGAACAGATGGCGCAGGCGCAGTGGAGACTTCCTCTCGCTCCTGGCTCCTTCTTGCTCCGCCTCCCTTAGTCAAGTCTCCACACTCCACCCACGATCTGACATCAACGTCCGTCACCCCTCTGTGCCGGCTCTATGTGGCGAACTCTTTGTGGGCCCCCTATAATATAACGTCTATTTGTGGCCCCCATACAGTGTAACATCTCCTTGTGGCCCCCATACAGTGTCACGTCTCCTTGTGGCCCCCCATACAGTATAATATCTCCTTGTGGCCCTCATACAGTGTAACATCTTCTTGTGGCCCCTCCCATACAGTATAATGTCTCCTTGTGGCCCCCCTACAGTATAACGTCTCCTTGTGGCCCCCATACAGTGTAATGTCTCCATGTGGCCCCCCATACAGTATAATGTCTCCTTGTGGCCCCCATACAGTATAACGTCTCCTTGTGTTTTTTCTTTTAAACGGAAACGGGTATTTATCGCGATATACAGTACAGACCAAAAGTTTGGACACACCTTCTCATTCAAAGAGTTTTCTTTATTTTCATGACTATGAAAATTGTAGATTCACACTGAAGGCATCAAAACTATGAATTAACACATGTGGAATTATATACATAACAAAAAAGTGTGAAACAACTGAAAATATGTCATATTCTAGGTTCTTCAAAGTAGCCACCTTTTGCTTTGATTACTGCTTTGCACACTCTTGGCATTCTCTTGATGATCTTCAAGAGGCAGTCACCTGAAATGGTTTTCACTTCACAGGTGTGCCCTGTCAGGTTTAATAAGTGGGATTTCTTGCCTTATAAATGGGGTTGGGACCATCAGTTGCGTTGAGGAGAAGTCAGGTGGATACACAGCTGATAGTCCTACTGAATAGACTATTAGAATTTGTATTATGGCAAGAAAAAAGCAGCTAAGTAAAGAAAACGAGTGGTCATCATTACTTTAAGAAATGAAGGTCAGTCAGTCAGCCGAAAAATTGGGAAAACTTTGAAAGTAAGGGCTATTTGACCATGAAGGAGAGTGATGGGGTGCTACACCAGATGACCTGGCCTCCACAGTCACCGGACCTGAACCCAATCGAGATGGATTGGGGTGAGCTGGACCGCAGAGTGAAGGCAAAAGGGCCAACAAGTGCTAAGCATCTCTGGGAACTCCTTCAAGACTGTTGGAAGAACATTTCAGGTGACTACCTCTTGAAGCTCATCAAGAGAATGCCAAGAGTGTGCAAAGCAGTAATCAAAGCAAAAGGTGGCTACTTTGAAGAACCTAGAATATGACATATTTTCAGCTGTTTCACACTTTTTTGTTATGTATATAATTCCACATGTGATAATTCATAGTTTTGATGCCTTCAGTGTGAATCTACAATTGTCATAGTCATGAAAATAAAGAAAACTCTTTGAATGAGAAGGTGTGTCCAAACTTTTGGTCTGTACTGTATATCGTTATCGCGCTAAAAAAAAATTTATATCGTTATTGTCTGAATATTTTTGATATCGTCCAACCATAATCCCGGTATCCCTCGGAAATAAAAAGGCAGTACCATTCCTGGTCGATACGGGGGCAGCCAAAACAGTTGTTGACCATAACTTTTTAAAACCCTATCAACTTAGTCCATACCACGTCCCAGCCATGGGTTTCACTGGGGAAACTGTGTTTTTCCGTGAGTCTGAACCAGTCAAACTAAAAATCAAAGACAGTACTGTTATCACTCAAATTTTGGTAAAGGATGATCTCCCTGAACCTATTCTGGGAACTGATGTACTCCAAGTGCTCGGGGCCACTATCCATCTACACCCAGATGGGAATAGTCACGTAAACTTTGGAGTCCCAGAAGTTCTCTGCCCAATGATGGCTTCTATAATGGTGGCTGAATTAAATCTTGCTGATTGGGCAGAATCTTAAAAGAGTCTGCTCAGCCAGGTCCCCAAGAGCCTTTGGGCCACCTCAAAGACGGACATAGGCAAATTACCTGTGTCCCCTGTGATGGTGTCTCTAAAGCCCGGGTGTCAGTCCCCGCAAGTTAAACAGTACCCATTGAGTCATGCTCAGGAAATAGCATTGTCTAGCCAAATAGATGATTTTCTCCGAGCAGGTGTTCTCATCAAGACTGTGTCCCCGGCAAACACTCCCCTATTTCCAGTGAAGAAGGCTGTTAAGGGTCAGCCAGTCACATATCAAATGGTCCATGATCTTCGAGAGGCCAACAAAGTCACAGTCCTACAAACCCCAATAGTGCCCAATCCGCACACTCTGGTGTCTCAAGTTCCGTCCACAGCTACCTGTTTCACTGTGATTGACCTGCCAAATGCATTTTCCAGTGTACCTCTGCATCCAGATTGTCAGTATCGTTTTGCTTTCACTTTCAAGGGGAACCAGTATACATGGACAGTTTTACCCCAGGGGGCCCAGAACTCGCCCACCATGTACAGTCAGGCCCTACAGTCTGTCCTAGCCAATTGGTCCCCTCCTGGAACTGTTGTCTTATTGCAATATGTCGATGACTTACTTCTGTGTGCTGAAAAGGAGACCAGCTGTCAAGCTGCCACTCCTAATTTTTCTCCAAGAAAATAGGTGTAAAGATTCTTGGCATAAAGTGCAGTTTTGTAAAGACAAGGTGATATTTCTTGTGGAAAAGATACAGGTGCCCAAAGGAACACAGAACTTGAGAGTATTTTTGGGTCTTGTCTCATACTGCTGCCCCTGGAAACGGCACACATCTATGTTAACGCAGCCCCTCTATGACTGTTTGTCTTCTGATCCCTTTTAACTTACAGAAGAAGCTGTTAATAACTTTCATACTTTGAAACTGTGCATACTGTCTGCCCCCGCTCTGGGCATTCCAAAATATGACGAACCTTTCTGTTGGTTTTGTTCTGAAATGCAAGGGGCATAGCACTGCCGTACTGACTCAGAAACACGGAGATCAGCAAAGCCCCGTTGCCTACTTTTTTGCTCGCCTCGATCCTGTTGCAAGAGGCCCCCTCTTGTGTCAGGGCAGTAGTGTCAGTGCAAGCCATGCAGGGCCGTCTTTACCAATGGGCAAAAGGGGCAGCTGCCCCGGGCCCAGTTGCTCCTGGGGGGCCCAAGGCAGCTGCCTCTTGAGCCCTGCTAGCCACTGCCCCGGGTGTCAGGCTGTCAGCTACACAGGGGGTGCTGCCAGCACTGAATCCCAGGCATCGTACTGTGTTAGAGCTGTGAATGTGATCTAGGACCTTAGATGACATCATCACCATGTGACCAATAACCTAGCAATATTACGGGTCACATGGCTATGAGGTCATCACAGATCCTACCAGGAGTGTTGCAGAAGTTAACTGTGGAGCTTTTTTGTGTGAAGATTACATCAGAAAAAGGTGACAGGGGCTGTTATGTTAATATACTGTAAACTACTGTATAGTGGGGTGCTGTATACTGTGTGGGGGCCTGTATACTGTGGCGGGCCTGTATACTGTGTGGGACTGTATACTGTGGGGGGCCTGTATACTGTGGGGGGCCTGTATACTGTGGGGGGGCCTGTATACTGTGGGGGGGCCTGTATACTGTGGGGGGCCTATATAGTGTGGGGGTATGTATACTGTGTGGGGGCCTGTATACTGTGGGGGGGGGGCCTGTATACTGTGGGGGGCCTGTATAGTGTGGGGGGCTGTATATTGTGGAGTGCTATACTGCTGTACTGTATACTGTGGGGGTCTGTATACTGTAGGTGCTGTACAGTGTGGAGTGCTATACTGCTGTACTGTATAGTGTGGGGGGCTGTATCGTGTATAGTTTGGGGTGCTGTATACGGTGAGGTGCTATACTGTGGGCTGCTATACTGCTGTACTATATACTGTGGGGTACTGTATAGTCTGGGGTGCTATACTGCATACTGTGGGGTGCTGTATACTATAGGGTGCTATACTGCATACTGTGGGGTGCTGGGGTGCACTGTAACACTAGGGTGAGCCGAGCCCTGGTCTCCTTCCTGCAGAGCGGTGCCCACTTCCAGCCTGAGCCCAGCTGCCCAGAGCACTGATCCTGAGCCGCTGGAGTCTTCAGAACTGGAAGTATTTACAGTCATTCACTCTACTCTACCACATGTGTGGATTTTGTGTGTGTGTGTTGTGGTGGAGGGCCCGATTGCATGCTAAGGTGTGGGAAGGCGGGATCCAGGGGGCCCAAGTAAATTTTTGCCCAGGGTCCAATCAATATTAAAGACGGCCCTGAAGCCATGATTAAAAAAGCTTCTGAAATTGTTCTGGACTACCCTGTAACTGTTCAAGATCCTCATGACATTCAAGGCATTCTCGTGCAACCAAAACATACAGTATCTCCATGGCCTGACAACTGAGACTACAGTGTGCACTCCTCATGCCTGCAAACATCTCATTCAAACGTTGTACTACTCTGAATCCTGCTACTCTATTACTGATTACAGAATCAGAAATGGGGGAGGGAGGTATATCAGAACTTTTATCTGATCTTGTTGAACATGACCCTCATGATTGGTTACAATTAATGCAGCAGGAAACGTCTGGGTTTGAGTAACGAGTATTTTGTAGATGGAAGCAGGTTCGTGGGAGAGGATGGCCAGTTCCATACTGGATATGCAGTGGTCACACAGCACGAGGTAGGTACAGCTGAACCACTCCCACCTCAAATATCAGCACAAGAGGCGGAGTTGAAGGCACTCACTGAGGCGTGTAAAATGGTCAAGGGGAAGAAGGTGAACATCTACACAGACCGAGGTATGCTTTTGGTATTGCACATGACTATGGACCAATTTGGCAGGCCAGGGACTTCCTAACATCTGCAGGCCAGCCTATAAAGAATGAAGACTCTGTACTAGAACTTATGAACTCTCTGTTACCAGAGGAGAGGAAGTTGCCATCATCAAGGTCAAGGCACACACCAGGCACTGACAAAGTGGCCAAACAAGCCACACCACAGCCCATAAAGACTGTCCCCACCCCGGTAAAATTCCTGAAGACGTGTCTCTAAGTATGCTCCAGAAAATGACTGATCAAGCCACTCCTGAGGAAAAAGAACTTTGGTCAAAGCACGGGGCCAAGGTTGATTAACAAGGAATCTGGAGAAACAAAGAAAGGACTTGTTTACCTCGTCCAATGTATCCTGCTATGGCACAGGAGGCCCATGGACCTACCCATCTGTCTAAAGGTGCTATGGTAAGTGTTGTAAATGCTGGTTGGATTGCACCAAGGTTTTCCACAGTAGCAGCTCGGTTTATACAAGGGTGCATGATTTTTGCATTGAATAATCCCGATCAAGTGGTGAAGACTCCAAGCCAGCACCCCCCCGAGGCCATTTTACCCATTTCAGAGATTGCAGATAGACTATATACAGCTACCTAAGGTAGGTGTGTATGAGTTTGTTCTTGTGTGTGTTGATCTCTTTTCAGGATGGCCGGAAGCTTTCCCAGTAGCAAAGGCAAATGCAAAGAATACCGCCAAGAAATTGGTCAGTGAACTGATATGCAGGTACGAGGTTCCTGAAGTCATTGAGTCAGATAGGGGTTCCCATTTCACAGGAGAAGTAATGAGGGAGGACATGTAGGCATTAGGGGTCACTCAAACATTTCACACGGCCTACCATCCCCAAAGCAGCGGCCGAGTTAAACGCCTCAACGGCACATTGAAGTTAAAGATCCAGAAAGCCATGCAGGAAACCCAAAGACCTTGGCCAGAATGCCTATATTCTGTTAGGACCACACCCAAACGAAAAACCTTTTGAGATTTTGTTTGGGTGCGCTCCCAGGCTTGGGTTGTACTTCCCCAGCAGTTACAGATGAACAATGACAATCTCGCTGGGTATATCCAGGCCCTCCCAAAACGGCTTGAACATACTCATAAACAAGTGTTTGCTGCACTTCCAGATCATGACTCAGTAGAAGGAACTCACAGCTTGCAGCCCGGAGACTGGGTGGTGATAAAGAGGCATGTGAGAAAAGGACTAGACCCAAGATTCAATGGTCCCTTTCAAGTACTGTTGACCACCTACACAGCTGTAAAGGTTGAAGGAAAACCCAACTGGATACACGCTTCTCACTGCAAGAAAGTCTTGGAACCACAGGATGAAGACCCTCCTGCTGACAGTGGCTCTGACCCTAAGTGTGTCAGCAGTGTTTCATCCACTGAATGATGAATGGGACAATCCTTTGATATGGTTTGAAGGACTGAATGATATTGAAAAATTGAGTGACTGTTGGATCTGTACTCACAGTCCTGTGAGTTCAGCCAGTATGCCCTATTACGCCGTGCCCCTCAATTTTTCTGAACTGACTGAACTGGCCAACTCTACTATCTTTTTCTCAGGCATGAAGCAGGTTAAGTTTAAAACTACAGACAGGGAAGCACACCCTTACCCGTTGCAGGATGGGCTGAGCCCCCCTCTCTAATGGTAAACAGATCAGGGCCACCAGTTGATTATACAGTCATGTGAAAAAATTAGGACACCCTTTGAAAGCATGTGGTTTTTTGTAACATTTTTAATAAAAGGTTATTTCATCTCCGTTTCAACAATACAGAGAGATTAAAGTAATCCGACTAAACAAAGAAAACTGAAGAAAAGTCTTTTCAAGATCTTCTGTAAATGTCATTCTACAAAAATGCCTATTCTAACTGAGGAAAAAGATAGGACACCCTTGCCCCTAATAGCGAGTGTTACCTCCTTTGGCTGAAATAACTGCAGTGAGACGGTTCTTGTAGCCATCTACCAGTCTTCGACATCGGTCTGAGGAAATTTTACCCCACTCCTCAATGCAGAACTTTTTCAGCTGTGAGATGTTTGAGGGGTTTCTTGCACGTACAGCCCTTTTCAAGTCACCCCACAGCATCTCAATGGGATTCAAATCTGGACTTTGACTTGGCCATTCCAGGACTCTCCATTTCTTCTTTTTCAGCCAATCTTTGGTTGATTTACTAGTATGTTTTGGGTCATTGTCATGTTGCATGGTCCAGTTCCGCTTCAGCTTTAATTTTCTAACTGATGGTCTCACATGTTCTTCAAGCACCTTCTGATACACAGTAGAATTCATCGTGGATTCTATGATGGTGAGCTGACCAGGTCCTGCTGCAGCAAAGCAGCCCCAAACCATGACACTTCCACCTCCATGCTTCACAGTTGGTATGAGGTTCTTTTCTTGGAATGCTGTGTTTGGTTTACGCCAAACATG
This sequence comes from Bufo gargarizans, assembly GCF_014858855.1. Lineage (NCBI taxonomy): Eukaryota > Metazoa > Chordata > Amphibia > Anura > Bufonidae > Bufo > Bufo gargarizans. Next base: position 1,531,822 of record NC_058081.1, on the reverse strand, counting down.
TCCTCTGCTGTTGTGTCCAAATAATTCAATTTTGGACTCATCTGTCCAAAGAACATTATTCCAGAAGTCCTGGTCTTTGTCAACTTTATCTCTGGCAAATGTCAGTCTGGCCTCGATGTTTCTCTTGGAAAGCAAAGGTTTCCTCCTTGCACACCTCCCATGCAAGTTAAACTTGTACAGTCTCTTTCTGATTGTAGAGGCATGTACTTCTACATCAACAGTAGCCAGAGCCTGCTGTAGTTCTCGAGATGACACTTTAGGGTTTTTGGAGACCTCTTTTAGCATCTTGCGGTCTGCTCTTGGGGTGAACTTGCTGGGGCGACCAGTCCTGGGCATGTTGGCAGTTGTTTTGAAAGCCCTCCACTTGTAGACTATCTTCCGGACAGTGGAATGGCTGATTTCAAAATCTTTTGAGATCTTATTAAATCCCTTCCCAGACTCATAGGCTGCTACAATCTTTTTTCTGAAGTCCTCTGACAGCTCTTTTGCTCTCACCATGGTGCTCACTCTCACTTCAACAGTCAGGAGCACACCAAACTAAATGTCTGAGGTTTAAATAGGGCAAGCCTCATTCAACATGCAGAGTAACGATCTACTAATTATGTGCACCTGGTGTGATATACCTGTGTGAGATCTGAGCCAATTTAAGAGGGAATACATGTGAGGGTGTCCTATCTTTTTCCTCAGTTAGAATAGGCATTTTTGTAGAATGACATTTACAGAAGATCTTGAAAAGACTTTTCTTCAGTTTTCTTTGTTTAGTCGGATTACTTTAATCTCTCTGTATTGTTGAAACGGAGATGAAATAACCTTTTATTAAAAATGTTACAAAAAACCACATGCTTTCAAAGGGTGTCCTAATTTTTTCACATGACTGTAGCTCTACCCCCTGGAACGAGAACATGTGGTACAATGTGTCATGCTTTCCAAGTTGGACACACTGTTATTGTTTGCAAATACTGTCGAAAGGTATGTCTTTTAGTCCTCATAACAAATTTGGCTGCAATGACTCTAACCCGAACAGCCTGGTGCAGTGTGTTGGTATAGATCCTGTAAAGGGTAAAAATCTGGCCTGCAACAACCATACCTTAGCTGATTTAATCACTGGAATAACCTATAACTCGGGTCAGGAAAAGGGACCAAAACTGGCAGAAGGTGTCCGACTGGCCAAATTGATAACTCAAATAGTATGGTGGTTGCAGTCCCAGTGGATATATTCCTGGTCTGTGGGCATAAGGTATACAAGTGGTTGCCCAGAAATGTCACTGGTTTATGTACAATTGTCCGGATTACGCCTGCAACCTTTATATTACCCCATTCCAACATAGATATAAACGCTGTACCTAAACATACTATGTATTGAATGGCCAAGGACAATACACCCATATCAAATGGTAAACCTCACGTAGTAGAGATGAGCATCTCCAATAAGATTTTCAGTACCTTGTTCTTGTACCCCATGGTAATGTAGATGTGGGACAAGCTAGAGATGGCAACTGATTATTTGGATGATCAGATATGGGAGGTGTTAAGACTCATGAACACCTCTAACATTGTCCAGAACCAGATAATCATTGTCACCAATCAACACACCTTGGTTTTAGACTACCTGACAGCAAAGGAAGGAGGTATGTGTTAGGGTTGTTTCGGGTATCGAATTTTCGATACCCAATCGATACTTTTGTCTGGTATCAACCTCGATACCGGGATTTGCCTTTTTCCAATACTAGGCTTCGCTATTGTGCAGTCTAGTATCAGAGAACATGGAGCGCACTCCATGTTCTCCTCAGCAGCACAGGGGAGAAGGAAGCACTCTCTCCCTCCCCCCGAGCCACTGCCACCAATGAGGGGAGAGGGGCGGGCGCACTGCTCCACCAATGAAAGTAAACGTTTAATACAATACAGCGGGGAGCTGCGATCAGCGGCAGTTAACCCCTCAAGTGCCGCACCCACCTCCTGTATTAACCTCTTCAGGACACATGACGTACCGGTACGGCATGTTGTCCTGGTACTTAAGGACACATGACGTATCGGTACGTCATGTGTATTTCCGATCACCGCCGCCCAGCAGGCGGTGATCGGAACAGGGTGCCTGCTCAAATCATTGAGCAGGCACCTTGGCTAAATGCGCGGTTTGCGACTTTTACCTGCGGTTGTGGTGGCGGTGCCATCGGGTCCCCATGCGGCTGTTGGGGGGACCCGATGGCACCTTCCAGTGACGAGCCTGTGAGATCCAGCTCCCTGGATCTCACAGGCCAGAAGCTGTACGAGTAATATTCACTGTATTACTCATACAGCCAATGCATTCCAATACAGAAGTATTGGAATGCATTGTAAAGGGATTAGACCCCCAAAAGTTCAAGTCCCAAAGTGGGACAAAAAAATTAAGTGATAAAAAAAGTTGAAAAAGTAAAGTTTCCCCCCCCAAAAAATTAAAAGTTTCAAGTAAAAATAAACAAAAACTTAATTTTCCCTAAATAAAGTTTTAAAAAAATAGAAAAAAAAAGGGTTTGGGGGGAGGGGGGGCAAGTATACATATTAGGTATCGCCACGTCCGTATCCACCGGCTCTATAAACATATCACATGACCTAACCCCTCAGATGAACACCGTAAAAAATAAAAACTGTGCTAAATAAATCATTTTTTTGTCACCTTACATCACAAAAAGTACAACAGCAAGCGATCTAAAAGGCGTTTGCCCACCAAAATAGTACCAATCTAATAGTCACCTCATCCCGCAAAAAACGAGCCTCTACCTGAGACAATCACCCAAAAAAAAAAAAACTATGGCTCAGAATATGGAGACACTAAAACATTATTTTTTTGTTTTAAAAAAGCTTTTATTGTGTAAAACTTACATAAATAAAAAAAGTATATATATTAGGTATCGCTGCGTCCGTATCGACCAGCTCTATAAAAATATCACATGACCTAACCCCTCAGATGAACACCGTAAAAATTAAAAACTGTGCTAAATAAACAATTTTTTGTCACCTTACATCACATAAAGTGTAATAGCAAGCGTTCAAAAAGTCACACGCACCCCAAAATAGTGCCAATCAAACCGTCATCTCATTCCGCAAAAAATGATACCCTACCTAAGATAATCGCCTAAAAACTGAAAAAACTATGGCTCTCAGAATATGGAGACACTAAAACATGATTTTCTTTTTGTTTCAAAAACTATATTATTGTGTAAAACTTACATAAATAAAAAAATAGTATACATATTAGGTATCGCAGCGTCCGTAATAACGTGCTCTATAAAAATATCACATGACCTAACCCCTCAGGTGAATACCGTAAAAAACTAAAAATAAAAACGGTGCATAAAAAAGCCATTTTTTGTCACCTTACATCACAAAAAGTGTAATAGCAAGCGATCAAAAAGTCACACGCACCCCAAAATAGGGCCAACAAAACCGTCATCTCATCCCGCAAAAATCATACCCTACCCAAGGAAATCATTGTGTAAAACTTACATAAATAAAAAAAAAAGTATACATATTAGGTATAGCCGCATCCGTAACAACCTGGTCTATAAAAATACCACATGATCTAACCTGTCAGATGAATGTTGTAAATAAAAACGGTGCCAAAACAGCTATTTCTTGTTACCTTGCCTCACAAAAAGTGTAATATAGAGCAACCAAAAATCATATTTCCCCTAAACTAGTACCAACAATACTGCCACCCTATCCCGTAGTTTCTAAAATGGGGTCACTTTTTTCGAGTTTCTACTCTAGGGGTGCATCAGGGGGGCTTCAAATGGGACATGATGCAAAAAATCCAGCAAAATCTGCCTTCCAAAAAGCGTATGACATTCCTTTCCTTCTGCACCCTGCCGTGTGCCCGTACAGCGGTTTACGACCACATATGGGGTGTTTCTCCCCATTGTGATTCTCCACATTGTAGAGCCCTTTTGTGGCCCAGTCTCCATGTTCTGTCTCTTTTGAGTCTCACCTGTTATGATCATGTGATTTATATTGAATAAAATGAGATTTTTTTACCTTGTTAAATCCTTGCTCTTTTTTTGTACAAGTTGTAGTATGTTGGGGAGTGAGGTTTGGTTTTTGGGTTATTGTAGGGTCTAATCACTACAGAATCAGGGCCATAAATATTGAGTTTGGTTTGGCTGTTAACCGTTGCTTTGTAACAGGAAAAAAATTATTAAAATGGAAAATCTGCCCAAAAAAAGAAATTTTGAAATTGTATCTGTATTTTCCATTAATTCTTGTGCAACACCTAAAGGGCTAACAAAGTTAGTAAAATCTGTTTTGAATACCTTGAGGGGTATAGTTTCTATTATGTAAGCCTCGCAAAGTGACTTCAGACCTGAACTGGTCCCTAAAAATTGGGTTTTTGAAAATTTCTGAAACATTTCAAGATTTTCTTCTAAACTTCTAAGCCTTGTAACATCCCCAAAAAATAAAATATTCCCAAAATGATCCAAACATGAAGTAGAAATATGGGGAATGTAAAGTAATAACTGTTTTTGGAGGTATTACTATGTATTATAGAAGTAGAGAAATTTAAATTTGGAAATTTGCAATTTTTTACACATTTTTGGTAAATTTGGTATTTTTTTCATAAATAAAAATTATTATTTTTTTTACTTCATTTTACCAGTGTCATGAAGTACAATATGTGACGAAAAAACTATCTCAGAATGGCCTAGATAAGTCAAAGCGTTTTAAAGTTATCACCACTTAAAGTGACACTGGTCAGATTTGCAAAAAAATGGCCTGGTCCTTCCCATCTTAATGATCACTGTTAAATCTGTTAATGCTCATTTTTCTAAATATATTTAACTAATTCCCACCCCTTAGAAGAAAATAAACATATACTTACCTGACTGTTGTCTTCCGTCTCCCCTGGTTACAGCCACCGCTCTTCTCAGGAATCGCGGTGGCCGCGCTTGCGCAGACTTCTCTTCTTCCGGACGCGCGCAGACACGAAAGCGCATGCGCTATGGTAATTTCTTCCTGGCCAGTATAGTATAATTTCCAGGAAGAAGTCACCAGGGCGCATGTGTGGCCTCGGCGTGCGGCCCAGCCGGGAGAAGACTTCAATCAAGATGGAGCCCGCCCCCTGCCGAAACCAGGAAGTGGACAGCGCGCCGGGAGCAGGTAAGTATGAAACGGCGTGTTGATAATACCCCTTTACGGTGAAATAAGGCTGTGTCCCAAAAGGGTTAAATGTTAATTATCACTGGTGGCCCAGTGCGCCCTCCCCAGTATTAAAATAATTTGGGGCGCAGTGCGCTCCCACCCCAATAATTAAAATCATTGGTGGCAGTGGCCACAGGGTCCCCTCACCACCTCCTCATTGGTGGCAGTGGCAGCTTCCGATCAGAGCCCCAGCAGTGAGATCTCAGGGCTCCTCTCGGTTACCATGGCAGCCAGGACGCACCAGCTGCCATGGTGAGCTCCCTGCTGCTGTGTGTACTATGCACCCTAATAGAAGTCCTATTCACCCTAATAGAGCTCTGTCAGGGTGAATAGGACAAGGGATTAAAAGATCCCAGGTTCTAGCCCCTAAGGGGGGAAATAGTTATTAAATAAAAATTTGAAAAAAAAAAAGGAAAAAAAAACACCACAATATTAAGTATAAATCACCCCCCTTTCCCATATAAAACATATAAACAATAAATAAATAAACAAACATATTACCACATCCGAAAAGTCCAAACTATTAAAATATTTAAAAAAAATGTCCTATGCGGTGAACGCCGTAACAGAAAAAAAAAAAAACTGCTTGATGCGTCATTTTTTTTTAGTCACCTCGTCACCCCAAAAAATAGGATCGGACTGTTCTATTATGGGCTCGACGTTCCATAAAATGCGGAATGCACGTTGCTTTTTTGATGTTTTATTTTTTTTGCGTGGTGTCGAATGGTATCGAGCATTGCAATACTTTTTTATGGTATCGAAATCGAATCAAAATTTTGGTATCGAAACAATCCTACTCCTCACACCATGTCTTCAACTCACACCATGACTTCTCACAAAATGTCTTGTTCTCACAGCCCATCTTCTCCTAAAACCCATGACTTCTCCTCACACCATGACTTCGCCTCACACCATGACTTCGCCTCACACCATGACTTCGCCTCACACCATGACTTCTCCTCACACCATGACTTCTCCTCACACCATGACTTCGCCTCACACCATGACTTCGCCTCACACCATGACTTCGCCTCACACCATGACTTCGCCTCACAGCATGACTTCTCCTCACAAAATGTCTTCTCCTCACAGCCCATCTTCTTCTCACACCATGTCTTCAACTCACACCATGACTTCTCACAAAATGTCTTGTTCTCACAGCCCATCTTCTCCTAAAACCCATGACTTCGCCTCACACCATGACTTCGCCTCACACCATGACTTCGCCTCACACCATGACTTCGCCTCACACCATGACTTCGCCTCACACCATGACTTCGCCTCACACCATGACTTCTCCTCACACCATGACTTCGCCTCACACCATGACTTCGCCTCACACCATGACTTCGCCTCACACCATGACTTCGCCTCACACCATGACTTCGCCTCACACCATGACTTCGCCTCACACCATGACTTCGCCTCACACCATGACTTCGCCTCACAGCATGACTTCTCCTCACAGCCCATCTTCTTCTCACACCATGACTTCTCATACCCCACCAACTCCACACACCATGACTTCTTCGCACACCAAGATTTCTCCTCACACCATGACTTCGCCTCACACCATGACTTCGCCTCACACCATGACTTCTCCTCACACCATGACTTCTCCTCACAGCCCATCTTCTTCTCACACCATGACTTCTCATACCCCACCGACTCCACACACCATGACTTCTTCGCACACCAAGATTTCTCCTCACACCATGACTTCTCCTAAAACCCATGACTTCTCATTCGCCATCTACTCCTCACACCCCATCTTCTCCTAAAAACCCATGACTTCTCATACCCCATCTATTCCTCACACTGTGTCTTCTCCTCACACCCTGTCCTCTCCTCTTTATTTTTCCTCACACCCTGTCCTCTCCTTCTCACACCTTGTCCTCTCCTCCTCAGTTTTTCTCACAACCTGTCCTCTCCTCTTTAGTTTTCCTCACACCCTGACCTCTCATCCTCCATTTTCCTCACACTCTTTCCTCTCCTCCTCACACCCTGTCCTATTTCCCTCAGTTGTCCTCCTCCTCCTCCTGTCCTCTCCTCCTCCTCAGTTGTCCTCACACCCTGTCCTCTCCTCCTTATTTTACCTCACACCCTGTCCTCTCCTCCTTATTTTACCTCACACCCTGTCCTCTCCTCCTTATTTTTCCTCACACCCTGTCCTCTCCTCCTTACTTTACCTCACACCCTGTCCTCTCCTCCTTACTTTTCCTCACACCCTGTCCTCTCCTCCTTATTTTTCCTCACACCCTGTCCTCTCCTCCTTACTTTACCTCACACCCTGTCCTCTCCTCCTTACTTTTCCTCACACCCTGTCCTCTCCTCCTTATTTTTCCTCACACCCTGTCCTCTCCTCCTTACTTTTCCTCACACCCCATCCTCTCCTCCTCAGTTTTCCTCACACCCCATCCTCTCCTCCTCAGTTTTTCTCATACTTCTGTCTGTTCCACACACCTTACGGTGTCTCTTCCAGTCTGTTTTCCCGCTCGATTGACAGGTGACGTCACAGCCGTCGGGGACAGACGGACACCTGACACATCAGCGGAGAGTTTTCAGGACGCATAGTGGAATGGGCGGGACATGCAAAGTAGTAGGTAAGGATAAAAGGCCTGAGTGACAGCTGGTGGGCGGGGCACACACTATGAGTGACAGGCGGTGGATGTGGAATGCAGTCGCGCATTAGGCGTGGCTGCCGGATGGTGACGTGATGATGTCATCTGGTGGGCGGGGGTTCCCGGCCTGGTGATGGCGGCTCCCGCCGGGATAAGCAGCTGAGAGGACAAGGAGGAGCCGCCGGGCCCAAGATCAAGAGGAAACTGAGCCCGGCACCGGACACCCCTGTGGTACGTCACCCGCTCCGTACTGACCGTGTGCTCCGTGCGGCGGAGAACCGCATGTGATTCGCGTGTAGTGTAAACTGAGCTGTACATTATATACACTGCCCCTGTGTACCGTACAGTATACTGCCCCCGTGTACCGTACAGTATACTGCCCCCGTGTACAGTACAATATACTGCCCCCGTGTACCGTACAGTATACTGCCCCCGTGTACCGTACAGTATACTGCCCCCGTGTACAGTACAATATACTGCCCCCGTGTACCGTACAGTATACTGCCCCCGTGTACAGTACAATATACTGCCCCCGTGTACCGTACAGTATACTGCCCCCGTGTACAGTACAATATACTGCCCCCGTGTACAGTACAATATACTGCCCCCGTGTACCGTACAGTATACTGCCCCCGTGTACCGTACAGTATACTGCCCCCGTGTACCGTACAGTATACTGCCCCCGTGTACAGTACAATATACTGCCCCCGTGTACCGTACAGTATACTGCCCCCGTGTACAGTACAATATACTGCCCCCGTGTACCGTACAGTATACTGCCCCTGTGTACCGTACAGTATACTGCCCCTGTGTACCGTACTGTATTCTGCCCCCGTGTACAGTACAGTATACTGCCCCCGTGTACAGTACAATATATTGCCCCCGTGTACAGTACAATATACTGCCCCCGTGTACCGTACAGTATACTGCCCCCGTGTACCGTACAGTATACTGCCCCCGTGTACCGTACAGTATACTGCCCCCGTGTACCGTACAGTATACTGCCCCCGTGTACCGTACAGTATACTGCCCCCGTGTACAGTACAATATACTGCCCCCGTGTACAGTACAATATACTGCCCCGTGTACAGTACAATATACTGCCCCCGTGTACCGTACAGTATACTGCCCCCGTGTACCGTACAGTATACTGCCCCCGTGTACCGTACAGTATACTGCCCCCGTGTACAGTACAGTATACTGCCCCCGTGTACCGTACTGTATTCTGCCCCCGTGTACAGTACAGTATACTGCCCCCGTGTACAGTACAATATATTGCCCCCCGTGTACAGTACAATATACTGCCCCCGTGTACCGTACAGTATACTGCCCCCGTGTACCGTACAGTATACTGCCCCCGTGTACAGTACAGTATACTGCCCCCGTGTACCGTACAGTATACTGCCCCCGTGTACCGTACAGTATACTGCCCCCGTGTACCGTACAGTATACTGCCCCCGTGTACCGTACAGTATACTGCCCCCGTGTACCGTACAGTATACTGCCCCCGTGTACCGTACAGTATACTGCCCCGTGTACCGTACAGTATACTGCCCCCGTGTACAGTACAGTATACTGCCCCCGTGTACCGTACAGTATACTGCCCCCGTGTACCGTACAGTATGCTGTCCCCGTGTACCGTACAGTATGCTGCCCCCGTGTACAGTACAGTATGCTGCCCCCGTGTACAGTACAGTATGCTGCCCCCGTGTACAGTACAATATACTGCCCCCGTATACAGTACACTGCCCCCGTATACAGTACAGTATACTGCCCCCGTATACAGTACACTGCCCCCGTATACAGTACAGTATACTGCCCCCGTGTACAGTATACTGCCCCCGTATACAGTACAGTATACTGCCCCCGTATACAGTACAGTATACTGCCCCCGTATACAGTACAATATACTGCCCCCGTATACAGTACAATATACTGCCCCCGTATACAGTACAATATACTGCCCCCGTATACAGTACAGTATGCTGCCCCCGTGTACCGTACAGTATGCTGCCCCCGTGTACCGTACAGTATGCTGCCCCCGTGTACCGTACAGTATGCTGCCCCCCGTGTATGCTGTCCCCCCCCTCCTCCTCCCACTCTTCTGCGCTGCCCCCCCTCCTCCTCCCACTCTTCTGCGCTGCCCCCCCCTCCTCCTCCCACTCTTCTGCGCTGTCCCCCCCTCCTCCTCCCACTCTTCTGCGCTGTCCCCCCCTCCTCCTCCCACTCTTCTGCGCTGTCCCCCCCTCCTCCTCCCCCCACTCTTCTGCGCTGTCCCCCCTCCTCCTCCCACTCTTCTGCGCTGTCCCCCCCCTCCTCCTCCCACTCTTCTGCGCTGTCCCCCCCTCCTCCTCCCACTCTTCTGCGCTGTCCCCCCTCCTCCTCCCACTCTTCTGCGCTGTCCCCCCTCCTCCTCCCACTCTTCTGCGCTGTCCCCCCCTCCTCCTCCCACTCTTCTGCGCTGTCCCCCCTCCTCCTCCCACTCTTCTGCGCTGTCCCCCTCCTCCTCCCACTCTTCTGCGCTGTCCCCCCTCCTCCTCCCACTCTTCTGCGCTGTCCCCCCCCTCCTCCTCCCACTCTTCTGCGCTGTCCCCCCCCCCTCCTCCTCCCACTCTTCTGCGCTGTCCCCCCCCCTCCTCCTCCCACTCTTCTGCGCTGTCCCCCCCCCTCCTCCTCCCACTCTTCTGCGCTGTCCCCCCCCTCCTCCTCCCACTCTTCTGCGCTGTCCCCCCCTCCTCCTCCCACTCTTCTGCGCTGTCCCCCCCTCCTCCTCCCACTCTTCTGCGCTGTCCCCCCCTCCTCCTCCCACTCTTCTGCGCTGTCCCCCCCCTCCTCCTCCCACTCTTCTGCGCTGTCCCCCCCTCCTCCTCCCACTCTTCTGCGCTGTCCCCCACTCTTCCTGCGCTGTCGCTGCCCCCCTCCTCCTCCCACTCTTCTGCGCTGTCCCCCCTCCTCCTCCCACGTCTTCTGCGCTGTCCCCCCCCTCCTCCTCCCACTTTTCTGCGCTGTCCCCCCCCTCCTCCTCCCACTCTTCTGCGCTGTCCCCCCCCTCCTCCTCCCACTCTTCTGCGCTGTCCCCCCCTCCTCCTCCCACTCTTCTGCGCTGTCCCCCCTCCTCCTCCCACTCTTCTGCGCTGTCCCCCCCCCTCCTCCTCCCACTCTTCTGCGCTGTCCCCCCCCTCCTCCTCCCACTCTTCTGCGCTGTCCCCCCCCTCCTCCTCCCACTCTTCTGCGCTGTCCCCCCCTCCTCCTCCCACTCTTCTGCGCTGTCCCCCCCTCCTCCTCCCACTCTTCTGCGCTGCCCCCCCCTCCTCCTCCCACTCTTCTGCGCTGTCCCCCCCCCTCCTCCTCCCACTCTTCTGCGCTGTCCCCCCCCTCCTCCTCCCACTCTTCTGCGCTGTCCCCCCCCCTCCTCCTCCCACTCTTCTGCGCTGTCCCCCCCCTCCTCCTCCCACTCTTCTGCGCTGTCCCCCCCTCCTCCTCCCACTCTTCTGCGCTGTCCCCCCCCTCCTCCTCCCACTCTTCTGCGCTGTCCCCCCCCTCCTCCTCCCACTCTTCTGCGCTGTCCCCCCCCTCCTCCTCCCACTCTTCTGCGCTGTCCCCCCCCCTCCTCCTCCCACTCTTCTGCGCTGTCCCCCCCCTCCTCCTCCCACTCTTCTGCGCTGTCCCCCCCCTCCTCCTCCCACTCTTCTGCGCACTCTTCCTGAGTGTCGTGGCTGGGACCCGTCCCGCCATCTTGGATGTGCCCACCCCCCCCCCCTCTTCTGCACTGCCCCCCCCCCCCCTCTTCTTCTACAGTGGACTCTTCCACCCCTCTGGCTGTGACCTGTCCTCTTTATACCTGCAGATACCTGAGCCTCCCGTCACCCTGAGGGTCGTGGCTGGGACCCGTCCCGCCATCTTGGATGTGCCCATCCCCCCCTCTTCTGCGGTGCCCCCCCCCCCCCTACTTGTACAGTGGACTCTTCCACCCCTCTGGCTGTGACCTGTCCTCTTTATACCTGCAGATACCTGAACCTCCCGTCATCCTCAGTGTCGTGGCTGGGACCCGTCCCGCCATCTTGGATGTGCTCACCCCCCCCCTCTTCTGCGCTGCCCCCCCCCTTCTTCTACAGTGGACTCTTCCACCCCTCTGGCTGTGACCTGTCCTCTTTATACCTGCAGATACCTGAACCTCCCGTCATCCTGAGGGTCGTGGCTGGGACCTGTCCCGCCATCTTGGATGTGCCCACTCCCCCCTTCTTCTACAGTGGACTCTTCCACCCCTCTGGCTGTGACCTGTCCTCTTTATACCTGCAGATACCTGAACCTCCCGTCATCCTCAGTGTCGTGGCTGGGACCCGTCCCGCCATCTTGGATGTGCTCACCCCCCCCCCCCCCTCTTCTGCGCTGCCCCCCCCCCCCCCCTTCTTCTACAGTGGACTCTTCCACCCCTCTGGCTGTGACCTGTCCTCTTTATACCTGCAGATACCTGAACCTCCCGTCATCCTCAGTGTCGTGGCTGGGACCCGTCCCGCCATCTTGGATGTGCTCACCCCCCCCCCCCCCCCCCCTCTTCTGCGCTGCCCCCCCCCCCCCTCCTTCTTCTACAGTGGACTCTTCCACCCCTCTGGCTGTGACCTGTCCTCTTTATACCTGCAGATACCTGAACCTCCCGTCATCCTGAGGGTCGTGGCTGGGACCCGTCCCGCCATCTTGGATGTGCCCACCCCTGCCGGGCATTGTGTATGTAAAAAGGGACGGAAGTGGGAGACACCTGTTGGGACATACCATTCATCCTTATGTGATGGGGGAGGCCATCCAGACCGGCAGCTGCGGAGCACCCTAGTAGCCCTGATAGTCTGGACGCCCGCGGGTGATGCCGGTCCCGTCACTCCTTGTCTGATTGTGCAGCGGATTATTACAAGACGTGAGACTGTTCGGAATAATGTGACAGAGCGAGACGGGCGCCAGGAGACTGCGGTAAGAACGCCAGCTCTATAGGGGATCGGCTGTGCCCTATACGTCTCCTCATGGCATCTGCAAATGACAAGGTGGTCGCCTCATTGCTTCTTTACAACTTGTGACGCCCTGTCCTGCGGAGCTGACAATCTACTCTCCCGCTGCACACACTAATACCGCCGTCCTGGTAGGAGTGGTAGCATAGCCACTTGTAATTGACACCACTCTGGCACTACAACTCCCACCATGCTAGGACCCAGTGAGGAGCAGGCGCTTCTCCTGACCGCCTCTGGATAAGGTAACTTCCTGCGGTCACCAGAGGAGGCGCTGTGCACTACCATGGCACTGTGACGGCAGGGTATGCTGATACAGGGCAGAATAGGGCTTTGTTTGCTGGGCACGGTGTGGCAGTATTATGTTGGTTTGGGTTCTGTGTGGCACTGTATTATGTGGCACTAGTATGTCAACTGTATAGCGATATTGTGCTGGGAGCTAATGTACATTATGGCGAGAGCTAGGGCACAGTATGGCGGTATGTTGGGAGCTAGGCCACAGTATGGAGGTTTTGTGCTGCAATCTAGGGCACAGTATGGCGGTATCGTACTGGGTGCTAGGGCACAGTATGGCAGTATTGTACTCAATGCTAGGGCACAGTATGGCGGTATTGTACTGGGTGCTAGGGCACAGTATGGCGGTATTGTACTGGGTGCTAGGGCACAGTATGGCAGTATTGTACCGGGTGCTAGGGCACAGTATGGCGGTATTGTACCGGGTGCTAGGGCACAGTATGGTGGTATTGTACTGGGTGCTAGGGCACAGTGTAGCAGTAGTAAGCTGGTGAGGGCACAGTATGGCAGTATTATGTGTGGGTGTATGTTTACGGTAGCGTTTGTACATCATGTATGATCAGGCTCATTATATTCCCCGTGGCAGTGGGTGTAGGGGAGGGTTTCAGATCCGCCACAGTCCTAGACTACTGGGGTTCTTCTGGTAGTCCGGCACGTCGCCAGGATACCGGACTGACGAGTCTCCTGTCCGTAAACAGCGCGGGTCAGACGGTCAGGATTGTGCAACGAGCCCCTGATAAGAGTCAGTGCAGCCGGGAATATCCCAGCGTCATGTGACCTCCTCCCTGGGACGGAGCTGAGTGATAGTCTGCGGCAGATGTCAGCAGTCCTGGGCTCTCTGTACATGGTGTGTACCGTGGACCGCAGCCAGATGGCGCTTCACCTTCCTGATCTTCACACATCTTTAGCAATGCTCTGCATATTCTACTTTTTATCCCGTTTCTCATTTTATATAACTAATAATATATGAGCAGGCCGCGGGGTCTCTCCACATCCGGGGGGGGGGGGGGCCGCGGGGTCCCTCCACATCCGGGGGGGGGGGGGGGGCGCGGGGGTCCGTCCACATCTGGGGGGGGGGAGGCGGCCGCGGGGTCCCTCCATACCTTGGGGGAAGGGGGGACTGGGGGAGGTGGCGGCCACGGGGTCACTCCACATCTGGGGGGGCGACAGTAGCAGAGGAGGCATGCAGGGCCCTGGTTATTACATGTGCTATAGCGTGGTGTGACCCTTACATGGTGGGGGGAGTAGTCCCTGTACCCGCGGCCTCCCCCTACGTCCTGCCTCATAGCAGCACATTACATACGGTGGTCCAGGAGGGGGCGTTAAGCAGTGCCCGCTCTGTAGCGCCCCCACCCGACCAATGTCGGTGATGGATGCCGGCGGTGGGAGGAAGGATAAGTGCTGAGGAGTTTGTCACTTATCCTCCACATGCCAGGATATGTACAGCAGGCGTCTGGGAGGTGGCAGCAGGGCGGCGGTGCCAACTGTGTCAGCTCTGACATGGCAATTATCAGGGGGATGGGAACGCTGCCATTCCCTGGCTCACCTGTGCCCTGGGATGTACATGGCGGTATTCGCACCCCCACCGCCATGTACGGCCATGAGCATGTGACCTGCGAACACTCAGCATGTATGTGCTGCGAGTCACCCATCAGGATGCCAGGCGTGCACACGTGTGTCCATCCGATCCCGGCACATGTATGCAGTCAGCCCCTTCTGTGACCTCCTCATGTCTCGGGCCATGCCGCACATTCTTCAGATTTTTGCTCTGTAAGATATGAGTCCTCAGGGTTTAACCCTTGGGATGCTGCGCTGCCTGGTGATCGGAAGGTGGCACGGCTTATGCTGCCCATCCTGGAGGGACGCACCCACTCCACCACCTCCGAGGCTGTGAGTCATGTACAGGCTGCTCCACCAGAGGGCGCACTACACCGACGCTGTAAGGATCAGACATGGCCGCCGACACTAACCCCACTTCTTTCTCTCCAGAGATTTCCCGTTGGTTTGAGTGACTCCATTTAAAGATGTCGGGAGCTTCGGTGAAAGTCGCCGTCCGCGTGCGTCCCTTTAACGCCAGAGAAATCTCCCATGATGCCAAGTGCGTGATACAGATGCAGGGGAACAGCACGTGTAAGCCACTTTAGTATTCATCTTCGCCATCATCATGTGACCTCACGTTGTGGGCCCTTTAAGTGATGTCATGGCCACCGTTCTCCTTATTTCAGGTATTTCAAACCCTAAACAGCCGAAAGATGCCGCGAAGAGCTTCACGTTTGACTACTCGTACTGGTCGCACACCTCGGTGAGATACCTTACGTGTATACGTCTTTCCCTCCTACTAAGCTCAGCTGTTATACAACTACTACTCCCAGCAGGCTCTGGCACCCATGTGTGTGTGATGTGTGTCTGTAATGTAGTAATGGTCACTGCCTCCATCACCCAGGAAGAAGACCCGAATTTTGCGTCTCAGCGGCGGGTGTACCAGGACATCGGGGAGGAGATGCTTTTACACGCTTTTGAAGGATATAATGTATGTATATTCGCCTATGGACAGACGGGAGCTGGAAAATCCTACACTATGATGGGGAAACCGGAGAGCGAGCAACATGGGATTATCCCCCAGGTATGGAAATGATGTCATCATATGTGGTGGAGGGGTAGTATTGGATTATATACCATGTATGGAGGTGATGTCATCATATGCGGTGGAGGGGTAGTATCAGATTATATACCAGGTATGGAGGTGATGTCATCATATGCGGTGGAGGGGTAGTATCAGATTATATACCAGGTATGGAGGTGATGTCATCATATGTGGTGGAGGGGTAGTATCGGATTATATACCAAGTATGGAGGTGATGTCATCATATGCGGTGGAGGGGTAGTATCAGATTATATACCAGGTATGGAGGTGATGTCATCATATGTGGTGGAGGGGTAGTATGGGATTATATACCAGGTATGGAGGTGATGTCATCATATGTGGTAGAGGGGGTGGTATGGGATTATATACCAGGTATGGAGGTGATGTCATCATATGTGGTAGAGGGGGTGGTATGGGATTATATACCAGGTATGGAGGTGATGTCATCATATGCGGTGGAGGGGTAGTATCAGATTATATACCAGGTATGGAGGTGATGTCATCATATGCGGTGGAGGGGTAGTATGGGATTATATACCAGGTATGGAGGTGATGTCATCATATGCGGTGGAGGGGTAGTATGGGATTATATACCAGGTATGGAGGTGATGTCATCATATGCGGTGGAGGGGTAGTATGGGATTATCCCCCAGGTATGGAGGTGATGTCATCATATGTGGTGGAGGGGTAGTATGGGATTATGTACCAGGTATGGAGGTGATGTCATCATATGCGGTGGAGGGGTAGTATGGGATTATGTACCAGGTATGGAGGTGATGTCATCATATGTGGTGGCGGGGTTGTGCAGGGTATAATGTAATTAGTGGATATGATTGGTTAGTCCTGGTCATGTGATCAGTCTTAGCGTTGAGCTCTAATGAACATTTTCCACTTTTTTGCAGTTATGTGAAGATTTATTTACCAGGATCTCTGAGAATAAAAGCCCCCAGCTGTCCTTCTCCGTGGAGGTGACGTATATGTGATGTACAGAGAAGGGGGCATTTATCAAACTGGTCACCCATAGGAACCAATCGTATTTCTCCTTTCATTTTGGAAAGCTCCTTTGGAAAATGAAAGGTTGAATCTGATTGGCTGCTATGGGCGACTCAGCCAGTTCTACTTTACACCAGTTTAATAAATGACCTCAATAGTTTATATAAACAATGCTTATAGGAGGAGGAGGAGGGGGTGTACGTAATACATGTAGGTTATACAGGTGACAGATATGTATATAGGAGGAGGGGGTGTACGTAATACATGTAGGTTATACAGGTGACAGATATGTATATAGGAGGAGGGGTGTACGTAATACATGTAGGTTATACAGGTGACAGATATGTATATAGGAGGAGGGGGTGTACGTAATACATGTAGGTTATACAGGTGACAGATATGTATATAGGAGGAGGGGTGTACATGGTCCATGTAGGTTATACAGGTGACAGATATGTATATAGGAGGAGGGGGGGCGGGGGTGTACATGTAGGTTATACAGGTGACAGATATGTATATAGGAGGAGGGGGTGCATAGTACATGTAGGTTATACAGGTGACAGATATGTATATAGGAGGAGGGGTGTACATGGTACATGTAGGTTATACAGGTGACAGATATGTATATAGGAGGAGGGGGGTGCATAGTACATGTAGGTTATACAGGTGACAGATATGTATATAGGAGGAGGGGGGTGCATAGTACAGGTAGGTTATACAGGTGACAGATATGTATATAGGAGGAGGGGGTGTACATGGTACATGTAGGTTATACAGGTGACAGATATGTATATAGGAGGAGGGGGTACATAGTCCATGTAGGTTATACAGGTGACAGATATGTATATAGGAGGAGGGGGTGTACATGGTACATGTAGGTTATACAGGTGACAGATATGTATATAGGAGGAGGGGGGGGTGCATAGTACAGGTAGGTTATACAGGTGACAGATATGTATATAGGAGGAGGGGGTACATAGTACAGGTAGGTTATACAGGTGACAGATATGTATATAGGAGGAGGGGGTGTACATGGTACATGTAGGTTATACAGGTGACAGATATGTATATAGGAGGAGGGGTGTACATGGTCCATGTAGGTTATACAGGTGACAGATATGTATATAGGAGGAGGGGGTACATGGTACATGTAGGTTATACAGGTGACAGATATGTATATAGGAGGAGGGGGTGTACATAGTACATGTAGGTTATACAGGTGACAGATATGTATATAGGAGGAGGGGGGGTGCATAGTACAGGTAGGTTATACAGGTGACAGATATGTATATAGGAGGAGGGGGTACATAGTACAGGTAGGTTATACAGGTGACAGATATGTATATAGGAGGAGGGGGTACATAGTCCATGTAGGTTATACAGGTGACAGATATGTATATAGGAGGAGGGGGTGTACATGGTACATGTAGGTTATACAGGTGACAGATATGTATATAGGAGGAGGGGTGTACATAATACAGGTGACAGATATGTATATAGGAGGAGGGGGTACATAGTCCATGTAGGTTATACAGGTGACAGATATGTATATAGGAGGAGGGGGTGTACATGGTACATGTAGGTTATACAGGTGACAGATATGTATATAGGAGGAGGGGGGGGTGCATAGTACAGGTAGGTTATACAGGTGACAGATATGTATATAGGAGGAGGGGGTACATAGTACAGGTAGGTTATACAGGTGACAGATATGTATATAGGAGGAGGGGGTACATAGTACATGTAGGTTATACAGGTGACAGATATGTATATAGGAGGAGGGGGTGCATAGTACATGTAGGTTATACAGGTGACAGATATGTATATAGGAGGAGGGGGGTGCATAGTACATGTAGGTTATACAGGTGACAGATATGTATATAGGAGAAGGGGGTGCATAGTCCATGTAGGTTATACAGGTGACAGATATGTATATAGGAGGAGGGGGTGCATAGTACAGGTAGGTTATACAGGTGACAGATATGTATATAGGAGGAGGGGGTGTACATGGTACATGTAGGTTATACAGGTGACAGATATGTATATAGGAGGAGGGGGTGTACATAGTACATGTAGGTTATACAGGTGACAGATATGTATATAGGAGGAGGGGGGGTGCATAGTACAGGTAGGTTATACAGGTGACAGATATGTATATAGGAGGAGGGGGTGTACATAGTACATGTAGGTTATACAGGTGACAGATATGTATATAGGAGGAGGGGGTGCATAGTCCATGTAGGTTATACAGGTGACAGATATGTATATAGGAGGAGGGGGTGCATAGTACATGTAGGTTATACAGGTGACAGATATGTATATAGGAGGAGGGGGTGTACATGGTACATGTAGGTTATACAGGTGACAGATATGTATATAGGAGGAGGGGGTACATGGTACATGTAGGTTATACAGGTGACAGATATGTATATAGGAGGAGGGGGTGTACATGGTACATGTAGGTTATACAGGTGACAGATATGTATATAGGAGGAGGGGGTGTACATGGTACATGTAGGTTATACAGGTGACAGATATGTATATAGGAGGAGGGGGGGTGCATAGTACATGTAGGTTATACAGGTGACAGATATGTATATAGGAGGAGGGGGTGCATAGTACATGTAGGTTATACAGGTGACAGATATGTATATAGGAGGAGGGGGTGCATAGTCCATGTAGGTTATACAGGTGACAGATATGTATATAGGAGGAGGGGGTGTACATAGTACAGGTAGGTTATACAGGTGACAGATATGTATATAGGAGGAGGGGGTACATAGTACAGGTAGGTTATACAGGTGACAGATATGTATATAGGAGGAGGGGGGTGCATAGTCCATGTAGGTTATACAGGTGACAGATATGTATATAGGAGGAGGGGGTACATAGTACAGGTAGGTTATACAGGTGACAGATATGTATATAGGAGGAGGGGGTGTACATAGTCCATGTAGGTTATACAGGTGACAGATATGTATATAGGAGGAGGGGGTGTACATAGTCCATGTAGGTTATACAGGTGACAGATATGTATATAGGAGGAGGGGGTGCATAGTCCATGTAGGTTATACAGGTGACAGATATGAATATAGGAGGAGGGGTGTGAACGTATAGTATAGACATGGCCAACCTGCGGCTCTCCAGCTGTTGTAAAACTGCAACTCCCACCATGCCCTGCGGTAGGCTGATAGCTGTAGACTGTCCGGGCAGGATGGGAGTTGTAGTTTTGCAACAGCTGGAGAGCCTCAGGTTGGCCATCCCTGGTATAGTATGTATGCGTATCGATCACTCTCATACCACCACTAGGTAAGCTACATGGAGATCTACTGTGAACGCGTCCGTGATTTGCTGCGCCCTAAAAGTAAAGGTAACCTAAGAGTGCGGGAGCACCCCATCCTGGGGCCGTATGTGGAGGACCTGTCCAAACTGGCCGTCACCTCCTATAATGACATCGCCGACCTCATGGACTGTGGGAACAAGGCCAGGTGAAGAGCCCCTATGTGTGCGCTCGGTATAACCCCTTGTGTGTGTCGTGTGCGCTCGGTATAACCCCCTTGTGTGCGCTCGGTATAACCCCCTTGTGTGCGCTCGGTATAACCCCCTTGTGTGCGCTCGGTATAACCCCCTTGTGTGCGCTCGGTATAACCCCCTTGTGTGCGCTCGGTATAACCCCCTTGTGTGCGCTCGGTATAACCCCTTGTGTGTGTGTGTGTGTGTGTGTCGTGTGCGCTCGGTATAACCCCTTGTGTGTGTCGTGTGCGCGCGCGCGCTCGGTATAACCCCGTGTGTGTGTGTGTGTGTCGTGTGCGCTCGGTATAACCCCTTGTGTGTGTCGTGTGCGCGCGCTCGGTATAACCCCTTGTGTGTGTGTGTGTGTGTGTGTGTCGTGTGCGCTCGGTATAACCCCTTGTGTGTGTCGTGTGCGCGCGCGCGCGCACTCGGTATAACCCTGTGTGTGTGTGTGTGTGTGTGTCGTGTGCGCTCGGTATAACCCCGTGTGTGTGTGTGTGTGTGTGTCGTGTGCGCTCGGTATAACCCCGTGTGTGTGTGTGTGTGTGTGTCGTGTGCGCTCGGTATAACCCCTTGTGTGTGTCGTGTGCGCGCGCGCACTCGGTATAACCCTGTGTGTGTGTGTGTGTGTCGTGTGCGCTCGGTATAACCCCTTGTGTGTGTCGTGTGCGCGCGCTCGGTATAACCCCTTGTGTGTGTTGTGTGCGCGCGCTCGGTATAACCCCTTGTGTGTGTCGTGTGCGTCGTGTGCGCGCGCTCGGTATAACCCCTTGTGTGTGTCGTGTGCGCGCGCTCGGTATAACTTCCATGTTCTCTCCACAGGACAGTCGCTGCCACTAACATGAATGAGACCAGCAGTCGCTCACATGCCGTCTTCACCATCGTCTTCACTCAGAAGAGACATGATGAGATGACCAACCTGGACACGGAGAAGGTGTGGGAGGAAAGCTGGGATCACTTACTGCCCCCCCCCCCCCCCACTATGTAGACTTCTGATCACATGATCTTTCTTTATGCTGCAGGTCAGTAAGATCAGTTTGGTGGATTTAGCAGGAAGTGAGAGAGCCGACTCCTCCGGCGCCAAAGGAACCCGTCTGAAGGTGAGTGACTTTGGCCACTCCACTGTCATTCTGCTGCCCTCCACCAGAGGGAGTCGCTGCTGGATCTCTGAGATCGCCTACACAAACTGTGCATCTGATCATGTTGTAGGAAGGTGCGAACATCAACAAGTCGCTGACTACGCTGGGGAAGGTGATCTCAGCTCTGGCTGAAATGGTGAGTGTGTGGGGTTACTCCTCCTCTGTGTGTCCTGTGTAGACCCTCCTCCTCCTCCTCCTCCTCCTATCCTGTCCTGTGCAGTGGCTCCTCCTCCTCCTCCTCCGTGTGTCCTGTGTAGACGCTCCTCCTCCTCCGTGTGTCCTGTGTAGTCGCTACTCCTCCTCTGTGTGTCCTGTGTAGTCGCTCCTCCTCCTCTGTGTGTCCTGTGTAGTCGCTCCTCCTCCTCCGTGTGTCCTGTGTAGTCGCTCCTCCTCCTCCGTGTGTCCTGTGTAGTCGCTCCTCCTCCTCCGTGTGTCCTGTGTAGTCGCTCCTCCTCCTCCGTGTGTCCTGTGTAGTCGCTCCTCCTCCTCCGTGTGTCCTGTGTAGTCGCTCCTCCTCCTCCGTGTGTCCTGTGTAGTCGCTCCTCCACCTCCTTGTATCCTGTGTAGTCGCTCCTCCTCCTCCGTGTGTCCTGTGTAGTCGCTGCTCCTCCTCCTCCTCCGTGTGTCCTGTGTAGTCGCTCCTCCTCCTCTGTGTGTCCTGTGTAGTCGCTCCTCTTCCTCCGTGTGTCCTGTGTAGTCGCTCCTCCTCCTCCGTGTGTCCTGTGTAGTAGCTCCTCCTCCTCCTCCTCCGTGTGTCCTGTGTAGTCGCTCCTCCTCCTCCGTGTGTCCTGTGTAGTCGCTCCTCCTCCTCCGTGTGTCCTGTGTAGTCGCTCCTCCTCCTCCGTGTGTCCTGTGTAGTCGCTCCTCCTCCTCCGTGTGTCCTGTGTAGTCGCTCCTCCTCCTCCGTGTGTCCTGTGTAGTCGCTCCTCCTCCTCCTCCTCCGTGTGTCCTGTGTAGTCGCTCCTCCTCCTCCTCCTCCTCCTCCTCCTCCTCCTCCGTGTGTCCTGTGTAGTCGCTTGCTCCTCCTCCTCCTCCTCCGTGTGTCCTGTGTAGTCGCTCCTCCACCTCCTTGTATCCTGTGTAGTCGCTCCTCCTCCTCCGTGTGTCCTGTGTAGTCGCTCCTCCTCCTCCGTGTGTCCTGTGTAGTCGCTCCTCCTCCTCCGTGTGTCCTGTGTAGTCGCTCCTCCTCCTCCGTGTGTCCTGTGTAGTCGCTCCTCCTCCTCCGTGTGTCCTGTGTAGTAGCTCCTCCTCCTCCTCCTCCGTGTGTCCTGTGTAGTAGCTCCTCCTCCTCCTCCTCCGTGTGTCCCTGTGTAGTAGCTCCTCCTCCTCCTCCGTGTGTCCTGTGTAGTCGCTCCTCCTCCTCCTCCTCCTCCTCCTCCGTGTGTCCTGTGTAGTCGCTGCTCCTCCTCCTTCTCCTCCTCCTCCGTGTGTCCTGTGTAGTCGCTGCTCCTCCTCCTCCTGTGTAGTCGCTCCCACTCTTTTATAATCTCCGGATTGTGAGGGTCACTGTGTTATCACATGTCTCACCTCTGTCTCTCTCCAATGCTGCGTATCACATAGTGGGGAGATGGCTGATGACACGTAAGTATGCGGCTTGTGATGTCATCGGGTGCGGGCGGGACTCCCTATGGCTCATTACATCCACTATAAGTTGTTGTTTTTTCTGTTTCTTCAGCAATCAAAGAAGAAGAGATCGGATTTTATTCCTTACCGGGACTCGGCCCTGACCTGGCTGCTGAAGGAGAACCTGGGTGAGTCTGGGAAAATGGGGAGGCAATTCTAGTAATCCGGCATTAGTGACATCATCAGTGAGGAGGTGCTGCCATCTGGTGCCTCCTGGTGATTGAGTAGTGGGTGCAATGTCTGCATGTATCGCCCACTAGGGGCGCTCTGCCTGATCTCCTGTCCTGGAGGGCTTGTCATAGGGACCTGGGCAGTGTATGCAGACAGTAATGTATGAGCTTTTGCTGCAGGTGGGAACTCGCGCACAGCCATGATCGCAGCTCTGAGTCCGGCCGACATAAACTACGAAGAGACGCTGAGTACCCTCCGGTAAGGCCCTGGCGTCACCCCTGTATCCTCTGTCTCTTGTATATATCTCGTGTACTGCTCTCTTTATATATTATATAAAAACACACACATTCATGACATTGTGTCACTTATCCCAGAGCTGAACTTATAATTCTGCTATTTGTTACTGGAAACAAGAAGCTTGTGGACGGACAAAGCTCTCATAGTGTAGGCACCATCAGATACACTGTGTCTGGGGTACAAGCTGTGTACAGACACTGAACAAGCGGTGAATGCAGCTCTGGAGTACAATACAGGATGTAACTCAGGATCAGTACTGTATGTACACAGTGACTGCACCAGCAGAATAGTGAGTGCGGCTCTGGAGTATAATACAGGATGTAACTCAGGGTCAGTAATGTATGTACACAGTGACTGGATCGGCAGAATAGTGAGTGCAGCTCTGGAGTATAATACCGGATGTAACTGAGGATCAGTGCAGGATAAGTAATGTCTGCACACAGTGACTGCACCAGCAGAATAGTGAGTGCAGCTCTGGGGTATAATACAGGATGTAACTGAGGATCAGTACAGGATAAGTAATGTCTGCACACAGTGACTGCACCAGCAGAATAGTGAGTGCAGCTCTGGAGTATAATACAGGATGTAACTCAGGATAAGTAATGTATGTACACAGTAACTGCACCAGCATAATAGTGAGTGCAGCTCTGGGGTATAATACAGGATGTAACTCAGGATCAGTACAGGATAAGTAATGTATGTACACAGTGACTGCACCAGCAGAATAGTGAGTGCAGCTCTGGAGTATAATACAGGATGTAACTCAGGATCAGTACAGGAGAGGTAATGTATATGCACAGTGACTGCACCAGCAGAATAGTGAGTGCAGCTCTGGAGTATAATACAGGATGTAATGTATGTACGCAGTGATGCATATGTATGTATAGTGACCGCTGTGCTTTATACCGCCCTCTCCAGTTACGCTGACCGCGCCAAGCAGATAAAATGTAACGCCATTATTAATGAGGATCCGAACGCCAGGTTAATCAGGGAGCTGAAAGAGGAAGTGGCCAGGCTGCGGCAGCTCCTGTACAGCCAGGGTCTAGCGGGTGAGTCTGGGGGCATGCAGTGACTTACCTCTGATAATGGGGTATGTGTGCAGTGCCTCTCACTGGCCTTTTAAAGGGACAGTGTGGCTTTGCCATTTTATAGGACGTTTCCCCTTCATTTGTCTCACAGATCTTGCCCTTGAGGATGGTATAGCTGCCCCCTGTGCCCCTCTACAATCCTCCGCTCCTCCGGCACTATTACCATCTGAGCCAGGCTCCCCTCCCCCTCCTCCTCTGTCGCCCCCTGCCATGAACGGTCAGCCAGAGCCCTTTGATGAGGCTGTGGGTGAAGTGGGTGAAGACTCGATCTGTACGGAGGAAGCCATGGAGAGGCTTCAGGAGACGGAGAAGTTCATCGCTGAGCTGAACGAGACCTGGGAGGAGAAGCTGCGCAAGACGGAAACCATACGGATGGAGAGGTGGGCGGGGGCGGGCAGCTGGCGGCAGGTGATGTGGGCAGGGGCGGGCAGCTGGCGGCAGGTGATGTGGGCAGGGGCGTGCATCTGGTGGCAGGTGATGTGGGCGGGGGCGTGCATCTGGCGGCATGTGATGTGGGCAGGGGGCGGGCGGCTGGCGGCAGGTGATGTGGGCAGGGGCGTGCATCTGGCGGCAGGTGATGTGGGCGGGGGCGTGCATCTGGTGGCATGTCATGTGGGCAGGCGGCTGGCGGCAGGGGTGGGCGGCTGGCGGCAGGTGATGTGGGCAGGGGCTGGCGGCAGGTGATGTGGGCAGGGGCGGGCATCTGGCGGCAGGTGATGTGGGCAGGGGCGGGCATCTGGCGGCAGGTGATGTGGGCAGGGGCGGGCATCTGGCGGCAGGTGATGTGGGCAGGGGCGGGCATCTGGCGGCAGGTGATGTGGGCAGGGGCGGGCATCTGGCGGCAGGTGATGTGGGCAGGGGGCGGGCGGCAGGTGATGTGGGCAGGGGGCGGCAGGTGATGGCACAGATCTAATCATCCTTTCTCTTATTAGGGAATCATTGTTGGCTGAAATGGGCGTGGCTCTGCGAGAAGATGGGGGCACTGTGGGGGTCTTCTCTCCAAAAAAGGTAAGTATGAGCTGCGCCCCTGGTGGTGTTATGTACAGCTGTTCCAGCCTTACTTTACAGCAGGGGTCGGCAACCTTCAGCACTGCAGCTGTTGTGAAACTACAATTCCCAGCATGCTCTATTCATTTCTTTGAACATAATTTTTATTGTTTTCAGAAGAAAAAGAACAGGTAAGTGTCACATACAGAGCCCAAAATGTATGTTTTGTCTGCAGCATTAAGAATCATTATAAATCTTCTAATATACTCTGTATGGTGTCATCATTTTTAACATAATAATTAACAGAGCAGGTTATATAAACATTACTATAAGTAACATTGGGAGAATAGAGGAAAGGAAATGGATATAAAGGAGTAAGGGGGGGGGGAGGGGGGGGAGTGACAAGGAGTGTTAAGTACATCTGAGCTTTACCTATCTGTTAGGACTGTGTTAAATTTGGAGTGAAGCCAACAATCCCATGCAAGTTTAAACTTGGCTCGTTTATTGGATATGGAAGCATTGAACATCTCACATAGACAGTTGTTATTAACAGCATTTATAATTTCCGCTAGTGGAGGGGGGTTTGGATTCTTCCAAAAGTAGGCAATTTTCATTCTAGTGGCCACAATTACATGAGTAACAACTACTCTAATAGTATGAGGAAATAAGTCTAAATCCACGGAGAGTAAGGCCTGAGCTATAGATAGTGAGATTGGGATATTACATATTTGAGTAAGGATACGATTAATTGAGTTCCAGACCGGTTTGATGTCTCCGCATTCCCACCATATGTGTTCCATGTCGGCTTCAGCTGCAGAACATCTCCAGCAGACATGGGATGATAGAGGGTACATCTTGGATAATCTGTAGGGTGTATAGTACCATCTATAAAGCATTTTCCTGGAGTTTTCAAGATGGTTAATACATTTAGAAGAAGCCCGTATAATAGAGAATGCAGTTTCCCATTGTTCTGAGGAAATCTTCAAGCTTAATTTTGATTCCCATTTATTTAGTAAAGGGGTCAGTGGTGAGTCCGATCTCTCCGCCATAAGGTGATAGCTGAGAGATAGGGCCTTGAGGGTACTTAGAGGGTTTCGTAAGATTCCCACTATTTTACAAGTGTCAGAGAAAGTGGGGAGGGTTACCCCAGACAAAAAATGTCTGATTTGTAAATACTTATAAAAATCTCTATGGGGAACCTTAAATTTTCCTGCCAGGTCTGTAAAGGAGTTTAAAGTCTTATTGGTGTAGAGTTGACTTAGGTTCTTAATCCCTAGGTCGGTCCAATTAGAGATCCTTAAGTGTGGGATACATCTCTCCAATGTCCCCAAGGGGATGTCTGTAAATGAGACATTAATAAGTTTTAGTTTTGTCGTCAATAGGATCCAGAGTTCAAAAGCGGCCTGAATTGTGGGACATAAATTTGGGATGCGAATGTTTCCCAATAGGGAGTTGGAGAAGAAAAATAATTGGGGGTTTTTAACACCCATGATATAGTTTTCGATTGTGACCCAGTGCTTGTTAGTCTGGTTTAACCAAGTGTATCTCAGTTGTTCTAAAATACACGCCCTATAGTACTTGATTATAGAGGGGCATCCCAGTCCTCCTTTGGCAATGGGTAGATACATTACATCTGCCTGAATCCTTGGTTTTTTATCTTGCCATACAAATTTAAGAAGTAGTGTATTTCTTAGAAGAGCAGAGCAAGTGTGCATGCTGGGAGTTGTAGTTTTATAACAGCTGGAGTGCCGGAGGTTGCCTACCCCTGGTCTACAGCATGACCCTTCTGTCGTCCATCATACATAGATCCCACACCTGGTCAATCTGAATGAAGACCCCCTCATGTCCGAGTGTCTCCTGTACCATCTAAAGGAGGGCATTACACGGTAAGGTTCCCCGAGGGTTGCACCCTCACCCGCCCTCCGGCTGGCCTCTTCATTGCGCACCTTGGCTCACCCTTTTCCTGCGCGCCCTCTGGCTCGGCCCTTCCTCTCATGCGCCCTCTGGCTCGGCCTTTCCTCTCATGCGCCCTCTGGCTCGCCCTTCCTCATGCCCGCTCCTTCGCATGTCCTCTGGCTCGCCTTTTTTTCACGTCTTCCTTTCGCGCGCCCTCCCTATGGCTCGCACTCGCCCTCTGAACCCCCCCAGCGCACTCACTCTCTGTTTGTCGTAGGGTCGGTCGGGTGGATGTGGACATCAAGCTGAGCGGTCAGTTCATCAAGGAGCAGCACTGTCTCTTCCACTGCAGCACTAATGAGAATGGTGAAGGTGTGAAGGGTTATGGGACGGCGGGGGGTCTGTGTGCACATGGGTGGTCTGTCACACACCTTATCACGCCCCCTCTGATTTCTCTGCAGTGGTCGTCACGTTGAAGTCCTGTGAAGGAGCCGATACCTACGTGAATGGAAAGCAAGTGACCGAGCCGCTGGTGCTGAAGTCAGGTAAGTGATGGTGACGGCTCCCCCCCCCCCCCCCCCCCCCCGCGCAGGCTGTATAACTGCCCCTCTGGTGACGGCTCCCCCCCCCCGCAGGCTGTATAACTGCCCCTCTGGTGACGACTCCCCCCCTCGCAGGCTGTATAACTGCCCCTCTGGTGACGGCTCCCCCCCCGCAGGCTGTATAACTGCCCCTCTGGTGACGACTCCCCCCCTCGCAGGCTGTATAACTGCCCCTCTGGTGACGGCTCCCCCCCTTGCAGGCTGTATAACTGCCCCTCTGGTGACGACTCCCCCCGCAGGCTGTATAACTGCCCCTCTGGTGACGACTCCCCCCGCAGGCTGTATAACTGCCCCTCTGGTGACGACTCCCCCCGCAGGCTGTATAACTGCCCCTCTGGTGACGGCGCCCCTCTGGTGACAGCTTCCCCCGCAGGCTGTATAACTGCCCCTCTGGTGACGGCGCCCCTCTGGTGACAGCTTCCCCCGCAGGCTGTATAACTGCCCCTCTGGTGACGGCTCCCCCCCGCAGGCTGTATAACTGCCCCTCTGGTGACGGCTCCCCCTTCCCCCGCAGGCTGTATAACTGCCCCTCTGGTGACGGCTCCCCCTTCCCCCGCAGGCTGTATAACTGCCCCTCTGGTGACGGCTCCCCCCCGCAGGCTGTATAACTGCCCCTCTGGTGACGGCTCCCCCCCGCAGGCTGTATAACTGCCCCTCTGGTGACGGCTCCCCCTTCCCCCGCAGGCTGTATAACTGCCCCTCTGGTGACGGCTCCCCCCCCGCAGGCTGTATAACTGCCCCTCTGGTGACGGCTCCCCCCCCCGCAGGCTGAATAACTGCCCCTCTGGTTACGACTCCCCCCGCAGGCTGTATAACTGCCCCTCTGGTGACGGCTCCCCCCCCCGCAGGCTGTATAACTGCCCCTCTGGTGACGGCTCCCCCCCGCAGGCTGTATAACTGCCCCTCTGGTGACGGCTCCCCCCCCCGCAGGCTGTATAACTGCCCCTCTGGTGACGGCTCCCCCCCCCGCAGGCTGTATAACTGCCCCTCTGGTGACGGCTCCCCCCCCCGCAGGCTGTATAACTGCCCCTCTGGTGACGGCTCCCCCCCCCGCAGGCTGAATAACTGCCCCTCTGGTGACGGCTCCCCCCCCGCAGGCTGTATAACTGCCCCTCTGGTGACGGCTCCCCCCCCGCAGGCTGAATAACTGCCCCTCTGGTTACGACTCCCCCCGCAGGCTGTATAACTGCCCCTCTGGTGACGGCTCCCCCCCCCGCAGGCTGTATAACTGCCCCTCTGGTGACGGCTCCCCCCCGCAGGCTGTATAACTGCCCCTCTGGTGACGGCTCCCCCCCCCGCAGGCTGTATAACTGCCCCTCTGGTGACGGCTCCCCCCCCCGCAGGCTGTATAACTGCCCCTCTGGTGACGGCTCCCCCCCCCCCCCCCCCCCCCCGCAGGCTGTATAACTGCCCCTCTGGTGACGACTCCCCCCGCAGGCTGTATAACTGCCCCTCTGGTGACAACTCCCCCCCCCCCCCCCCCCCCCCCCCGCAGGCTGTATAACTGCCCCTCTAGTGACGGCTCCCCCCCCCCCCCCCCCCCCCGCAGGCTGTATAACTGCCCCTCTGGTGTCGGCTACCCCCCCCCCGCAGGCTGTATAACTGCCCCTCGTTTTCTGCAGGTAACAGGATAGTTATGGGGAAGAACCACGTCTTTCGCTTTAATCACCCTGAGCAGGCGCGGCTGGAGAGAGAGAGGAGCAGCGTGGTGCTGGAGAACCAGGCAGAACCCGTGGACTGGAACTTTGCCCAGCGGGAGCTGCTGGAGAAGCAGGGCATAGACATCAAGCTGGAGATGCAGAAGCGGTCAGTACGGGCTCAGCAGGGGGCGCTCTATCCGGGGGCCCAGTAATGGGCTCTTCTCTAGTGTCAGCAGGGGGCCCTGTACCCCAGCGGTCATTAATGATGTGGGTCGGCAGGGGGCGCTGTATCTCTGTGGTCGGCAGGGGGCGCTGTATCTCTGTGGTCGGCAGGGGGCGCTGTATCTCTGTGGTCGGCAGGGGGCGCTGTATCTCTGTGGTCGGCAGGGGGCGCTGTATCTCTGTGGTCGGCAGGGGGCGCTGTATCTCTGTGGTCGGCAGGGGGCGATGTATCTCTGTGGTCGGCAGGGGGCGCTGTATCTCAGGAGACATTAACCCTTGTGTTCCC
This sequence comes from Bufo gargarizans, assembly GCF_014858855.1. Taxonomy (NCBI): domain Eukaryota; kingdom Metazoa; phylum Chordata; class Amphibia; order Anura; family Bufonidae; genus Bufo; species Bufo gargarizans. The sequence continues at coordinate 1,501,640 of NC_058081.1, read as the reverse complement.
CTCCCCTAGGCTGCAGGATCTGGAATTCCAGTATAAACGGGAGAAGGAGGAAGCGGATCTGTCCCTGGAGCAGCAGAGACTGGTGAGTTGCCCAGTCTTCTCCCCCCCCCCCCCCATTCTCTCTCTCTGAGTGGCGGCCATGTTTGCTACATCTTCAACCCTTTCCTCCCTGCAGTTTGGGGACTCGGATAGCGGCGATGACTCTGACAAGCGCTCGTGTGAGGAGAGCTGGCGCCTCATGTCATCTCTGCGGGATAAGGTGCCACCGGGCGGCGTGCAGAGCATCATGCGACGTTGCGGCCTCCCGAGCAGTGGCAAGAAACGGGAGCCCATCAAGGTGTACCAGATCCCGCAGCGGCGGCGGCGGCTGGGGAAGGACCCGCGCTGGCTGACGCTGGCGGACCTGAAGATGCAGGCAGTGAAGGAGATCTGCTACGAGGTTGCACTCAACGACTTCAAACACAGCAAGCAGGAGATCGAGGCCATGGCCGTCATCAAGATGAAGGAGCTGTGCCGCACCTACGGCAAGAGGGATGCCAACGAGAAGGAGTGGTGGAAGGCCGTGGCCCGAGACGTGTGGGACACTGTAGGGGTGGGAGAGGAGGACGAGGGTGGCGGCAAAGGTGGGGTGCAGGACCTGAAGGCGCACATCGACAAGCTGACTGACATCCTGCAGGAGGTGAAGCTGCAGAACAACATGAAGGACGAGGAGATCCGGGCGCTGCGGGACAGGATGGTGAAGATGGAGCGTGTCATGCCCCTCACCCAGGTGAGCCCGCCCTGCGCAGGAGAGCTTAGTGTGCATGCCCCTCACCCAGGTGAGCCCGCCCTGCGCAGGAGAACTTAGTGTGAATGCCCCTCACCCAGGTGAGCCCGCCCTGCGCAGGAGAGCTTAGTGTGCATGCCCCTCGCCCAGGAGAGCTTAGTGTGCATGCCCCTCGTCCAGGTGAGCCCACCCTGCGCAGGAGAGCTTAGTGTGCATGCCCCTCACCCAGGTGAGCCCGCCCTGTACAGGAGAGCTTAGTGTGCATGCCCCTCACCCAGGTGGAGCATTAGGCGTGACGCGGCTGTGGCTGGAGCGTTAGGTGTGACGCGGCTTTGGCTGTGGCTGGAGCATTAGGCGTGATGCGGCTTTGGCTGTGGCTGGAGCATTAGGAGTGACGCGGCTGTGGCTGGAGCATTAGGCGTGACGTGGCTGTGGCTGGAGCATTAGGCGCGGCTGGAGCATTAGGCGCGACGCGGCTGTGGCTGGAGCATTAGGCGCGACGCGGCTGTGGCTGGAGCATTAGGCGCGACGCGGCTGTGGCTGGAGCATTAGGCGCGGTGCAGCTGTGGCTGGAGCATTAGACGTGACGCGGCTTTGGCTGTGACTGGAGCATTAGACGTGATGTAACGCAGGCTGTGGGTACTGTAGGTAGGTTACATGTAGGTAGCCATATCCCGATGTCGCTGCCCCCGGTAATCTCTCCCTTTGGCCCCCACCCGCAGGACGACGTTTCGGATGATCTTTCGGATGAGTCTTTCGCCTGGTGCTCCAATGATGGCGACTCTGTGAACAGCGGCCATGTTGACGCTTCTCCGGATCGTTCTCCTAAGAGCCACCGGATGGAGCAGCTGATGGAGGACAACTCCACGTTTCGCCGGGGGAGGATGCGATGGTTGAAACAAGAAGAGAACCGGAGCCAGAACCTGCAGCAGCAGCAGATAAACCGCTGCCTCCGCCGGACTCCTGGCACCGGCAAATTTATCCCCCCACTGGACTGCAAGCTGCGCTTCCCCTTTAAGAGCAATCCCCAGCACCGCTTTTCCTGGGCTCCGGGAGCTACGTACGTGGTGGAAGAAGTGTCCAATCCGTGGTCAGAGGACAGGCGGAGCGGCAGCGAGGAGGACGGCGAAAGGCGGAATGACCCGCGGGGACCGGGGGAGGATCGGCAGAGGCACAGGAGGAACTCTCTGGATGGAGGCGCCAACCGAGGCCGTCGCCCCAACAACCGCCACAACGGCGAAGAGCGAGCGCACACTAGAGAAAGTGACGGCGGGCTGCAAGCGACTAAACGGCACCCCTCCTCCCCGCAGGAGCGCCCCTACAAGTACCACCCCTACACCGCGCCCCCGCGGATGCGTCGTCAGAACTCTGCCCCTGACCTGTGTGACCAGGAGACCCCAGTATGAAGACTGACAGACTGAGCATGTGCTAGTGAGGAGGAAGCGAGAAACGGAAGGTGAAACCTGCCCAGTACAAAGAGGAGCCGCAGCAGCTCTGCCACTGACGTGTTCTATGTTATTTTATGTTTTGAGTTTGTGTCTGAGAAGGAGATTGCTGCTATGAGGGGCGAAGGTGGCGCCCCCTACTGTACAATCACTGTGTGTACAGGCGCTATATGTATATAGGAGTGTATACGGGGGGAGATAGAGGAAGTTCTGCCCCTTCCCACAACCCTTTGCTTATAACACTACGGTCGCGCACAGACTTGCACTGCCCGCCGCGCGCCGCCTCCTATTTATCTTGTGTTATCTTCTGTGTGTAACCGGGGGTGGCCCGGAGAGCGCGCCCCCCGAAATAAACTGCCCCATGCTGCACCCACCCGTGTCCTGTCTGACCATTACTACCGCGTCCCCATGATCGCCCTCAGCCCAGCAAGCGCTGCAGCGGGAGAAGACACCTTTTATTTCCATACAGGCTGTTCTCTGTGGGACATGGTAGAGATAAGCGGCTGCCAGGAGCCTGTGTGATGACGCCCCTCTCCACGGGACAGAGTGTCACCAGAGTCTCAGTAGTGCAGCCTCAGTCCTGGGGGCCCCGCGCCGTCCTCTTTGTCATAGTAGAAGAAATGTTCCATTGACCAGCAGAGCCGACTCGCTTTACAGCCTGCTGCAAATGTCCTCACGGCTGCACTCCTAATAGCGCCCCCACGGGCAGGATGGACGGGTCTCATGATGAGGAGGAGGACCTGTCACGCATCTTCACTGCTCGGTCCCGGCTCGTGTTGTCCGTCCATCAGGCCTGGAGGAAGACCATGGTGAGGAGTCCTGCGGGGGCAGAGGAGGTCAGTCACAGGGGGCCATGGACACACACCTTCCTAATTAGCATATATCACAGTAAATTCTCTCCCCTGGGGCCTGTACATTGCTCCAGTCCCAGCCAGAGCTGCAAGAACTGACAACTTCACATTCCCCTCCCGCCCCCGGGTGGTGATGTAATGTCTGTGCAGTGGCAGGAAAACCGTGAGCAGAGTGTATACACCACTGAGTGCAGCTCTGGATGTGACTGGAGTATAAGACTAGCTGTAACAGCATTACTGAGCGCAGCTCTGGATGGGACTGGAGTATGACATGATGTAACAGCATTACTGAGCGCAGCCCTGGATGTGACTGGAGTATAAGACTAGCTGTAACAGCAGTACTGAGCGCAGCTCTGGAGGTGACTGGAGTATAAGACTAGATGTAACAGCATTACTGACCACAGCTCTGGATGGGACTGGAGTATGACCTGATGTAACAGCACTGTCACTGCAGCTCTGGATGTGGCTGGAGAACTGCTACCTACCTAACACGTAGGCAGCGACCAGTTTCTGGATGACGGAGACGTGGAGGTTTTCATGGAGGAGGCTCCGGGGGTCCCCGTGTAGCGGCAGCATGAGCACCAGCAGAGCCATCAGACCCACCAGGACGTAGAGGCTGAAGAGGCCGGACGATAGAGGCCGAGGGGCACCTGGGCATGAGACACGCGGGGTGTAAGCATGGCCGCCTGATGGCAATGACAGTACCACCCCCCCGACTATTAGAACCGCCTTGTCTCCTGCGTGCGGCTGAACACTATGGCGGTACTATGGACGCTCTCTGCTCCGCCACTCACTCTAACAGGATGGAACTCCTGTGCCCGCCACCCTCAGGCATACAGGCTGGCATTACTGCTTTCTGTAAGCCTCCTAGTAATTCTGTGTACTGAACAGAGAGGGGGGCCACTACTGACAGGCACGAGGGGGGGGGGGCATTACTGACAGGCGCACACAGGGGGGGGCGCCATTACTGACAGGCACACAGAGAGGGGGGGCCATTACTGGCAGGCACGAGGGGGGGGGTGTATTACTGACAGGCACACAGAGGGGGGGGGGGGGGGGGGGGAGAGGGCGCCATTACTGACAGGCACGAGGGGGGGGGGGGATGTATTACTGACAGGCACGAGGGGGGGGGGCATTACTGACAGGCGCACACAGGGGGGGGCGCCATTACTGACAGGCACACAGAGGGGGGCGCCATTACTGACAGGCACACGGGGGGGGGGGGCGGGCGCCATTACTGACAGGCACGAGGGGGGGGGGGGGGGTGTATTACTGACAGGCACACAGAGGGGGGGGCGCCATTACTGACAGGCACGAGGGGGGGGTGTGTATTACTGACAGGCACACAGAGGGGGGGGGGGGCATTACTGACAGGCGCACACGGGGGGGGCGCCATTACTGACAGGCACACAGAGGGGGGGCGCCATTACTGACAGGCACACAGAGGGGGGGCGCCATTACTGACAGGCACGAGGGGGGGGGGGGTGTATTACTGACAGGCACACAGAGGGGGGGGGGGGCGCCATTACTGACAGGCACACAGAGGGGGGGGGGGGGGGGCGCCATTACTGACAGGCACGAGGGGGGGGGGTGTATTACTGACAGGCACACAGAGGGGGGGGGGGGCATTACTGACAGGCGCACACAGGGGGGGGGCATTACTGACAGGCGCACACAGGGGGGGGGGGCGCCATTACTGACAGGCACACAGAGGGGGGGGGGGGGCGCCATTACTGACAGGCACACAGAGGGGGGGGCGCCATTACTGACAGGCACACGGGGGGGGGGGGGGCGGGCGCCATTACTGACAGGCACGAGGGGGGGGGGGGGTGTATTACTGACAGGCACACAGAGGGGGGGGGCGCCATTACTGACAGGCACACAGAGGGGGGGGCGCCATTACTGACAGGCATGAGGGGGGGGGGTGTATTACTGACAGGCACACAGAGGGGGGGGGCATTACTGACAGGCACACAGAGGGGGGGGGCATTACTGACAGGCACACAGAGGGGGGGGCGCCATTACTGACAGGCACGGGGGGGGGGGTGGATTACTGACAGGCACACAGAGGGGGGGGCATTACTGACAGGCACACAGAGGGGGGGGGGGGCGCCATTACTGACAGGCACACAGAGGGGGGGCGCCATTACTGACAGGCACACAGAGGGGGGGGGCATTACTGACAGGCACACAGAGGGGGGGGGCGCCATTACTGACAGGCACGGGGGGGGGGTGGATTACTGACAGGCACACAGAGGGGGGGGGCATTACTGACAGGCACACAGAGGGGGGGGCGCCATTACTGACAGGCACGAGGGGGGGGGGGGGTGTATTACTGACAGGCACACAGAGGGGGGGGGGGCGCCATTACTGACAGGCACACAGAGGGGGGGGGGCGCCATTACTGACAGGCACGAGGGGGGGGGGTGTATTACTGACAGGCACACAGAGGGGGGGGGCATTACTGACAGGCACACAGAGGGGGGGGCGCCATTACTGACAGGCACGAGGGGGGGGGGTGTATTACTGACAGGCACACAGAGGGGGGGGGCATTACTGACAGGCACACAGAGGGGCGGGCGCCATTACTGACAGGCACGAGGGGGGGGGGGGTGTATTACTGACAGGCACACAGAGGGGGGGGGGCGCCATTACTGACAGGCACACAGAGGGGGGGGGGGGGGGGGGCGCCATTACTGACAGGCACGAGGGGGGGGGGTGTATTACTGACAGGCACACAGAGGGGGGGGGGCATTACTGACAGGCACACAGAGGGGGGGGGCGCCATTACTGACAGGCATGAGGGGGGGGGGTGTATTACTGACAGGCACACAGAGGGGGGGGGCATTACTGACAGGCGCACACAGGGGGGGCGCCATTACTGACAGGCACACAGAGGGGGGGCGCCATTACTGACAGGCACACGGGGGGAGGGGGGCGCCATTACTGACAGGCACACGGGGGGGGGGGCGCCATTACTGACAGGCACACAGAGGGGGGGCGCCATTACTGACAGGCACACGGGGGGGGGGGGCGGGCGCCATTACTGACAGGCACGAGGGGGGAGGGGTGTATTACTGACAGGCACACAGAGGGGGGGGGGGGCGTATTACTGACAGGCACACAGGGGGGGGGGGGCATTACTGACAGGCACACAGAAAGGGGGGGGGGCGCATTACTGACAGGCACACAGAGGGGGGGGGGGGCGCATTACTGACAGGCACACGGGGGGGGGGCTCAGGACCTGGCTGTGTGCCTGGCAGCGGGTGTAGATGTCACTGTGAGGAGCGCCATTCGTCACCACTGACCCGGCTCGTTACTAGGCGGCGCTCTGTGACCTCACCTTGCCGCATGGAGAACAGGTGAGAGGGCGGCTGCCATTGTGCAGGGTCCCGCGCGCCTCGCACTCGGGTTTCGGGTTTAGTTGGATGCAGTGTGGAGGGAATGTCCTTCCTCCCGATGACGCCTTGTCCTCCGCCCTCTTCCCGCACCTCCACACGGAATCTGTCTGCGGCGCCGTAATGCCGGGCGCGGATATCCCGATGCCGTGTGACTCTACAAGAGGACAGAGGGGACGGTCAGGGTTAGACGCCACTTCTTACGTGGCCTGCCCCTCCCCCGCGCACTCACATGTCAATGCAGGAATTTGGCTTCACAAGCCCCTCGGCATCGACCACCGTGTAGCGCAGTGGAGCCGTGGACAGGACTGCGGGCGAGAAGAGACATGAGGGGGCGCTCCGCCAGCTGCATACAGTGTACAGAGCGCCCCCTACCTTTGTATCGCAGCACCCGGGGGAAAGGGTTGTACAGGGTGAGCACCTGCTTGTGGCTGGCCTGGTCATCGGCGTAGAAGTCCAGAGCTGGAGGGAACACGAACACGGGGACGGCCGGCAGCGAGGGGGGGTCCGTCCTCCGCTCATGTGCCACCCCCCTCTGCATGGCAGTGCAGCGATGACATCACATCACTGTGGATTCCCGGGGACCTGCAAATACACAAGAATGATCAGTAATATCCACTGAGGGGACCCCAAGACTGTGACCCCCCAGAGCAGCACGATAATAGCCATGGAGGTACAGCATTACCGGTATAACGGACACTTACCGACATAGTCCACAGGCAGCACTAATGGGTTAAAGTTCCCCAGGTACAACCGGACAGACACAGGTTAATGGGTTTTGTTTTTACAGCGTTCCCTATGAGATGAAACTGACCTCCTGTTCCCTTCACTCTCCGGTCAGTACGGTTACAGCGATACCACATTTACAGTCCGGTCCATGACTATTGGGACATGGACACAATGTAACATTTCTGGCTCTATACATCACCACAATGGATGTGAGATGAGACGGACAAGACGTGCTTTACCCGCAGACTGTCGGCTGTACCCGCAGACTGTCGGCTCTACCCGCAGACTGTCGGCTCTACCCGCAGACTGTCGGCTCTACCCGCAGACTGTCGGCTCTACCCGCAGACTGTCGGCTTTAGTAATGGGACAATTGTCTTCTCAGCTGTCCCATGGCCGGTGTGTGTTATTCCCTCATTATCCCAATTACAATGAGCAGATACAAGGTCCAGAGGTCATTTCCAGTCTGCTATTTGCATTTGGAATCTGTTGCTGTCAACTCTCAAGATGAGATCCAAAGAGCGGTCACTATCAGTGAAGCCATCATTAGGCTGAAAAACACCACAAACCCATCAGAGAGATAGCAAAAACATTAGGCGCGGCCAAAACAACTGCTTGGAACATTCTTACACAGAAGGAACGCACCGGTGAGCTCAGCAACACCAAAAGACCCGGAAGACCACGGAAAACAACTGTGGTGGATGAGCGAAAAATTCTTCCCCTGGTGAAGAAAACGCCCTTCACAACAGTTGGCCAGATCAAGAACACTCTCCAGGAGGTAGGTGGATGTGTGTCAGAGTCAACAATCAGGAGAAGACTTCACCAGAGTGAATACAGAGGGTTCACCACAAGATGGAAACCATTGGTGAGCCTCAAAAACAGGAAGGCCGGATTAGAGTTTGCCAAACGACATCTAAAAAAGCCTTCACACTTCTGGAACAACATCCTATGGACAGATGAGACCAAGACCAACGTGTACCAGAGTGATGGGAAGAGAAGAGTATGGAGAAGGAAAGGAGCTGCTCATGGTCCTAAGCATACCACCTCATCAGTGAAGCATGGTGGTGGCAGTGTCATGGCGTGGGCATGTATGGCGGCCAATGGAACTGCTTCTCTTGTGTTTATTGATGATGTGACTGCTGACAAAAGCAGCAGGATGAATTCTGAAGTGTTTCGGGCAATATTATCTGCTCATATTCAGCCCAATGCTTCAGAACTCATTGGACGGCGCTTCACAGAGCAGATGGACAATGACCCAAAGCATCCTGCAAAAGCAACCAAGGAGTTTAAGGGAAAGAAGTAGAATGTTCTGCAATGGCCGAGTCAATCCACGGACCTGAACCCGATTGAGCATTTCACTTGCTGAAGACAAAACTGAAGGAAAATGCCCCAAGAAGAAGCAGGAACTGAAGACAGTGGCAGCAGAGGCCGGGCAGAGCGTCACCAGGGATGAGACCAGCGTCTGGAGATGTCTATGCGTTCCAGACTTCAGGCTGTAACTGACGGCAAAGGATTTGCAACCAAGTATTAAAAAGTTAAAGTTTGATTTATGATTATTATTCTGTCCCATTACTTCTGGTCCCTTAACAAGTGGGAGGCACAGATGCAACTGATGTAATTCCTGCACCGTTCACCTGATCTGGATGTAAATACCTCAGATTACAGCCGACAGTCTGCGGGTAAAGCCGACAGCCTGCGGGTAGAGCCGACAGCCTGCGGGTAGAGCCGACAGCCTGCGGGTAGAGCCGACAGCCTGCGGGTAGAGCCGACAGCCTGCGGGTAAAGCACATCTCGCTTCATCTCACATCCATTGTGGTGGTGTATAGAGGCAAACATGTTACATTGTGTCCATGTCCCAATATTTATGGACCTAACTGTATATAGTTTTATGGGTTTTGTTTTTACAGCGTTATCTATGAGATAAAACTGACCTTTTCTCTTCATTCTCCGGTCAGTACGATTACAGTGATACCACATTTTAAGGTGTTTTAATACTTATAAAAAACTAATTAAAAAAAAATAATTAAAATTTCCATTGCCATATTCTGATTTCGTTTCATCTGCGGAGCAACATGAGGGCTCATTTTCTTGAGTGACGATCTGTATCTCACAGAGCTGGGAGGAGGTATACAGACACACTGACCTGTATAGGCTTCAGCGAAGCACCACACCTATCTCACAGAGCAGGGAGGAGGTATACAGACACACAGACCTGTATAGGCTTCAGCGAAGCACCGCACCTATCTCACAGAGCAGGGAGGAGGTATACAGACACACTGACCTGTATAGGCTTCAGCGAAGCACCGCACCTATCTCACAGAGCAGGGAGGAGGTATACAGACACACTGACCTGTATAGGCTTCAGCGAAGCACCACACCTATCTCACAGAGCAGGGAGGCGGTATACAGACACACAAACCTGTATAGGCCTTAGCGAAGCACCGCACCTATCTCACAGAGCAGGGAGGCAGTATACAGACACACAGACCTGCATAGGCTTCAGCGAAGCACCGCACCTATCTCACAGAGCAGGGAGGAGGTATACAGACACACAGACCTGTATAGGCCTTAGCGAAGCACCGCACCTATCTCACAGAGCAGGGAGGAGGTATACAGACACACAGACCTGTATAGGCTTCAGCGAAGCACCACACCTATCTCACAGAGCAGGGAGGAGGTATACAGACACACAGACCTGTATAGGCTTCAGCGAAGCACCGCACCTATGTCACAGAGCAGGGAGGAGGTATACAGACACACAGACCTGTATAGGCTTCAGCGAAGCACCACACCTATCTCACAGAGCAGGGAGGCGGTATACAGACACACAGACCTGTATAGGCTTCAGCGAAGCACCGCACCTATCTCACAGAGCAGGGAGGAGGTATACAGACACACTGACCTGTATAGGCTTCAGCGAAGCACCGCACCTATCTCACAGAGCAGGGAGGAGGTATACAGACACACTGACCTGTATAGGCTTCAGCGAAGCACCACACCTATCTCACAGAGCAGGGAGGCGGTATACAGACACACAAACCTGTATAGGCCTTAGCGAAGCACCGCACCTATCTCACAGAGCAGGGAGGCAGTATACAGACACACAGACCTGCATAGGCTTCAGCGAAGCACCGCACCTATCTCACAGAGCAGGGAGGAGGTATACAGACACACAGACCTGTATAGGCCTTAGCGAAGCACCGCACCTATCTCACAGAGCAGGGAGGAGGTATACAGACACACAGACCTGTATAGGCTTCAGCGAAGCACCACACCTATCTCACAGAGCAGGGAGGAGGTATACAGACACACTGACCTGTATAGGCTTCAGCGAAGCACCACACCTATCTCACAGAGCAGGGAGGCGGTATACAGACACACAAACCTGTATAGGCCTTAGCGAAGCACCGCACCTATCTCACAGAGCAGGGAGGCAGTATACAGACACACAGACCTGCATAGGCTTCAGCGAAGCACCGCACCTATCTCACAGAGCAGGGAGGAGGTATACAGACACACAGACCTGTATAGGCCTTAGCGAAGCACCGCACCTATCTCACAGAGCAGGGAGGAGGTATACAGACACACAGACCTGTATAGGCTTCAGCGAAGCACCACACCTATCTCACAGAGCAGGGAGGAGGTATACAGACACACAGACCTGTATAGGCTTCAGCGAAGCACCGCACCTATGTCACAGAGCAGGGAGGAGGTATACAGACACACAGACCTGTATAGGCTTGTATCTCACAGAGCTTTGGAGGAGGTATACAACACACAGACCTGTATAGGCTTCAGCGAAGCACCCACCTATCTCACAGAGCAGGGAGGCGGTATACAGACACACAGACCTGTATAGGCTTCAGCGAAGCACCGCACCTATCTCACAGAGCAGGGAGGAGGTATACAGACACACTGACCTGTATAGGCTTCAGCGAAGCACCGCACCTATCTCACAGAGCAGGGAGGAGGTATACAGACACACTGACCTGTATAGGCTTCAGCGAAGCACCACACCTATCTCACAGAGCAGGGAGGCGGTATACAGACACACAAACCTGTATAGGCCTTAGCGAAGCACCGCACCTATCTCACAGAGCAGGGAGGCAGTATACAGACACACAGACCTGCATAGGCTTCAGCGAAGCACCGCACCTATCTCACAGAGCAGGGAGGAGGTATACAGACACACAGACCTGTATAGGCCTTAGCGAAGCACCGCACCTATCTCACAGAGCAGGGAGGAGGTATACAGACACACAGACCTGTATAGGCTTCAGCGAAGCACCACACCTATCTCACAGAGCAGGGAGGAGGTATACAGACACACAGACCTGTATAGGCTTCAGCGAAGCACCGCACCTATGTCACAGAGCAGGGAGGAGGTATACAGACACACAGACCTGTATAGGCTTCAGCGAAGCACCACACCTATCTCACAGAGCAGGGAGGCGGTATACAGACACACAGACCTGTATAGGCTTCAGCGAAGCACCGCACCTATCTCACAGAGCAGGGAGGCGGTATACAGACACACAGACCTGTATAGGCTTCAGCGAAGCACCGCACCTATCTCACAGAGCAGGGAGGCGGTATACAGACACAGACCTGTATAGGCTTCAGCGAAGCACCACACCTATCTCACAGAGCAGGGAGGAGGTATACAGACACACAGACCTGTATAGGCTGCAGCGAAGCACCGCACCTATCTCACAGAGCAGGGAGGCGGTATACAGACACACAGACCTGTATAGGCTTCAGCGAAGCACCGCACCTATCTCACAGAGCAGGGAGGCGGTATACAGACACACAGACCTGTATAGGCTTCAGCGAAGCACCGCACCTATCTCACAGAGCAGGGAGACGGTATACAGACACAGACCTGTATAGGCTTCAGCGAAGCACCGCACCTATCTCACAGAGCAGGGAGGCGGTATACAGACACACAGACCTGTATAGGCTTCAGCGAAGCACCGCACCTATCTCACAGAGCAGGGAGACGGTATACAGACACAGACCTGTATAGGCTTCAGCGAAGCACCGCACCTATCTCACAGAGCAGGGAGGCGGTATACAGACACACAGACCTGTATAGGCTTCAGCGAAGCACCGCACCTATCTCACAGAGCAGGGAGGCAGTATACAGACACACAGACCTGTATAGGCTGCAGCGAAGCACCGCACCTATCTCACAGAGCAGGGAGGCGGTATACAGACACACAGACCTGTATAGGCTTCAGGTTTGGAGAGCGCTGGACAAGTGTTTGCATGGATAATGTGTTGCAAGAGATGCAATGTATTACACATCAGGGGAGGCGCCATCTGCTGCTCCTTCGAGGGACAGAGGCCACGCCCGGTCCGTAAGCCGGCAGGGTCCTGGTATATCTTTATGCGGTCAGATCTTGGCTCCTCCTCCTGCTCAGCTTTATATTTATAGGGTTCAAGGTGATTGGTTAACTGATTGACTGATCATTACTGCTGGTTGTACCTGGGGGGCTTTAACCCATTCATGACTGTGCGGCTGTAGGATGTCCAGAAAACCGGCATTATGACGTCATCACGAGGACACCGATATTATGACGTCATCACGAGGACACCGATATTATGACGTCATCACGAGGACACCGATATTATGACGTCATCACGAGGACACCGATATTATGACATCATCACGAGGACACAGGTAATATGACGTCATCACGAGGATACCGATATTATGACATCATCACGAGGACACAGGTATTATGACGTCATCACGAGGACACAGGTATTATGACGTCATCACGAGGACACCGATATTATGACATCATCACGAGGACACCGATATTATGACATCATCACGAGGACACCGATATTATGACGTCATCACGAGGACACCGATATTATGACGTCATCACGAGGACACAGGTAATATGACGTCATCACGAGGACACCGATATTATGACGTCATCACGAGGACACCGATATTATGACGTCATCACGAGGACACCGATATTATGACGTCATCACGAGGACACAGGTATTATGACGTCATCACGAGGACACCGATATTATGACATCATCACGAGGACACAGGTATTATGACGTCATCACGAGGACACAGGTAATATGACGTCATCACGAGGACACAGGTATTATGACGTCATCACGAGGACACCGATATTATGACATCATCACGAGGACACCGATATTATGACGTCATCACGAGGACACAGGTAATATGACGTCATCACGAGGACACCGATATTATGACGTCATCACGAGGACACCGATATTATGACGTCATCACGAGGACACCGATATTATGACGTCATCACGAGGACACCGATATTATGACGTCATCACGAGGACACAGGTAATATGACGTCATCACGGGGACACTGGTAATATGACATCATCACGAGGACACTGATATTATGACATCATCACGAGGACACTGATATTATGACGTCATCACGAGGACACAGGTAATATGACATCATCACGAGGACACTGATATTATGACATCATCACGAGGACACTGATTATGACGTCATCATTCGCATACAGATATTACATGGAGATTATAAATGATACGTTGTAACCAGGTACAGATCATGTTATATTATATCTCAGGGGGAGGGGCCACAGCTGACGTCATCCACCTTTCTACCTCCCCTCTCCACACGGTCACTCCATATGAGATGATTACTGGACAGAGCCGAGTGTCCGGAGCCTCTGGGATAACGAGACAAGAGCCGTTACCTGCAGCTTCAGCCATCTCTCCGCCCGCTTCCGGGTGTCTCCGTCCAATCTTCCTATTGGTCAGAACTTCCGTCCATCAATTGGTTGCCTGGAAACAGATCGACAGCAAAATGGGTAGTGTCCAGTTCCCAGTGCTCTGATTGGATGAGAGTTCACCAATCACCGTTAGCTGATTGCGGTCATTGGCAGCGATGAGGATCCGCCCTCTGCCACGAGTTTTGCCTCACGATGTGTTCTCGTGGAGTCGGCCATTTTCTCAGAGACCAAAATGTACTTTCTGACTTGGTTGATCTCAAACAAAATGGACGTTTTAGTGGAGACACAAAGGAGGCCGCCCATTGATAGGCTCAGGATGTGTCACGTGTACGGCTCTTGTAGAAATGCCCTAAAATGGCCAGCAGATGGCGACAGAACACGAGGAGAGGCCCTGCTGCTGCGTGAGGGTTGCTTGGCTTGTCTCCATGGTAACTGCCACTTGTAGGTGTGACGGCGTTGCCATAGTGACCTACGGTGCATCCGGTGCTCATTATCACAGCTGTACACACGATGCGTTAAAGTTTCAGGATGGAGGCGACGGGGCAGGATGGAGAGGACAGGGCAGGATGGAGACATGGGGCAGGATGGAGGCAACAGGGCAGGATGGAGAGGACAGGGCAGGATGGAGGCGACGGGGCAGAATGGAGGCGACGGGGCAGAATGGAGGCGACGGGGCAGAATGGAGGCAATGGGGCAGGATTGAGGCGATGGGGCAGTATGGAGAGGACAGGGCAGGATGGAGACATGGGGCAGGATGGAGACATGGGGCAGGATGGAGAGGACAGGGCAGGATGGAGGCAACAGGGCAGGATGGAGGCATGGGGCAGGATGGAGACATGGGGCAGGATGGAGGCGACAGGGCAGGATGGAGACGATGGGGCAGGATGGAGGCAACAGGGCAGGATGGAGAGGACAGGGCAGGATGGAGACATGGGGCAGGATGGAGAGGACAGGGCAGGATGGAGGCAACAGGGCAGGATGGAGACGATGGGGCAGGATGGAGGCGACGGGGCAGGATGGAGAGGACAGGGAAGGATGGAGGCGATGGGGCAGGATGGAGGCGACGGGGCAGGATGGAGGGGACAGGGCAGGATAGAGACATGGGGCAGGATGGAGAGGACAGGGCAGGATGGAGACATGGGGCAGGATGGAGGCAACAGGGCAGGATGGAGACATGGGGCAGGATGGAAAAGACAGGGCAGGATGGAGGCATGGGGCAGGATGGAGGCAACAGGGCAGGATGGAGGCATGGGGCAGGATGGAGACATGGGGCAGGATGGAGGCGACAGGGCAGGATGGAGACGATGGGGCAGGATGGAGACATGGGGCAGGATGGAAAAGACAGGGCAGGATGGAGACGATGGGGCAGGATGGAGAGGACAGGGCAGGATGGAGACATGGGGCAGAATGGAGGCGATGGGGCAGGATGGAGGCGATGGGGCAGGATGGAGGCGATGGGGCAGGATGGAGAGGACAGGGCAGGATGGAGACATGGGGCAGGATGGAGGCCATGGGGCAGGATGGAAAAGACAGGGCAGGATGGAGGCAACAGGGCAGGATGGAGAGGACAGGGCAGGATGGAGACATGGGGCAGAATGGAGGCGATGGGGCAGGATGGAGGCGATGGGGCAGGATGGAGGCGATGGGGCAGGATGGAGAGGACAGGGCAGGATGGAGACATGGGGCAGGATGGAGGCAACAGGGCAGGATGGAGGCGATGGGGCAGGATGGAGGCAAACGGGCAGGATGGAGAGGACAGGGCAGGATGGAGACATGGGGCAGGATGGAGGCAACAGGGCAGGATGGAGACGATGGGGCAGGATGGAGGCAACAGGGCAGGATGGAGGCGACGGGGCAGGATGGAGAGGACAGGGCAGGATGGAGACATGGGGCAGGATGGAGGCAACAGGGCAGGATGGAGACGATGGGGCAGGATGGAGACATGGGGCAGGATGGAGGCAACAGGGCAGGATGGAGAGGACAGGGCAGGATGGAGGCGATGGGACAAGATGGAGGCGACGGGGCAGAATGGAGGCGATGGGGCAGGATGGAGGCAACAGGGCAGGATGGAGGCGATGGGGCAGTATGGAGAGGACAGGGCAGGATGGAGACATGGGGCAGGATGGAGGCGATGGGGCAGGATGGAGACATGGGGCAGGATGGAGGCAACAGGGCAGGATGGAGACGATGGGGCAGGATGGAGGCGACGGGGCAGGATGGAGGCGACGGGGCAGGATGGAGAGGACAGGGAAGGATGGAGGCGATGGGGCAGGATGGAGGCGACGGGGCAGGATGGAGGGGACAGGGCAGGATAGAGACATGGGGCAGGATGGAGAGGACAGGGCAGGATGGAGACATGGGGCAGGATGGAGGCAACAGGGCAGGATGGAGACGATGGGGCAGGATGGAGACATGGGGCAGGATGGAGAGGACAGGGCAGGATGGAGGCATGGGGCAGGATGGAGGCAACAGGGCAGGATGGAGGCATGGGGCAGGATGGAGACATGGGGCAGGATGGAGGCGACAGGGCAGGATGGAGACGATGGGGCAGGATGGAGACATGGGGCAGGATGGAGGCAACAGGGCAGGATGGAGAGGACAGGGCAGGATGGAGACATGGGGCAGGATGGAGAGGACAGGGCAGGATGGAGGCATGGGGCAGGATGGAGGCAACAGGGCAGGATGGAGGCATGGGGCAGGATGGAGACATGGGGCAGGATGGAGGCGACAGGGCAGGATGGAGACGATGGGGCAGGATGGAGACATGGGGCAGGATGGAGGCAACAGGGCAGGATGGAGAGGACAGGGCAGGATGGAGGCGACGGGGCAGAATGGAGGCGATGGGGCAGGATGGAGGCGATGGGGCAGGATGGAGAGGACAGGGCAGGATGGAGACATGGGGCAGGATGGAGGCAACAGGGCAGGATGGAGGCGATAGGGCAGGATGGAGGCGATGGGGCAGGATGTAGAGGACAGGGCAGGATGGAGAGGACAGGGCAGGATGGAGACATGGGGCAGGATGGAGACATGGGGCAGGATGGAGAGGACAGGGCAGGATGGAGGCAACAGGGCAGGATGGAGGCATGGGGCAGGATGGAGACATGGGGCAGGATGGAGGCGACAGGGCAGGATGGAGACGATGGGGCAGGATGGAGGCAACAGGGCAGGATGGAGAGGACAGGGCAGGATGGAGACATGGGGCAGGATGGAGAGGACAGGGCAGGATGGAGGCAACAGGGCAGGATGGAGACGATGGGGCAGGATGGAGGCGACGGGGCAGGATGGAGAGGACAGGGAAGGATGGAGGCGATGGGGCAGGATGGAGGCGACGGGGCAGGATGGAGGGGACAGGGCAGGATAGAGACATGGGGCAGGATGGAGAGGACAGGGCAGGATGGAGACGATGGGGCAGGATGGAGGCAACAGGGCAGGATGGAGACATGGGGCAGGATGGAAAAGACAGGGCAGGATGGAGGCATGGGGCAGGATGGAGGCAACAGGGCAGGATGGAGGCATGGGGCAGGATGGAGACATGGGGCAGGATGGAGGCGACAGGGCAGGATGGAGACGATGGGGCAGGATGGAGACATGGGGCAGGATGGAAAAGACAGGGCAGGATGGAGACGATGGGGCAGGATGGAGGCAACAGGGCAGGATGGAGAGGACAGGGCAGGATGGAGACATGGGGCAGAATGGAGGCGATGGGGCAGGATGGAGGCGATGGGGCAGGATGGAGGCGATGGGGCAGGATGAAGAGGACAGGGCAGGATGGAGACATGGGGCAGGATGGAGGCAACAGGGCAGGATGGAGGCGAATGGGCAGGATGGAGGCGATGGGGCAGGATGGAGAGGACAGGGCAGGATGGAGACATGGGGCAGGATGGAGGCAACAGGGCAGGATGGAGACGATGGGGCAGGATGGAGGCAACAGGGCAGGATGGAGGCGACGGGGCAGGATGGAGAGGACAGGGCAGGATGGAGACATGGGGCAGGATGGAGGCAACAGGGCAGGATGGAGACGATGGGGCAGGATGGAGACATGGGGCAGGATGGAGGCAACAGGGCAGGATGGAGAGGACAGGGCAGGATGGAGGCGATGGGACAAGATGGAGGCGACGGGGCAGAATGGAGGCGATGGGGCAGGATGGAGGCAACAGGGCAGGATGGAGGCGATGGGGCAGTATGGAGAGGACAGGGCAGGATGGAGACATGGGGCAGGATGGAGGCGATGGGGCAGGATGGAGACATGGGGCAGGATGGAGGCAACAGGGCAGGATGGAGACGATGGGGCAGGATGGAGGCGACGGGGCAGGATGGAGGCGACGGGGCAGGATGGAGAGGACAGGGAAGGATGGAGGCGATGGGGCAGGATGGAGGCGACGGGGCAGGATGGAGGGGACAGGGCAGGATAGAGACATGGGGCAGGATGGAGAGGACAGGGCAGGATGGAGACATGGGGCAGGATGGAGGCAACAGGGCAGGATGGAGACGATGGGGCAGGATGGAGACATGGGGCAGGATGGAGAGGACAGGGCAGGATGGAGGCATGGGGCAGGATGGAGGCAACAGGGCAGGATGGAGGCATGGGGCAGGATGGAGACATGGGGCAGGATGGAGGCGACAGGGCAGGATGGAGACGATGGGGCAGGATGGAGACATGGGGCAGGATGGAGGCAACAGGGCAGGATGGAGAGGACAGGGCAGGATGGAGACATGGGGCAGGATGGAGAGGACAGGGCAGGATGGAGGCATGGGGCAGGATGGAGGCAACAGGGCAGGATGGAGGCATGGGGCAGGATGGAGACATGGGGCAGGATGGAGGCGACAGGGCAGGATGGAGACGATGGGGCAGGATGGAGACATGGGGCAGGATGGAGGCAACAGGGCAGGATGGAGAGGACAGGGCAGGATGGAGGCGACGGGGCAGAATGGAGGCGATGGGGCAGGATGGAGGCGATGGGGCAGGATGGAGAGGACAGGGCAGGATGGAGACATGGGGCAGGATGGAGGCAACAGGGCAGGATGGAGGCGAAGGGGCAGGATGGAGGCGATGGGGCAGGATGTAGAGGACAGGGCAGGATGGAGAGGACAGGGCAGGATGGAGACATGGGGCAGGATGGAGGCAACAGGGCAGGATGGAGACGATGGGGCAGGATGGAGACATGGGGCAGGATGGAGGCAACAGGGCAGGATGGAGAGGACAGGGCAGGATGGAGAGGACAGGGCAGGATGGAGGCGATGGGACAAGATGGAGGCGACGGGGCAGAATGGAGGCGATGGGGCAGGATGGAGGCAACAGGGCAGGATGGAGGCGATGGGGCAGTATGGAGAGGAAAGGGCAGGATGGAGACATGGGGCAGGATGGAGGCATGGGGCAGGATGGAGACATGGGGCAGACTGGAGGCAACAGGGCAGGATGGAGACGATGGGGCAGGATGGAGGCGACGGGGCAGGATGGAGGCGATGGGGCAGGATGGAGGCGACGGGGCAGGATGGAGAGGACAGGGCAGGATGGAGGCGATGGGGCAGGATGGAGGCGACGGGGCAGGATGGAGAGGACAGGGCAGGATAGAGACATGGGGCAAGATGGAGGCAACAGGGCAGGATGGAGAGGACAGGGCAGGATGGAGGCGATGGGACAAGATGGAGGCGACGGGGCAGAATGGAGACATGGGGCAGGATGGAGACGACAGGGCAGGATGGAGGCATGGGGCAGGATGGAGACATGGGGCAGGATGGAGGCGACAGGGCAGGATGGAGACGATGGGGCAGGATGGAGACATGGGGCAGGATGGAGGCAACAGGGCAGGATGGAGAGGACAGGGCAGGATGGAGAGGACAGGGCAGGATGGAGGCGATGGGACAGGATGGAGGCGACGGGGCAGAATGGAGGCGATGGGGCAGGATAGAGGCAACAGGGCAGGATGGAGGCGATGGGGCAGTATGGAGAGGACAGGGCAGGATGGAGACATGGGGCAGGATGGAGGCGATGGGCAGGATGGAGGCGATGGGGCAGGATGGAGACATGGGGCAGGATGGAGAGGACAGGGCAGGATGGAGACATGGGGCAGGATGGAGGCAACAGGGCAGGATGGAGGCGACGGGGAAGAATGGAGGCGATGGGGCAGGATGGAGGCGATGGGGCAGGATGGAGGCGAGGGGGCAGGATGGAGAGGACAGGGCAGGATGGAGACATGGGGCAGGATGGAGGCAACAGGGCAGGATGGAGGCGATGGGGCAGGATGGAGGCGATGGGGCAGGATGGAGGCGATGGGGCAGGATGGAGAGGACAGGGCAGGATGGAGACATGGGGCAGGATGGAGGCAACAGGGCAGGATGGAGACGATGGGGCAGGATGGAGACATGGGGCAGGATGGAGGCAACAGGGCAGGATGGAGAGGACAGGGCAGGATGGAGAGGACAGGGCAGGATGGAGGCGATGGGACAGGATGGAGGCGACGGGGCAGAATGGAGGCGATGGGGCAGGATGGAGGCAACAGGGCAGGATGGAGGCGATGGGGCAGTATGGAGAGGACAGGGCAGGATGGAGACATGGGGCAGGATGGAGGCATGGGGCAGGATGGAGGCGATGGGGCAGGATGGAGACATGGGGCAGGATGGAGGCAACAGGGCAGGATGGAGACGATGGGGCAGGATGGAGGCGACGGGGCAGGATGGAGGCGATGGGGCAGGATGGAGGCGATGGGGCAGGATGGAGGCGACGGGGCAGGATGGAGAGGACAGGGCAGGATAGAGACATGGGGCAAGATGGAGGCAACAGGGCAGGATGGAGAGGACAGGGCAGGATGGAGGCGATGGGACAAGATGGAGGCGACGGGGCAGAATGGAGACATGGGGCAGGATGGAGACGACAGGGCAGGATGGAGGCATGGGGCAGGATGGAGACATGGGGCAGGATGGAGGCAACAGGGCAGGATGGAGGCGACAGGGCAGGATGGAGGCATGGGGCAGGATGGAGGCATGGGGCAGGATGGAGGCAACAGGGCAGGATGGAGGCATGGGGCAGGATGGAGACATGGGGCAGGATGGAGGCGACAGGGCAGGATGGAGACATGGGGCAGGATGGAGGCAACAGGGCAGGATAGAGACGATGGGGCAGGATGGAGGCAACAGGGCAGGATGGAGAGGACAGAGCAGGATGGAGGCGATGGGACAAGATGGAGGCGACGGGGCAGAATAGAGGCGATGGGGCAGGATGGAGGCAACAGGGCAGGATGGAGACGATGGGGCAGGATGGAGGCGACGGGGCAGGATGGAGGCGATGGGGCAGGATGGAGGCGATGGGGCAGGATGGAGGCGACGGGGCAGGATGGAGAGGACAGGGCAGGATAGAGACATGGGGCAAGATGGAGGCAACAGGGCAGGATGGAGAGGACAGGGCAGGATGGAGGCGATGGGACAAGATGGAGGCGACGGGGCAGAATGGAGACATGGGGCAGGATGGAGACGACAGGGCAGGATGGAGGCATGGGGCAGGATGGAGACATGGGGCAGGATGGAGGCAACAGGGCAGGATGGAGGCATGGGGCAGGATGGAGGCATGGGGCAGGATGGAGGCATGGGGCAGGATGGAGGCAACAGGGCAGGATGGAGGCATGGGGCAGGATGGAGGCATGGGGCAGGATGGAGACATGGGGCAGGATGGAGGCGACAGGGCAGGATGGAGACATGGGGCAGGATGGAGGCAACAGGGCAGGATAGAGACGATGGGGCAGGATGGAGGCAACAGGGCAGGATGGAGAGGACAGAGCAGGATGGAGGCGATGGGACAAGATGGAGGCGACGGGGCAGAATAGAGGCGATGGGGCAGGATGGAGGCAACAGGGCAGGATGGAGGCGATGGGGCCAACAGGGCAGGATGGAGAGGACAGAGCAGGATGGAGGCGATGGGACAAGATGGAGGCGACGGGGCAGAATAGAGGCGATGGGGCAGGATGGAGGCAACAGGGCAGGATGGAGGTGATGGGGCAGGATGGAGGCGATGGGGCAGGATGGAGAGGACAGGGCAGGATGGAGACATGGGGCAGAATGGAGGCAACAGGGCAGGATGGAGACGATGGGGCAGGATGGAGGCAACAGGGCAGGATGGAGGCGATGGGGCAGGATGGAGGCGACGGGGCAGGATGGAGAGGACAGGGCAGGATGGAGACATGGGGCAGGATGGAGAGGACAGGGCAGGATGGAGGCGATGGGACAAGATTGAGGCGACGGGGCAGAATGGAGACATGGGGCAGGATGGAGACGACAGGGCAGGATGGAGGCATGGGGCAGGATAGAGGCATGGGGCAGGATGGAGGCAACAGGGAGGGATGGAGGCATGGGGCAGGATGGAGACATGGGGCAGGATGGAGGCGACAGGGCAGGATGGCGAAGACAGGGCAGGATGGAGGCATGGGGCAGGATGGAGGCACGGGGCAGGATGGAGGCAACAGGGCAGGATGGAGGCATGGGGCAGGATGGAGACATGGGGCAGGATGGAGGCGACAGGGCAGGATGGAGGCGACAGGGCAGGATGGAGGCATGGGGCAGGATGGAGGCATGGGGCAGGATGGATGTGACGTAAGATGGAAGCGACAGGGCAGGATGGAGGTGACGGGGCAGGATGGCGGCATGGGGCAGGATGGAGGCAACAGGGCAGGATGGAGGCATGGGGCAGGATGGAGACATGGGGCAGGATGGAGACGACAGGGCAGGATGGAGGCATGGGGCAGGATGGAGGCAACAGGGCAGGATGGAGGCGACAGGGCAGGATGAAGGCATGGGGCAGGATGGAGGCATGGGGCAGGATGGAGGCATGGGGCAGGATGGAGGCAACAGGGCAGGATGGAGGCGACGGGGCAGGATGGAGACATGGGACAGAATGGAGACATGGGGCAGGATGGAGGCGACAGGGCAGGATGGAGGTGATGGGGCAGGATGGAGACGACAGGGCAGGATGGAGACATGGGGCAGGATGGAGGTGATGGGGCAGGATGGAGACGACAGGGCAGGATGCAGACATGGGATAAGATGGAGGCATGGGGCAGGATGGAGGCAATGGGGCAGGATGGAGATGACTGGGCAGGATGAAGACATGGGGCAGGATGGAGGCGACGGGGCAGGATGGAGGTGATGGGGCAGGATGAAGACATGGGGCAGGATGGAGACATGGGGCAGGATAGAGGCATGGGACAGGTTGGAGGCGATGGGGCAGGATGGAGGTGATGGGGCAGGATGGAGGCGATGGGACAGGATGGAGGCGACGGGGCAGGATGGAGGTGATGGGGCAGGATGGAGAAATGGGACAGGATGGAGGAATGTGGCAGGATGGAGGCATGGGGCAGGATCGAGACATGGGGCAGGATCGAGAAATGGGGCAGGAAGGAAGCGATGGGTCGATGGAGGCGACGGGGAGGATGGAGGCACGGGGCAGGATGAGGCGATGGGGCAGGATAGAGACATGGGACAGGATGGAGGCGACGGGCAGGATGGAGGCGACGGGGCAGGATGGAGACATGGGGCAGGATGGAGACGATGGTGCATGATGGAGGCATGGGGCAGGATGGAGGCGACGGGGCAGGATGGAGGCGACAGGGCAGGATGGAGGCGATGGGGCAGGATGGAGGCGACGGGGCAGGATGGAGACATGGGGCAGGATGGAGGCATGGGGCATGGAGGCGACGGGGCAGGATGGAGGTGATGGGGCAGGATGAAGACATGGGGCAGTATGGAGGCGACGGGGCAGGATCGAGGTGATGGGGCAAGATGAAGACATGGGGCAGTATGGAGGCGACAGGACAGGATGGACAAATGGGACAGGATGGAGGAATGTGGCAGGATGGAGGCGATGGGTCAAGATGGAGGCGACGGGGCAGGATGGAGGCGACGGTGCAGGATGCGGCAATGGGGCAGGATAGAGACATGGGACAGGATGGAGGCATGGGGCAGGATAGAGGCGACGGGGCAGGATGGGGACATGGGGCAGGATGGAGTCGATGGTGCATGATGGAGGCATGGGGCAGGATGGAGGCAACAGGGCAGGATGGAGGCGATGGGGCAGGATGGAGGCGACGGGGCAGGATGAGGCAATGTGGCAGGATAGAGACATGGGACAGGATGAAGGCATGGGGCAGGATAGAGGCGACGGGGCAGGATGGGGACATGGGGCAGGATGGAGACGATGGTGCATGATGGAGGCATGGGGCAGGATGGAGGCAACAGGGCAGGATGGAGGCGATGGGGCAGGATGGAGACATGGGGCAGGATTGAGAAATGGGGAAGTATGGAGACATGGGGCAGGATGGAGGCGACGGGGCAGGATGGAGACATGGGGCAGGATGGCGGCGACAGGGCAGGATGGAGGCGACGGGGCAGGATGGAGACATGGGGCAGGATGGAGACGATGGTGCATGATGGAGGCATGGGGCAGGATGGAGGCGACGGGGCAGGATGGAGGCGACAGGGCAGGATGGAGGCGATGGGGCAGGATGGAGGCGACGGGGCAGGATGGAGACATGGGGCAGGATGGAGGCATGGGGCATGGAGGCGACGGGGCAGGATGGAGGTGATGGGGCAGGATGAAGACATGGGGCAGTATGGAGGCGACGGGGCAGGATGGAGGTGATGGGGCAAGATGAAGACATGGGGCAGTATGGAGGCGACAGGACAGGATGGACAAATGGGACAGGATGGAGGAATGTGGCAGGATGGAGGCGATCGGTCAAGATGGAGGCGACGGGGCAGGATGGAGGCGACGGTGCAGGATGAGGCAATGGGGCAGGATAGAGACATGGGACAGGATGGAGGCATGGGGCAGGATAGAGGCGACGGGGCAGGATGGGGACATGGGGCAGGATGGAGTCGATGGTGCATGATGGAGGCATGGGGCAGGATGGAGGCAACAGGGCAGGATGGAGGCGATGGGGCAGGATGGAGACATGTGGCAGGATTGAGAAATGGGGAAGTATGGAGACATGGGGCAGGATGGAGGCGACGGGGCAGGATGGAGACATGGGGCAGGATGGCGGCGACAGGGCAGGATGGAGGCGACGGGGCAGGATGGAGGCGACGGGGCAGGATGGAGGCGATGGGGCAGGATGGAGGCGACGGGGCAGGATGGAGGCGACGGGGCAGGATGGAGGCGACAGGGCAGGATGGAGGCGATGGGGCAGGATGGAGGCGACGGGGCAGGATGAAGACATGGGGCAGGATGGAGACATGGGGCAGGATGGAGAAAAGGGACAGAATGGAGGAATGTGGCAGGATAGAGGCGATGGGTCAAGATGTAGGCGACGGGGCAGGATGGAGGCGACGGGGCAGGATGAGGCGATGGGGCAGGATAGAGACATAGGACAGGATGGAGGCATAGGGCAGGATGGAGGCATGGGGCAGGATAGAGGTGACAGGGCAGGATGTAGGCATGGGGAAGTATGGAGACATGGGGCAGGATGGAGACATGGGGCACGATGGAGACGATGGTGCATGATGGAGGCATGGGGCAGGATGGAGGCGACGGGGCAGGATGGAGACATGGGGCAGGATGGAGGCGACGGGGCAGGGTGGAGGCGACGGGGCAGGATGGAGACATGGGGCAGGATAGAGACATGGGGCAGGATGGAGACATGGGGCAGGATGGAGAAATGGGACAGGATGGAGGAATGTGGCAGGATCGAGACATGGGGGAGGATGGAGGCGATGGGTCAAGATGGAGGCGACGGGGCAGATGGAGGCCACGGGTCAGGATGAGGCGATGGGGCAGGATAGAGACATGGGACAGGATGGAGGCATGGGGCAGGATAGAGGCGACGGGGCAGGATGGGGACATGGGGCAGGATGGAGACGATGGTGCATGATGGAGGCATGGGGCAGGATGGAGGCGATGGGGCAGGATGGAGACATGGGGCAGGATGGAGGCGACGGGGCAGGATGGAGTCGACAGGGCAGGATGGAGGCGACGGGGCAGGATGGAGGCGACAGGGCAGGATGGAGGCGATGGGGCAGGATGGAGGCGACGGGGCAGGATGGAGGCGATGGGGCAGGATGGAGGCGACGGGGCAGGATGGAGACATGGGGCAGGATGGAGAAAAGGGACAGAATGGAGGAATGTGTCAGGATGGAGGCATGGGGCAGATCGAGACATGGGGCAGGATAGAGGCGATGGGTCAAGATGGAGGCGACGGGGCAGGATGGAGGCGACGGGGCAGGATGAGGCCATGGGGCAGGATAGAGACATGGGACAGGATGGAGGCATAGGGCAGGATGGAGGCGACGGGGCAGGATGGAGACGATGGTGCATGATGGAGGCATGGGGCAGGATGGAGGCGACGGGGCCGGATGGAGACATGGGGCAGGATGGAGGCGACGGGGCAGGATGGAGGCGACGGGGCAGGATGGAGACATGGGGCAGGATGGAGACATGGGGCAGGATGGAGACATGGGGCAGGATGGAGAAATGGGACAGGATGGAGGAATGTGACAGGGTGGAGGCATGGGGCAGGATCGAGACATGGGGGAGGATGGAGGCGATGGGTCAAGATGGAGGCGACGGGGCAGATGGAGGCCACGGGTCAGGATGAGGCGATGGGGCAGGATAGAGACATGGGACAGGATGGAGGCATAGGGCAGGATGGAGGCGACGGGGCAGGATGGAGGCATGGGGCAGGATGTAGGCATGGGGAAGTATGGAGACATGGGGCAGGATGGAGACGATGGTGCATGATGGAGGCATGGGGCAGGATGGAGGCGATGGGGCAGGATGGAGACATGGGGCAGGATGGAGGCGACGGGGCAGGATGGAGTCGACAGGGCAGGATGGAGGCGACGGGGCAGGATGGAGGCGACAGGGCAGGATGGAGGCGATGGGGCAGGATGGAGCCGCCGGGGCCGGTTGGCGGCGATGGGGCAGGATGGAGGCGACGGGGCAGGATGGAGACATGGGGCAGGATGGAGAAAAGGGACAGAATGGAGGAATGTGTCAGGATGGAGGCATGGGGCAGATCGAGACATGGGGCAGGATAGAGGCGATGGGTCAAGATGGAGGCGACGGGGCAGGATGGAGGCGACGGGGCAGGATGAGGCCATGGGGCAGGATAGAGACATGGGACAGGATGGAGGCATAGGGCAGGATGGAGGCGACGGGGCAGGATGGAGACGATGGTGCATGATGGAGGCATGGGGCAGGATGGAGGCGACGGGGCAGGATGGAGACATGGGGCAGGATGGAGGCGACGGGGCAGGATGGAGGCGACGGGGCAGGATGGAGACATGGGGCAAGATAGAGACATGGGGCAGGATGGAGACATGGGGCAGGATGGAGAAATGGGACAGGATGGAGGAATGTGACAGGGTGGAGGCATGGGGCAGGATCGAGACATGGGGGAGGATGGAGGCGATGGGTCAAGATGGAGGCGACGGGGCAGATGGAGGCCACGGGTCAGGATGAGGCGATGGGGCAGGATAGAGACATGGGACAGGATGGAGGCATAGGGCAGGATGGAGGCGACGGGGCAGGATGGAGGCATGGGGCAGGATGTAGGCATGGGGAAGTATGGAGACATGGGACAAGATGGAGGCGACGGGGCAGGATGGAGACATGGGGCAGGATGGAGACGATGGTGCATGATGGAGGCATGGGGCAGAATGGAGGCGACGGGGCAGGATGGAGACATGGGACTGAATGGAGACATGGGGCAGGATGGAGGCATGGGGCATGATGGAGGTGATGGGGTAGGATGGAGATGACATGGCAGGATGCAGACATGGGGCAGGTGGAAGCATGGGGCAGCATGGAGGCGACAGGGCAGGATGGAGGCGATGGGGCAGGATGCGGAGACATGGGGCAGGATGGAGGCAATGGGGCAGGATGGAGACGACAGGGCAGGATGGAGACATGGGACAAGAAGGAGGCATAGGGCAGGATGGAGGCGACAGGGCAGGATGGAGGTAACGTAGGATGGAAGCGACAGGGCAGGATGGAGGCGACGGGGCAGGATGGAGGCAACAGGGCAGGATGGAGACATGGGACAGGATGGAGGCATGGGGCAGGATGGAAGCATGGGGCAGGATGGAGATAATAGGGCAGGATGGAGGCAATGGGGCAGGATGGAGGCGATGCGGCAGGATGCAGAGATATGGGGCAGGATGGAGGCATGGGGCATGATGGAGGCGATGGGGCAGGATGGAGGCGACGGGGCAGGATGGAGACATGGGGCAGGATGGAGAAATGGGGAAGTATGGAGACATGGGGCAGAATGGAGGCGACAGGGCAGGATGGAGACATGGGGCAGGATGGAGACGATGGTGCATGATGGAGGCATGTGGCAGGATGGAGGCGACGGGGCAGGATGGAGACATGGGGCAGGATGGAGGCGACGGGGCAGGATGGAGGCGATGGGGCAGGATGGAGGCGCTGGGGCAAGATGGAGGCATAGGGCAGAATGGAGGCGACGGGGCAGAATGGAGGCGACGGGGCAGGATGGAGACATGGGACTGAATGGAGACATGGGGCAGGATGGAGGCATGGGGCATGATGGAGGTGATGGGGTAGGATGGAGACGACAGGGCAGGATGCAGACATGGGGCAGGTGGAAGCATGGGGCAGCATGGAGGCGACAGGGCAGGATGGAGGCGATGGGGCAGGATGCAGAGACATGGGGCAGGATGGAGACAACAGGGCAGGATGGAGACATGGGACAAGATGGAGGCATGGGGCAGGATGGAGGCGACAGGGCAGGATGGAGGTAACGTAGGATGGAAGCGACAGGGCAGGATGGAGGCGACGGGGCAGGATGGAGACGACAGGGCAGGATGGAGACATGGGACAAGATGGAGGCATGGGGCAGGATGGAGGCGACAGGGCAGGATGGAGGTAACGTAGGATGGAAGCGACAGGGCAGGATGGAGGCGACGGGGCAGGATGGAGACGACAGGGCAGGATGGAGACATGGGACAAGATGGAGGCATGGGGCAGGATGGAGGCGACAGGGCAGGATGGAGGTAACGTAGGATGGAAGCGACAGGGCAGGATGGAGGCGACGGGGCAGGATGGAGACATGGGACAGGATGGAGGCATGGGGCAGGATGGAGGCATGGGGCAGGATGGAGATAATAGGGCAGGATGGAGGCAATGGGGCAGGATGGAGGCGATGCGGCAGGATGCAGAGATATGGGGCAGGATGGAGGCATGGGGCATGATGGAGGCGATGGGGCAGGATGGAGGCGACGGGGCAGAATGGAGACATGGGGCAGGATGAAGACATGGGGCAGGATGGAGAAATGGGGAAGTTTGGAGACATGGGGCAGGATGGAGGCGACGGGGCTGGATGGAGACATGGGGCAGGATGGAGACGATGGGGCATGGGCATGATGGAGGCATGGGGCAGGATGGAGGCGACGGGGCAGGATGGAGACATGGGGCAGGATGGAGGCGACAGGGCAGGATGGAGGCGACGGGGCAGGATGGAGGCGACGGGGCAGGATGGAGGCGATGGGGCGGAATGGAGGCGACGGGGCAGGATGGAGACATGGGGCAGGATGGAGAAATGGGACAGAATCGAGGAATGTGGCAGGATGGAGGCATGGGGCAGGATGGAGGCGATGGGTCAAGATTGAGGCGACGGGGCAGGATGAGGCGATGGGGCAGGATAGAGACATGGGACAGGATGGAGGCATGGGGCAGGATGGAGGCGACGGGGCAGGCTGGAGGCATGGGGCAGGATAGAGGCGACAGGGCAGGATGTAGGCATGGGGAAGTGTGGAGACATGGGGCAGGATGGAGGCGACGGGGCAGGATGGAGACATGGGGCAGGATGGAGACGATGGTGCATGATGGAGGCATGGGGCAGGATGGAGGCGACGGGGCAGGATGGAGGCGATGGGGCAGGATGGAGGCGATGGGGCAAGATGGAGACATGGGGCAGGATAGAGACATGGGGCAGGATGGAGAAATGGGACAGGATGGAGGAATGTGGCAGGATGGAGGCATGGGGCAGGATTGAGACATGGGGAGGATGGAGGCGATGGGTCAAGATGGAGGCGACTGGGCAGGATGGAGGCGAAGGGGCAGGATGGAGGCGACGGGGCAGGATGGAGGCGATGGGGCAGGATGAAGGCGACGGGGCAGGATGGAGACATGGGGCAGGATGGAGACATGGGGCAGGATGGAGGCATGGGGCAGGATGCAGGCATGGGGCAGAATGGAGGCATGGGGCAGGATCGAGACATGGGGCAGGATCGAGACATGGGGCAGGATGGAAGCGATGGGGCAGGATGAGGTGATGGCGCAGGATAGAGACATGGGACAGGATGGAGGCATGGGGCAGGATGGAGGCGACGGGGCAGGATGGAGGCATGGGGCAGGATGGAGGCATGCGGAAGTATGGAGTCGACGGTGCATGATGGAGGCATGGGGCAGGATGGAGGCGACGGTGCAGGATGGAGACATGGGGCAGGATGGAGGCGATGGGGCAGGATGGAGGCGATGGGGCAGGATGGAGGCGACGGGGCAGGATGGAGACATGGGGCAGGATGGAGACATGGGGCAGGATGGAGACGATAGGGCAGGATGGAGACGGTGGGGCAAGATGGAGGCATGGGGCAGGATGGAGGCAACGGGGCAGGATGGAGACATGGGGCAGGATGGAGGCAGTGTGGCAGAATGGAGGCGACGGGGCAGGATGGAGACATGGGGCAGGATGGAGGCAACGGGGCAGGATGGAGACATGGGGCAGGATGGAGGCATGGGGCAGGATGGAGGCATGGGGCAGGATGGAGGCAACGGGGCAGGATGGAGACATGGGACAGGATGGAGGCATGGGGCAGAATGGAGGCGACGGGGCAGGATAGAGACATGGGGCAGGATGGAGACATGGGGCAGGATGGAGGCGACTGCACTGTACCCCTCCTCTCCTCCTGTATGTATGCACTCTGCACAGTACCACTCCTCTCCTCCTGTATGTATGCACTCTGCACAGTACCACTCCTCTCCTCCTGTATGTATGCACTCTGCACAGTACCACTCCTCCCCTCCTGTATGTATGCACTCTGCACAGTACCACTCCTCTCCTCCTGTATGTATGCACTCAGCACAGTACCCCTCCTCTCCTCCTGTATGTATGCACTCTGCACAGTACCCCTCCTCTCCTCCTGTATGTATGCACTCTGCACAGTACCTCTCCTCTCCTCCTGTTTGTATGCACTCTGCACAGTACCACTCCTCTCCTCCTGTATGTATGCACTCTGCACAGTACCACTCCTCTCCTCCTGTATGTATGCACTCTACACAGTACCCCTCCTCTCCTCCTGTATGTATGCACTCTGCACAGTATGACTCCTCGCTTTCTGTATGTATGCACTCTGCACAGTACCACTCCTCTCCTCCTGTATGTATGCACTCTGTACAGTATGACTCCTCGCTTCCGGTATGTATGCACAGTACCACTCCTCTCCTCCTGTATGTACTCTACACAGTACCACTCCTCTCCTCCTGGATGTATGTACTCTGCACAGTACCCCTCCTCTCCTCCTGTATGTATGCACTCTGCACAGTACCACTCCTCTCCTCCTGTATTTACACTCCACAGTATGACTCCTCTCTTCCTGTATGTATGCATTCTGCACAGTACCACTCCTCTCCTCCTGTATGTATGCACTCTGCACAGTACCACTCCTCTCCTCTTTTATGTACTCTGCACAGTACCTCTCCTCCTGTATGTATGTACTCTGCACAGTACCACTCCTCTCCTCCTGTATGTATGCACTCTGCACAGTACCACTCCTCTCCTCCTGTATGTATGCACTCTGCACAGTACCACTCCTCTCCTCCTGTATGTATGCACTCTGCACAGTACCACTCCTCTCCTCCTTTATGTATGCACTCTGCACAGTCCCCCTCCTCTCCTCTTGTATGTATGCACTCTGCACAGTACCACTCCTCTCCTCCTGTATGTATGCACTCTGCACAGTACCACTCCTCTCCTCCTGTATGTATGCACTCTGCACAGTACCCCTCCTCTCCTCCTGTATGTATGTACTCTGCACAGTACCACTCCTCTCCTCCTGTATGTATGCACTCTGCACAGTACCACTCCTCTCCTCCTGTATGTATGCACTCTGCACAGTACCCCTCCTCTCCTCTTGTATGTATGCACTCTGCACAGTACCACTCCTCTCCTCCTGTATGTATGTACTCTGCACAGTACCCCTCCTCTCCTCTTGTATGTATGCACTCTGCACAGTACCACTCCTCTCCTCCTGTATGTATGTACTCTGCACAGTACCACTCCTCTCCTCCTGTATGTATGTACTCTGCACAGTACCACTCCTCTCCTCCTGTATGTATGTACTCTGCACAGTACCTCTCCTCTCCTCTTGTATGTATGCACTCTACACAGTACCA
This sequence comes from Bufo gargarizans, assembly GCF_014858855.1. NCBI lineage: Eukaryota > Metazoa > Chordata > Amphibia > Anura > Bufonidae > Bufo > Bufo gargarizans. Next base: position 1,469,280 of record NC_058081.1, on the reverse strand, counting down.
CTCCTCTCCTCCTGTATGTATGCACTCTGCACAGTACCTCTCCTCTTGTTTGTATGCACTCTGCACAGTACAACTCCTCTCCTCCTGTATGTATGTACTCTGCACAGTACCCCTCCTCTCCTCCTGTATGTATGCACTCTGCACAGTACCTCTCCTCCTGTATGTATGCACTCTGCACTGTACCCCTCCTCTCCTCCTGTATGTATGCACTCTGCATAATACAACTCCTCTCCTCCTGTATGTATGCACTCTGCACAGTACCCCTCCTCTCCTCCTGTATGTATGCACTCTACACAGTACCCCTCCTCTCCTCCTGTATGTATGCACTCTGCACAGTACCACTCCTCTCCTCCTGTATGTATGCACTCTGCACAGTCCCCCTCCTCTCCTCTTGTATGTATGCACTCTGCACAGTACCACTCCTCTCCTCCTGTATGTATGCACTCTGCACAGTACCACTCCTCTCCTCCTGTATGTATGCACTCTGCACAGTACCCCTCCTCTCCTCTTGTATGTATGCACTCTGCACAGTACCACTCCTCTCCTCCTGTATGTATGTACTCTGCACAGTACCCCTCCTCTCCTCCTGTATGTATGCACTCTGCACAGTACCACTCCTCTCCTCCTGTATGTATGTACTCTGCACAGTACCACTCCTCTCCTCCTGTATGTATGTACTCTGCACAGTACCACTCCTCTCCTCCTGTATGTATGTACTCTGCACAGTACCTCTCCTCTCCTCTTGTATGTATGCACTCTACACAGTACCACTCCTCTCCTCCTGTATGTATGCACTCTGCACAGTACCTCTCCTCTTGTTTGTATGCACTCTGCACAGTACAACTCCTCTCCTCCTGTATGTATGTACTCTGCACAGTACCCCTCCTCTCCTCCTGTATGTATGCACTCTGCACAGTACCTCTCCTCTCCTCCTGTATGTATGCACTCTGCACTGTACCCCTCCTCTCCTCCTGTATGTATGCACTCTGCATAGTACAACTCCTCTCCTCCTGTATGTATGCACTCTGCACAGTACCTCTCCTCTTGTTTGTATGCACTCTGCACAGTACAACTCCTCTCCTCCTGTATGTATGTACTCTGCACAGTACCACTCCTCTCCTCCTGTATGTTTGCACTCTACACAGTACCCCTCCTCTCCTCCTGTATGTATGCACTCTGCACAGTACCTCTCCTCTTGTTTGTATGCACTCTGCACAGTACAACTCCTCTCCTCCTGTATGTATGTACTCTGCACAGTACCACTCCTCTCCTCCTGTATGTATGCACTCTACACAGTACCCCTCCTCTCCTCCTGTATGTATGCACTCTGCACAGTACCACTCCTCTCCTCCTGTATGTATGCACTCTGCACAGTACCACTCCTCTCCTCCTGTATGTATGCACTCTGCACAGTACCACTCCTCTCCTCCTGTATGTATGCACTCTGCACAGTACCACTCCTCTCCTCCTGTATGTATGCACTCTGCACAGTACCACTCCTCTCCTCCTGTATGTATGCACTCTGCACAGTATGACTCCTCGCTTCCTGTATGTATGCACAGTACCACTCCTCTCCTCCTGTATGTATGCACAGTACCACTCCTCTCCTCCTGTATGTATGCACAGTACCACTCCTCTCCTCCTGGATGTATGCACTCTGTACAGTACCTCTCCTCTCCTCCTGTATGTATGCACTCTGCACAGTACCACTCCTCTCCTCCTGTAGGTATGTACTCTGCACAGTACCACTCCTGTCCTCCTGTAGGTATGCACTCTGCACAGTACCACTCCTCTACTCCTGTATGTATGCACTCTGCACAGTACCTCTCCTCTCCTCCTGGATGTATGCACTCTGCACAGTACCACTCCGCTTCTCCTGTATGTATGCACTCTGCACAGTACCACTCCTCTCCTCCTGGATGTATGCACTCTGCACAGTACCACTCCTCTCCTCCTGTATGTATGCACTCTGCACAGTACCTCTCCTCTCCTCTTGTATGTTTGCACTCTGCACAGTACCACTCCTCTCCTCCTGTATGTATGCACTCTGCACAGTACCCCTCCTTTCCTCCTGTATGTATGCACTCTGTACAGTACCTCTCCTCTCCTCCTGTATGTATGCACTCTGCACAGTACCTCTCCTCTCCTCCTGTATGTATCCACTCTGCACAGTACCCCTCCTCTCCTCCTGTATGTATGTACTCTGCACAGTACCCCTCCTCTCCTCCTGGACGTATGCACTCTGCACAGTACCTCTCCTCTCCTCCTGTATGTATCCACTCTGCACAGTACCACTCATCTCCTCCTGTATGTATGCACTCTGCACAGTACCACTCCTCTCCTCCTGTATGTATGTACTCTGCACAGTACCTCTCCTCTCCTCTTGTATGTATGCACTCTGCACATTACCACTCCTCTCCTCTTGTATGTATGCACTCTGCACAGTACCACTCCTCTCCTCCTGGATGTATGCACTCTGCACAGTACCACTCCTCTCCTCCTGTATGTATGCACTCTGCACAGTACCTCTCCTCTCCTCTTGTTTGTATGCACTCTGCACAGTACAACTCCTCTCCTCTTGTATGTATGCACTCTGCACAGTACCCCACCTCTCCTCCTGTATGTATGCACTCTGCACAGTACCCCTCCTCTCCTCCTGTATGTATGCACTCTGCACAGTACCCCTCCTCTCCTCCTGTATGTATGCACTCTGCACAGTACCCCTCCTCTCCTCCTGTATGTATGCACTCTGCACAATACCTCTCCTCTCCTCCTGTTTGTATGCACTCTGCACAGTACAACTCCTCTCCTCCTGTATGTATGCACTCTGCACAGTATGACTCCTCGCTTCCTGTATGTATGTACTCTGCACAGTACCACTCCTCTCCTCCTGTATGTATGCACTCTGCACAGTACCACTCCTCTCCTCCTGTATGTATGCACTCTGCACAGTACCTCTCCTCCTGTATGTATGCACTCTGCACAGTACCACTCCTCCTGTATGTATGCACTCTGCATAGTACCACTCCTCTCCTCCTGTATGTATGCACTCTGCACAGTATGACTCCTCGCTTCCGGTATGTATGCACAGTACCACTCCTCTCCTCCTGTATGTATGCACAGTACCACTCCTCTCCTCCTGTATGTACTCTGCACAGTGCCACTCCTCTCCTCCTGGATGTATGCACTCTGCACAGTACCTCTCCTCTCCTCCTTTATGTATGCACTCTGCACAGTACCACTCCTCTCCTCTTGTATGTATGCACTCTGCACAGTACCACTCCTCTCCTCCAGTATGTATGCACTCTGCACAGTACCACTCCTCTCCTCCTGTATGTATGCACAGTACCACTCCTCTCCTCCTGTATGTATGCACAGTACCACTCCTCTCCTCCTGGATGTATGCACTCTGTACAGTACCTCTCCTCTCCTCCTGTATGTATGCACTCTGCACAGTACCACTCCTCTCCTCCTGTAGGTATGTACTCTGCACAGTACCACTCCTGTCCTCCTGTAGGTATGCACTCTGCACAGTACCACTCCTCTACTCCTGTATGTATGCACTCTGCACAGTACCTCTCCTCTCCTCCTGGATGTATGCACTCTGCACAGTACCACTCCGCTTCTCCTGTATGTATGCACTCTGCACAGTACCACTCCTCTCCTCCTGGATGTATGCACTCTGCACAGTACCACTCCTCTCCTCCTGTATGTATGCACTCTGCACAGTACCTCTCCTCTCCTCTTGTATGTATGCACTCTGCACAGTACCACTCCTCTCCTCCTGTATGTATGCACTCTGCACAGTACCCCTCCTCTCCTCCTGTATGTATGCACTCTGTACAGTACCTCTCCTCTCCTCCTGTATGTATGCACTCTGCACAGTACCTCTCCTCTCCTCCTGTATGTATGCACTCTGCACAGTACCCCTCCTCTCCTCCTGTATGTATGTACTCTGCACAGTACCCCTCCTCTCCTCCTGGACGTATGCACTCTGCACAGTACCTCTCCTCTCCTCCTGTATGTATGCACTCTGCACAGTACCACTCATCTCCTCCTGTATGTATGCACTCTGCACAGTACCACTCCTCTCCTCCTGTATGTATGTACTCTGCACAGTACCTCTCCTCTCCTCTTGTATGTATGCACTCTGCACATTACCACTCCTCTCCTCTTGTATGTATGCACTCTGCACAGTACCACTCCTCTCCTCCTGGATGTATGCACTCTGCACAGTACCACTCCTCTCCTCCTGTATGTATGCACTCTGCACAGTACCTCTCCTCTCCTCTTGTTTTGTATGCACTCTGCACAGTACAACTCCTCTCCTCTTGTATGTATGCACTCTGCACAGTACCCCACCTCTCCTCCTGTATGTATGCACTCTGCACAGTACCCCTCCTCTCCTCCTGTATGTATGCACTCTGCACAGTACCCCTCCTCTCCTCCTGTATGTATGCACTCTGCACAGTACCCCTCCTCTCCTCCTGTATGTATGCACTCTGCACAATACCTCTCCTCTCCTCCTGTTTGTATGCACTCTGCACAGTACAACTCCTCTCCTCCTGTATGTATGCACTCTGCACAGTATGACTCCTCGCTTCCTGTATGTATGTACTCTGCACAGTACCACTCCTCTCCTCCTGTATGTATGCACTCTGCACAGTACCACTCCTCTCCTCCTGTATGTATGCACTCTGCACAGTACCACTCCTCCTGTATGTATGCACTCTGCACAGTACCACTCCTCTCCTCCTGTATGTATGCACTCTGCACAGTATGACTCCTCGCTTCCGGTATGTATGCACAGTACCACTCCTCTCCTCCTGTATGTATGCACAGTACCACTCCTCTCCTCCTGTATGTACTCTGCACAGTACCACTCCTCTCCTCCTGGATGTATGCACTCTGCACAGTACCTCTCCTCTCCTCCTTTATGTATCACTCTGCACAGTACACTCCTCTCCTCTTGTAGTATGCACTCTGCACAGTACCACTCCTCTCCTCAGTATGTATGCACTCTGCACAGTACCACTCCTCTCCTCCTGTATGTATGCACTCTGCACAGTACCTCTCCTCTCCTCCTGTATGTATGTACTGTGCACAGTACCACTCCTCTCCTCTTGTATGAGTGCACTCTGGCACAGTACCACTCCTCTCCTCCTGTATGTATGCACTCTGCACAGTGCCACTCCTCTCCTCCTGTATGTATGCCTCTGCACATACCTCTCCTCCTGTATGTATGCACTCTGCACAGTACCCCGCCTCTCCTCCTGTATGTATACCTCT